>NC_090757.1:64674580-64677080 GCF_036898095.1 Palaemon carinicauda
AGTGCCAATATACTTATGCATACTATATAAAATAATTGTTTCCTTTAATGAATGGTAGCTTAGGTCTAAATATTAATTTCACACCGACGTTAATTATTCACAATACATTCAATTCTACATTAAGTGGTTAATGTTTTTTTATATAGCTTACAAATCTCTTTACATATAAAGGTGTCGAGTTTATACATTCCATGACCAATATTCAAGTTGTTTTCAAATGTTTCTTTTATGAAACTGGACTCTATGATGTTTCTTTCTACTAAGTTATTTGAATGAACCAATTTCTTTGCACCTGACCAATTAATAGGGTGATTTTTATCTCTAACGTGGGCAAAGAGTGCATTATTATCTTGAGCATACCTGACACTTTTCTTATGTTGTTCAATTCTCTTTTCTAGGGCTTTACCAGTTTGACCAATATAGTATTTTTCACAAGCATTGCATGGAATACGATATACACATCCCTTGGTAGTGTCAGGAGAATTCTTTATTAAGGCTGTTTTTATTGTATTTTTACTCTTAAATGCTACATTTACATTGAAGTTTATTAACAGTTGGGGAATTTCTTTAAATGAATCACAATAAGGTAGTACAAGTAAATTTTGTGTGTTATAGTTTTTTCTGTTATCATTACCGAAAAAAGTCTTTTTTGCTGTTCTTAGGGCATCATCTAACACAATTTCAGGATACTTTAGTTTTTTACCTATTGCTCTAATACCATTTATTTCGTCATCAATATATTCAGGGCTGCAGACTCGGAATGCTCTTAAAAACATAGAAGTAAATACAGATTTCTTAACTTTGTTGCCTTGGTTTGAGTAATAATGGACATATGCCGAGATATTCGTTGGCTTTCTGTATACACTGAACTTGAGACTATTATTACATCTATGTATGCGACAGTCCAAAAATGGTAGGGTACAATTATTCTCCAGCTCCATAGCGAAATTTATTGATGGTACCAAACTATTCAATCTAAGAAAAAAGTTATCTAAATTTTCATTTCCTGGCCACACACATATTATGTCGTCAATATATCGAAACCATTTTACATTATTAGGTATGATGTTATTTACGATTCTGCTTTCAAAAAATTCCATATATAGATTGCTCAATACTGGGGATAAAGGGTTTCCCATGGCCATACCAAAAGTTTGTGCATAAAATCTCCCATTGAATTCAAATTTACAATCTTTTATACATAATTTAATTAATTCTATTAAAGTGTGTTTGGAGAATGGTAGATTCGATTGTCTATTATCTAATGTTTCAGATAAAAATTCCAGCATGTCATCAATAGGTACTTTTGTGAATAGTGAGACTACATCAAAACTGACAAGCCTACAGGTACTGTTGATCTGTACTTCATTCAGTTTGTTAATCAAGTCTGCATTATTTTTCATATTTGAATCTGAGATGGTGCCAACTAAAGGATTGAGGATATTCACAAGGTACTTAGATAATTTATATGCTGCTGAACCTACAGAGCTAATTATTGGCCTAGCTGGATAATTTGGCTTATGAGTTTTAATAGTTCCATACATATATGGCAATGTTGGTGATATTGTACAAACCTTTTTTATCAGATCTTCATTCCCTTTTAATAACTCTTTCACTTTTTTGTTGTAACTACTATTCACAAACTCAATTGGATTTTTTCTTAATTCCATGTATGTGTTTTCATCACTCAAGAGGTTTTCCATTTTTTCTATATAATCATTTTTATTCAAGATTACCAGTGCTCCAGATTTATCGGCTTTTGTCAACTTAATATTTCTATCTTGCTTCAATTCGGCAATTGCTCTCTTGAATCTTTTTGGGCAAGTTGGAACCACTGGTTTTTTCATATTGCTGTATATAATACCCTTAATCATATTTACTTCTTCTACAGAAATATCACTGAATTTCTCCAGGTTACACACTCCATTTGTAATTTCTACACTATTCACTGCACTTGATAACATCGAGAAATTTAAACCGTATCCCAAGGCACACTTCACATTTTTATCTAGAATTTTATTTGACAAATTAACCACACATTCTGGATTAACGTTTGTAGTCCACGGGCTACTTTCTATCAGTGCATTGAGTTTCGTGTCATGCTTTTGTTTGAGTTTTCTATACACTTTTTCGTTCATTTCTCCATGTGTGGTTAATTTGTCAAATAAAATTCTAGATAAAAATGTGAAGTGTGCCTTGGGATACGGTTTAAATTTCTCGATGTCATCAAGTGCAGTGAATATATTTGTATGTTTGTGTATGTTTTGCTTATATATTTATATAGATAAGGCTACCGCATTGACATATAAATAACTGTACTGAAAGTAAAATAAGAAGAAAACAAGAATATACCCGCCACTAGAAATGACCCTTTTTAGCAGGTGTCTAACGAGCTTGCGGACTCCTCCTACTCAACACCTGAGTCAAGCCCAGGTAGCGGGTAAGGGAGTGTCATTGTTCTCTAAATCTCTATATGTTCGTACTTTTGCTTTCCCTATAA
>NC_090757.1:64704821-64712321 GCF_036898095.1 Palaemon carinicauda
AGATTGGTTTGATAACAACGCTGGTGGTATACATGACCTAATCACAGCCAAACATAAAGCGCATGATGCAAGGCTCTCACAACCTACTTCTGTAGCTCTCAAAGAAAACTTCCAGCAGCTAAGATCAGAAGTGCAGAGGATACTCAGAGACATGGAGAATAACTGGTGGAATGACCGTGCAAAAGATACTCAATCATACGCAGATGCAAATGATCAACATGGTTTCTACAACTCTATTAAAACAAAAAGTAGTATAACTCCTGTTCACTCTCTAGAAGGAAACCTCCTAAAAAACAAACAGGAAATATTAGATTGCTGGGCACAACATTTCAGCTTGATCCTTAACCAACGAAATCCTGTAGAGCCTAATATCCTCAACAGCATCCCTGATGTTCCTCACTCAGAAATCCTAGATACCAACCCCACTTTCCCAGAAACTATACAAGCCATCAGGGCCATGAAAAACAACAAAAACCCCGGCCCTGATGGTCAACCAGCTGAACTATTCAAGGAGGGGGGCTACTTACTCCATCAATATCTCCACAACCTTATTCTCTCTATTTGGAACATGGAAGAAGTCCCCCATGAGTGGCTTGTCTCAGACATTGTCACCATCTACAAACGTAAAGGGGACCGTTCCCTCTGTGACAATAGCAGAGGCATCACCTTGCTCAGCGTTGCAAGTAAAATCCTGGCAAAAATAATGCTTGCAAGACTTTGCAAACACATTTCAGAAAATGTGGCTTTCGTAAGGAACGCAGCATTTGTGACATGATATTCGTGGCTCGACAACTACAATAGAAATGCCATGAGCAAAACCGTGATATTCACATAGCATTTATCAATCTAACAAAGGCCTTCAACACGGTGAACAGAGACCTTTTATGGACTGCTCTTTCTAAATTGGAGTACCTCCAAAATTCCTTAACATCCTAAGAAACTTACACAATAATATGCAAGCCTGTGTAAGTATGGGTGGTAGTAAATCACAACTTTTCAGGGTAGAAACTGGAGTAAAACAAGGATGTGTCTTGGCTCCAGTGATATTCAACATCTACCTCACTGCAGTCACCCTCCTGAGCCACCAACAAGTCAACGAAGAAGATCAATTGAAAGTCCAGTTTCAACTAGACAGAAACTTATTCAATCTTAGGTGCCTCCAGACTGTGACAAAAACAACAATGACACACCTAATGGAACTCCAATATGCAGATGATTGCACTCTGGTGGCTCACTCACCAGGTGCCCTCCAACGCAGCCTTACCATTGTCTCATCAATTTACCGAGCCATGGGGCTCAAAGTTAACATCAACAAAACTGAAATCCTATCCCAGCATATAATTGCAAGAGATCCCCCAATATTTCATCTAAATGGGAAAGCCATCAAACAAGCTGATAGCTTCATCTACCTTGGAAGCATCTTCCCTAAAAAACACAATATTGATGAGGAAATAGTTGCCCGGATAAATCATGCCTCCACATCTTTCGGCCGACTCAGGCCCAGAGTCTTCCTAAATCACCACCTCAAGACAGAAACAAAAGTAGCTGTGTACAGAGCTGTCTGCATGTCTACCTTGCTATATGGAGCAGAATTCTGGACGGCTTACCGTCGATATGTAGAACAACTTGAGGCATTCCATATTCGCTGTCTTCAGCATAAATTAGGGCTCGCATGGCAAGACAAAGTACCTCATTCTGAAATTCTCCACCGTTCAAACCTACAGAGTATAGTAGCCACATTAGCAGAAAAACAACTCAGGAGGATCAACCACGTCATCCGTGTACCAGAACATCGCCTTCCTTGCCAGGTCCTCTACAGTAAGCTCCCTGAAGTTCGGCGTAATCCAGGGGGTCAGAAAAAGAGGTACAAGGACAACATCAACGCTACGCTCAAGAAGTGCAATATACAACCTAAGCAACTAGAAATGAATGCCTCTGACAGACCACTTTGGCGCTCAATCTGTAAAGCTAGAGTCAATAAACTTGAAGACACCCGAAACCAGTCAAGACAACAGCGCAGGGAGAGAACACGAAACCGTCGAGAACGGATACCTCTGGTCAACACAGACCTTACTTGCCAGTTGTGTGGCAGAGTGTGTGAATCTAGAATTGGTCTTCACAGCCATGCAAGATGGCACCAACGACAACAGATCTAACTTCATCCCCATCAGAGCGAAGCAGAAGTCGTCTTCGATTCGAAGGGCAGCAATAAGCACATTTATAATATATATATATATATATATATATATATATATATATATATATATATATATATATATATATATATATATATATATATATATATATATATATACATATATATATATATGTATATACATATATATATATATATATATATATATATATATATATATATATATATATATATATATATATATATATATATATATATGTATATATATATATATACATATGAACATATATCACAAGCACACGTGATTTTAATTAATGTAAATATCACCCACGAAATGCATTTAATACCGAATTCTATCTTGGGAAATACATATCCACTTGGAATTCATTTTATGGTAACAGCTTCTGGCCGGGTGGTGATTCGAACCACCACCTGTACAGCTAGAAACTATGCTTGGCAGGGACCCTATCGACTCAGCTATCAAGAGAGACTAAAAGTTTCTGACAAGTCCCCCTACATATTCCTGTCGAATTCAGGATTCTGTTCATAGACTTGAAATAGACCCATCTCCACCATGATAGCTGAATCGTGAGTTTGCAACACGTGGTTATTTTAATGAACATATATCACAAGCACACGTGATTTTAATTAATGTAAATATCACCCACGAAATGCATTTAATACCGAATTCTATCTTGGGAAATACATATCCACTTGGAATTAATTTTATGGTAACAGCTTCTGGCCGGGTGGTGATTCGAACCACCACCTGTACGGCTAGAAACTATGCTTGGCAGGGACCCTATCGACTCAGCTATCAAGAGAGACTAAAAGTTTATGACAAGTCCCCCTACATATTCCTGTCGAATTCAGGATTCTGTTCATAGACTTGAAATAGACCCATCTCCACCATGATAGCTGAATCGTGAGTTTGCAACACGTGGTTATTTTAATGAACATATATCACAAGCACACGTGATTTTAATTAATGTAAATATCACCCACGAAATGCATTCGAAATGAATTCGACAGGAATATGTAGGGGGACTTGTCATAAACTTTTAGTCTCTCTTGATAGCTGAGTCGATAGGGTCCCTGCCAAGCATAGTTTCTAGCCGTACAGGTGGTGGTTCGAATCACCACCCGGCCAGAAGCTGTTACCATAAAATTAATTCCAAGAGTTTTTTAGTCTGAGTCTGTGTTTGTCTGGGTTGGGGTAGAGTCTCCCTCGCTGGCCTGACACAGACAAAGGTGGCTTAGCCTCCTTAGGTCACTACCGAAGGTTTCTGTGGATATGATTCCTTCTTTTGTGATCTACCAGACTAGTCCTTGTTGCTGTTCTCGGGGGAGGATAAGTTTCTTTCCCTGGGAGTAGCAACACCTTCCTTGCTTTGGTGCTCTGGGAGCTGGCAAGTATTGCTGGCCTTCCCCCTTGGATCTCCCTTAGGCTAAGATAAGTTTCTTGGCTGCGGGTGATCCGTCACTAAAGCAAGGTTGGTAGGACCCTCTTTGTCCCTTCCCCCTCTATCTCCGTAATGGCCTAGCCATTACAGTACTGTACGTCGTTCTACATCTGGACCTAGTATAGGTTAGGATGTGGAATTGACTCAGCCCCTTGCCGGCCGGCAGCTCTTATATTTTGAGTGCTGCCCGGACCTCCCTTGGTCCCCCATCCATGCCTGCCTGTAGAGCCAGACGGCATTGGTCAGGAAGCCTGAATTAGATTCTCCCCTTCCTTATATTCACTCTTTCGGATTGCCGGGTTTGGAGGTAGTGTACACTCTTATCCCGGCATCCATTCTATTTTTCTTCCAGTGCTGTACCCGACCCGGCTGCCAGCCTATGAGGCCGGCAGCCGGGCAGGTGTGGTCCTCTGGTTCTTTTGCTGCCGGCTGGCATCGGTCCTGTACCTTTGCCGGCCGGCTAATGTCAGCCCTTGTCTGCCGGTCACCAAGAGTGTGGCCGGCAGCTGGGTACTACCTTGTGTAGTTGCCGGCCGGCAGCCATTGCCAGCCGACATTGGCTGTTGCCGGCCAGCACATGCATTTGAACCAGAGTTCTGCCGCCTTATAGCTGTTAAGTAGTATACTTTAAAGCTAGTTATGGTGTGTGCCGGCCGGCACATATCCTCCTATACTGTACTAGTATTCTTCAGTATAACATATACAGTAAGAAGAAAACTATGGTATGGGTTTTGGTACAGCACTGTGTGTTCTAACACTTTTGTGTTTTCTTTCACAGTCCTTTGCTGTTGCCCTACAGATAGGAAAGTGAGTTCTTTCCTGTCTATTAGCCAGGATTTTAAAATCATTGCTTAGGTGTGAGCTTCACCTGTTTCCTCTGGAAACCTTGCATTGGTTACTCTAGAAGAGATAAACCATTTGATTTTATTATCTGGAAGGCTGCAACAATGGGTTGTGAGGGAAACACAAGTGTGTGTCTTTCCTTTATGAATTGTTATGCTATACTATGCATATCCAGTGATACATAGTTCACTTGATACTCATGGAAATTTCTTCTCTTTACAGGGGGACCCTCCGAAGTGCGGAAATGTTTTCTGCAACGTCCGCAGCAAGAACCTCTGCGGACATGAGTTTTGTAGGAGACACGCAGCATGCGCTGTCTCCAAGGATGATCTCCAGTATTGGGACCCTCAGGTATGTACTGTGTGCACTAACCTGATTACTGAGGCCTTTGATTCCCCTAGGACGGCGGAATCAAGGGATATAGCAAGGGAGAAGCTTCGTACCTAGGTAAGGGGCTTCCAAAAGAACACCTCTGGCCCTTATCTTCCAAGTGAGAAGATGAGGGCGTATCTTTTCCCTAAGGCATCAGCTGATGCAGTGATTCCCCAGCCTCAAGAGGAGATCCCCCAAGATCAGATCCAGGTGGATGCTGAAGTCGCGGTCGCGATGCAAGACATCCAGTTAGATGACAGGATGTCTGACGTGGACGAGCGTTTGGAAGAAGACCTCCTGGCAGAAGGACAGGATGAAGTTTAAGCCCCGAACGTCGTAGAGGAAGAGGTCGACGAGGTGTCGGCTACTCCGGTTCAGATTCCGGAGCCTATTCCCTCAACATCGGCCGGTCTCCCAGTAGAGCTGGGACAGGCCCTCTCTTCGATTGTTGGAATGATCCAACAAATGCAGAAGGAGAATCAGGAGAAGGCGGCTGCTATGGAACTGCGGATGCAGTGCCTTGCAGAATCACATGGGCCCCAGAAAAGGCTCAGTGTGAAAGACCTTCCCTTGTGCTCAGATGCTAACCCATGGAGGTATGCTGAGCACATGCCAATGACGACTGGAAAGATCGTCATCTCGGATAAGCTGGGCTCAGTTCCCCTAGAGGAGGTGGAATTCTGGCCCAGCAAGGCATCATATCCGGACTGTTATGTCCGGCTGAGGAAGGAACCAGCTTCAAAGGAGGAGACAGAGCCGAAGGAGGTCATAGTGATGGACCATACTAAGGCTCAAGCTCTGCTTTCATCCTCGTTGAAAGAGAGGGGCTTCTCTAACTCAAAAGTAGCTGCATTGAGCAAGAAGCTCCCTTCCATTGTGTCCTCTCCTGCTAGAGCCTTCCCCTTTTTACAGAAAGGGTTTGTGGCTGTACTAAAAGCAGTCGAGGCCGACAAGCCTTGCCCCTCCCTGAAGGGGTGTAAACCCTTGTCGCTGGCCCCACCTATGGACCACAAAGACTGGAAGGACGTCCATCTTACGTTCTCAGTTGGGAAGTTGGAGGCTGATATCGCCGGACGTCAGTTCGGCGAGGACCTCCCTAAGCTGTCTGACTTTCTCTTGCAGAGAGAGTTCGAGACAAAAGAAAGACTGGCTGCCTCAATGTCTCTTCAGACTACTCTTGAGACGATGGCAAATGACCCCAAGGTCCATGAAATGTTCATGGTGGTGGCCAAGACTCATCTGGCCACAGTGACGAAGGACCTTTATGGCTTCGTCAAGGCGAGGAGAGCTTGTAGGGAGTTCGTGTTCACCTCGGCTACGGTGAGGCACGAGCCAAGGAAACTAATCTCCTCCAACATTTGGGGCAAAGACCTTTTCCCTACCGATTTGGTCAAAGAAGTAGTTGATAAGGCCGCCTTGGAGAATAGAAACCTTCTCCAGAAGTGGGGCCTGGCCTATCAAAAGAAAGTCTTCCCCGGATGAAGGTCCTCAACCAAAAAGGAAGACTATGAGGACTAGGCTACCGTCTCGGCCAGCCAAGCCTTTTAGACAGCAACAGCAACTGCAATTGCCATTGCCTCCAGTGCCCCAGATAGTGGCACAAACCCCGACCACTTTTCAGTGGGTACCCCAGGCCGTGGTCGACACAGTCCACGGCATTCACCCCATCGTTCGAAGGGCAGTCTACTTCCTTTCGAGCAAAGCCTAGAGGGGCAGCCAGAGGCTCGTCTTGGCGCCCCTCAAGGGGAAGGGGATTCAGTGGTGGTCGTGGTCAGGGAGGCAAGACCTCGGGACGGCAGTCCAAGTGGGATGATACCGGTAGGAGGGAGACTTCTGAAATTTCGGGATCGGTGGACCTTCGATCCCTGGGCCCACAGCCTACTCAAGAATGGACTGGGCTGGAGCTGGTAAAGCACTCCACCCCCGGGCCTTCGGGTTTTCCAACACTCCACCCCCGTTCTCGAGGAGTACGTTCAAGAACTGTTGGAGAAAAATATGATCCGAAAGGTGAAGTCCATCAAATTCCAAGGGAGGCTGTTTTGTGTTCCCAAGAAAGACTCGGAAAAGCTCAGAGTCATTCTGGACTTGTCGCCACTCAACAAGTTCATAGTGTATTACAAATTCAAGATGCTAACACTGCAACACATAAGGACCTTACTGCCCAAGAGGACATATTCCTTCTCTATAGACTTGTCAGATGCCTATTGGCACATTCCAATCAACCGTCGACTCTCCCCCTACCTAGGGTTCAGGCTAAAACGAAGACTATACGCCTTCAGAGCCATGCCATTCGGGCTAAACATAGCCCCAAGGATTTTTACGAAGCTTGCGAGCGGAGCTCTCAAACAATTACGCCTAAAGGGAATTCAGGTAGTAGCCTACCTGGACGACTGGTTGGTGTGGGCAGCATCCGAGACAGAATGCTTGCAAGCTTCCAGTCAAGTGATCTAGTTCCTACAGTACCTAGGTTTCAAGATCAACAGATAAAAGTTTCGACTTTCTCCATCTCAAAAGTTCCAGTGGCTGGGAATCCACTGGGACCTTTTGTCACACCGTTTCTCCATCCCGGCGAAGAAAAGGAAGGAGATAGCGGGTTCTGTCAAGAGACTTCTAGATTCCGAAAGGATATCAAGACGCGAACAAGAGAGGGTACTGAGCTCTCTCCAG
>NC_090757.1:64733748-64736248 GCF_036898095.1 Palaemon carinicauda
GGATGCCTACGCCAACCTCCTCACGTCGTACCCGGAAGTTTTCCGCCCAGAACTTCGCCAAACGCCCACGGTTCCTGCCAAGCACGGTATTTATCACCATATCAAGACGGCGGGACCCCCAGTCTTCGCAAAAATCAGACATATGGCACCGGAACAACTGGCAGCCGCCAAACAGACGTTCGCCGAAATGGAGAAAATGGGCCTTTGCCAAAAGGCCTCCAGCCCATGGTTGTCACCCTTACACATCGTTCTGAAGATAGACGGCTCCCTCCGTCCGTGCGGGGATTACAGGCGCCTGAACATGCAAACAGAACCGGATCACTACCCCCTCCCAAACATTACCGATGTAACCTCCTACCTGCACAAAGCGAAGGTTTTCTCTACGCTCGACCTCCTGAAGGGGTATTATCAGGTGCCTATGAACCCAGAAGACATCCCCAAGATCGCCATCACCACTCCGTTTGGCACATACACCTTCAATTACTCCTCTTTTGGCCTTCGTAATGCTGGGGCAACGTTTCAACGTCTCCTGGATGGCATCTTAGGGGACCTCCCTTTCTGTGTATGTTATGTGGACGACATATGTGTGTTCTCCTCCTCAAAAGAGGATCACCTCCATCACCTGCTTATCATGCTCGACCGCCTGCAACAAAATGGCCTTGTAGTCCGGTACGACAAGTGTACCTTTGGCGCCAACGAAGTGTTGTTCTTAGGGCACCGTATCACTCCTGAAGAAGTCCATCCCCTCCCTGAGAAAGTAGCAGTCGTTCAGAACTTCCCGGTGCCATCGACCGTCAAAGCTCTGCAGGAATTCTTGGGCATGATCAACTATTATCACCGTTTTCTGCCAGCCATTGCCGCCACTCTTGCTCCCCTCTACGCCTCCCTCAAGGGCAAGCCAAAGGACCTGAAGTGGGGTCCCCTTCAAGAAGCAGCCTTCTGCAATGCAAAGAAGGCCCTATCAACTGCTGCGGCTCTCACTTTTCCTATCCCACACGCCCCTCTCCTTCTCTCCACCGATGCCAGCGACGTCGCTATTTGATGCAATACTCAAGCAGGTGGTCAAAGGCTCGCCCAGCCCATTGGCCTTCTTCAGCAGAAAACTGTCCAAGGCAGAATCGGGTTATTCTACCTTCGATCGAGAATTGCTGGCGGTGAACTTGGCTGTCCGTCACTTTCGCCATTTCTTAGAAGGTACGCCCTTCGTCATTCGCACAGACCACATGCCTCTGGTGCACGCCTTCACTCGACAGTCTGACGCCTGGTCCGCCCGTCAACGCCGACATCTCTCCGCCGTGGCTGAGTACAATTGCACCCTCCAATACGTCCCTGGGAAAATGAATCCCGTTACCGATGCCCTGTTAAGAAACACGTTGGCTGCCGTTAAACTGGGATTGGATTACAACGCCCTGGCTGAAGCCCAACAACAGGATCCAGAGTATCAAGCTTGTAGGACATCCTGCACGTCCCTCCGTTGGGAAGATTTTCCCCTCGAAGACTCCAACACCACCCTCCTCTGTGATGTCAGTACTGGTAGACCGCGACCTTGGATTCCTGCTCCCATGCACCGACAGGTGTTTGATTTCATTCACGGCCTTTCACATCCCTCGTGCCGTTCTACTGCACAGCTGCTGAAGGCAAAGTTCATTTGGCACGGCATTTCTAAGGATGCTAAGGATTGGGTCCGCGCCTGTACTTCTTGCCAAACTTTCAAAGTACAGTTCCCTCCAGGAATTTCGAGACACAGCATATGACTATATAAGATACATGCACTAGGAGTATTATGGTAATACTGTAAGTGGGCGTTTCCATTTATATGGGGCTATTTTGTTTTGTTACAACGAACTGGATTGGCTGTAGGTATTTCTCGATGACAGTTTGTTGTCTGAATTTTTTCTATTTGATTCGTCACAAAGAATGAGATATGTTCAAATGATAAAGTTGAATTCAAAGAACATTACTAATATTATGAACTTCACCGGCAAATATGATTTCGTAAAAGCAGGATAAAGAAGCCGTCTTGTTCAAATCGCAGTGATTCCTAATTATCGCACATCACCAACGTTGCCTTCGCATAGGGCGATCGTCTGCTGGAGCCTGGAAAACAACAACACGTTTCGTATATATTATTTCATTAACAGTATCTGTCCTAAATATAAACATCTTAATGAAGACACAATAATGTCTTATGATACAATGCTTGGTTTGTCTTCAGACTCCAATATGAGAAGAGCCAGTTTTGAATAGACACTAATTTCTCGAGACGAGTGTTGAAGAAAATATTTTATGCAAACTCAACGTTCTCTAGAATTCTGAACTTATGCTAAAAATTTAAACAAATGAACAACGTTAACGTTGTTTCTAAGGAAAAATCAAGCGTTATAGATGTATATATGGTCCATTACTGACGTATTGAGAGAATGGCTCTTTTCCACAATTAACACACGTGTTTCTGTAACCCTTAAAACGATTTACTCACGCCCAGTTAGAAGGCTCCTAC
>NC_090757.1:64746248-64761248 GCF_036898095.1 Palaemon carinicauda
CTGCCACAAACTTTTATTACCTGAATTTCATGACATCCACTTTCATAGCAGGACTTATGAGAAGCAGGGTACATCCTATTAAACATATACAGTACATGACCCCTCCCATAGAAATGACATAAATGTGAAATAGGGCATCCCGTTCTTGAGAAGTGTACTGTAGGCGGGTCATCTGGCAGGAAATACGCAGGTTTTAGGCGTTCAATGGAGACCAATTCTTCTTTGTCACGAATGTTGATGAAGAAGGCCTTCTGCATACTAGGGATCATGCTAATGTTATTGTGCAGTAAAATTAGCATTACCGAGTGTGGATCCATCTGGGTTGCTTAGCTATGGGCTTTTAAATCTTGATGTCATGGAGTAAATTTTTCCACAACATGATTTAGGCGCTGCAGATTGTCGGAGGAGTTTGTAAATGAGAAAAATTGGGCAGGACCACCAACAGTTCTTAATAGAACATTTCAGCTGCCAAGAAATTCAGGCGAACTTTAGGAACGGTCCTTAGTACCAGGAGGACCCAAGGAAGATAACTAAACCAGTTGGAGTCCTTGCAATGGGACATAGGGTGAATCCCAGGATATTCCCTAATGATGTCCACAATTGAGAGGTGAAAGTAGTACCCCTGTCAGAAGTAATATGCTCAAGGATACCAAATCTCGCTAATCATCCTGAGAGTAAGGTGGATGTACGTGAAGCGCTCATTGTAATTTCAAAGGGAATGGCTTCAGGTCAACGAGTGATACAGTCGATGACGATAAACAGGTAACAATCTCCTTATGATGTTAGTAGGAGACACACTACGTCAACGTGAATGTGGGCAAAACAAAGCTGAGGTGGAAGAAAGGTGTCTACTCCAGAATCCGTGTATCGGTGTACTTTTAGTTTAAGCATGTAGAGGAACTGACCCAATCCTTAGCATCCTTAGTAAAACTGTACCAAATGAACCTCTTTTTCATTAGCTATACTCTAGATCAACGCAAGGGATGTGAAAGGACATGAATGAAATCAAACGCCTGTTAGCGCATGGGAACATGAATTCATGGTCTAGGTCTTCCATTACTGATGTCACAGAGGAGGGTGGCGGAGTTGTCGAGGGGGATATCTTCCAAATGGAGGAATGTGCAGGATATCCTACATGCTTGGTACTCTGGATCTTTTCATTGGACTTCTGCCAAGGCCTGACAATCTAGTCCCAGGTGAATGACAGCCAATGTGTTTCTTGACAGGGCATCGGCATCGGATTCAGGTTCCCAAAATGCTCTGAAGGGTACAATTGTATTCACCAATGGCAGAGCTGTCAGTGTTGGTGGCCAGACCAGGTGTCGGACTGTTGAGTAAAGGCAAACACCAGAGGCATGTAGTCCATGTGAATGGCAAAGGGCGTACATTTCAAGAAGTGGTGAAAGTAAGGGAGAGCAAAGTGCACTGCCAGCAATTCGCAGTCAAAGGTAGAGTAGCCAAATTCTGCCTTGGACAGTTTCCTACTGACGAAGGCCAATGGGCGGGGAAACCATGGACCACTTGCTTAAGTACTGCACCAATAACAACATCGCTGGTATCGGTGCAGAAAAGGAGATGTACATGAGGCACAGGAAAATTGAGAGCAGCATAGGGCCTTCTTTGCATTGCAGGAGGCCATTTCTTGGAGACCTAACTTCAGGTCTTTTGGCTTGCTCTTGTAGGAGGAGTAGAGGGGACAAGAATGGTGGCAATGACCAGCAGGAAAATGTGATAATAGTTAATCATGCACAAGAATTCTTGTATTGCTTTCATTGCTTTCTAAATGGCTGCTACCTTTTCAGGGAGGGGCAGGACTCCTTTAGGAGTGATGCGGTGCACTAAGAGTGATACTTCCTTGGCGCCAAAGGTACACTTGTAGTTCAGAGCTACAAGACCGTTCTGTTGGAGGTGGTCGAGCCTGATGTGTAGGTAATGGAGGTGTTCCTCTTTGAAGGGAAAGAACACAAGTATGTCGTCCACATAACATACTCAGAAGGGAAGGTCCCCAAAGATGCCATGCTTGAGGCATTGAAAAGTGGCCCCAGCATTACGAAGGCCAAAACAGGAGCAATTCAAGGGCACCTGATAATAGTAATTCAGGAGGTCAAGCGTGGATAAAACCTTTGCTTTGTACAAGCAAGAGGTCACGTTGGCGATGTTTGGGAGGGGGTAGTTATCTGGTTCTTTTTGTATGTTTAGGAAGCTGTAACCCCCACACACAGACGCAGAGAGCCCACCTCTTCTTTTTCGGTGTACGTTTGTTTAGTGGCTACCAAATGATCCAGTGTCAGATGCATGAATATTGCAAACACTAGTGATAAATACCGGTCCTGGCAGGAACCATAGGTGTTTGACAAAGTTCTGAATGGAGAACTTCCGGGTACGATGTGAGGATGTGTGAAGAAGCATCCAGAGGCTTGCTGATGTGGAGAGCAAGGTGAGAGGGAGCAGGGTTGAGAAGTATCGAGGAGCACTAATCCACATTGACTAATCGTCGGTGAGCGAGATCAACTAGAAAGTGGAAATTTGAGAGGAAGTCCACACCGAGGATTGGCAATGCAACGTCAGCAGCAAGAAACTTCCAGTTAAATTTAGCACTTCTAAATGATAATGTGAGGGATTCTTAATCACGGGTGGGTAGCACAGATCTGTTGGCAACTACTAGACGGATGTTGGCTGACTTAAATAGACTAAGTCGTGTCCTGTAGAGTTGCAATGGCAGAAGATAACGGCAAGCACCTGTGTCTACCAAAAATTGCATGCCTGTACCTATATTCTGTAAAAAAAACAAGAATGGTGACAGAGGATGCCATCAGTGCAGGAGATGGCCTACTTGCACGATTTTGGCCACTGAACCATTTGCACATTTCTTCGCAGCAGACACGAATCTGGAGCGTAGTAGCATTCGATGGGCATCAGCAAGTGGCTGGAGAGGTCGTTAGTTGGGGCGTAATAGAGGGGTGGTATATGTGGGTAGTGGCAGCTTTGCCATCGCTCCCGCATGCCATCTGTGTTCTACCACATTCAAGTCAGCTTTGGTCGATGTTGAATAGTTGTCCTCTTCATCAGGGGTGGAGATGTTGACGGAGGTCTTGAAGGAGGTGAAGTGGTTGTCCATAAGGGCATTGACTTAGTTCATCAGGTTCTTCATGGGCAAAATACCTGTAGCGCGTACAGGTTCGGGTTAGTGCTGCACCCAAAAGGTAGGAAGTAGATTCACTTCATGAGTAGAGCCGTCTGCAGCGCATTGCATGCAAATGATACTGGTAATTTCCTTGAGGGCGAGCGAAGCTTTTTGGTCCCGCGACAGTTGTTGAGAGAACTGAAAACGTTTGGCTACAAGGGCAGTTGGCGATGGTGAGTACTACTCCAGGAAGTATGTTTTGAGAATGTCTTACGCTATTGGGGTGTTCCCTTTGTCGCAAAGCCAACCTGATGCAGTCAGACCTCGATTATCACGATATTCAGGTTACAGAGAGTCTTGATAAGCAAAAATTCACTAATAAATGTTACACTAGGGTGGGCTAGCTCCTAACCTTAAAAGTTACTGCCCCTTGCCTCAAGCGGGTGGCCGAGCTGATGATCAAAGCAGTAAATAATGCCTAATAGTTTCTACAACAGTTTATAATCATATGTACAGTGTACAGAACATTTGTACATATGTACACTATGTGCTAAACACAGTAAGGTTACAGCTATGAAAGTTACTGTCTGACCTTTAGTGATTCATAGTAAAGTCCCCATAGTGGTCATTTGGTGCCCAGAACCGGGATTAGAACTATTAGTGCCCGGTAAGAACTATCAGTAACTCTCTAGAAACTGAACTAGTGATATAGTTATAATAGAGCAGTTACATAGGGCAAAGGCAGCGGTTGAGGCCTGGGTGACTAGAGTTAGTAATAGAATAGATGTCCTACTAGTCCGAAACCCACCTCCTACCGCAAGTGAATTAGCAGAAGCTCTAGAAGAAATGGATAAAAGGCTCTTTAAACTAGAAGAAGTGCAGGATAAATTAGAAGTAGAACTCGAACCTGAAGAATTAAAAAATTACTTGGAACAAGCAGATCGTGCACAGCATGGGGCTGGGCAGACGATGAGCAAATAGACTTAAACATATTTCGGCAGCAGGCATCAGCGATGACGACCCTGAAAGTTCTGCAAGTGCAGCATCCATTCATGCAAGGCTGCCAAAACTAGAATTACCAAGATTTGATGGCGAAATAATCCAATGGCAGAGTTTCTGGGACCAGTTTTCGTCGCACAGGTACGACACGGAGTTACCAGTCATTAGTAAGTTGACCTAATTGCTATCCCTGTTCGACGGTCCTGCAAAGGATGTGGTGTAAGGCATGCCACACACCAGTGCCATCTATAGAACAGTAGTCGACTTACTCAAGGAAAGATTTGGCAAGGCTGAGTGCATTATTCATGCACATGGACATGTGCATTCAAGTACCTGTAAACCAAGGTAAGAGCTACACAAAACAACTTTGGAGACTTCGGGATGAGGTCATAAAGTATACAAGAAGCTTAAATGCCTTTGGAGTAACAGGCAAGCAGTGTGAGGTTCTCCTACACCCATGATTGTGTCCCGTCTTCCAACGGAGTTAAGGCTACAATGGTCAAGAGAGTGTAGTGGCCATGAAAGGGATCTTGAAGGTTTGTTAGAGTGGCTTAAAAGGGAGGTAGAAGTGCTAGAAAGAAGTGAGATGTACAGAAAAAATATACCAGCTTCTGTGCCTCATGGTAGAAATGAGGAAAGAAAGAATATTAATAGAAAAGATGGCAGAGATCATTTGTATACAAACTCTGACTTACATGCAGTTTCTCAAAGTGAAGGTTCAAATTGTGTTTTTTGTACGAAGCTAAATCATAAATCTGAAAGGTATCACAAGATTTTAGCATTAGATGGGCAGCAGAGGTATGATAAGATAGGAGAATTAGGTGTTTGTTTTAAATGTTTGAATAGGGGCCATATTTCTAAAAATTGTAAGGGTAAGGTGTGCTAAGTGTCAAGGTGGTCATGTTGTAGTAATGTGTGGCTTTAAGCTAAATATGGCCCCCCAAACAAATGTAGAAAATGGTGATCAGAGGCACATCCCTCAGCTAGTATGTTGTCAGTCCACTACAGTAATAAGACTGTATTACAAACGGTGAAGGTAAAGGTAATGAATAATAAGGGAGGTTTGACACTGCTAAATTGTTGTTTGATAGTGGTTGTGATCGCTCATATGTTAGTAGTAAGTTTACAGAAATTTGTAAACCGGAATGGGTTACTAGGACTGAAGCCCTTTACAGTAGCGTTGGTGGTCATAGCTCTGGTAAGGATATAGAAAGTAATGTTTACAAATTAAATGTCCTGGATAATAAAAGTAAAATTATTCCCATTTTTGCTGCAAGTATTCCAAAGATATGTAACCCCTTAGTTAGACCAGTAGTTCCAACCCACACCCTAGATGCGTTTAGTCATTTAGATTTAGCAGATGACTGTGATGATAGTTCTCCTTTAGAATTAGATATTCTTATAGGTCTGGATTACTACTGGAGCCTCATAAATCCTAAGGATGCTGTACAGGTGGGGAAAACTGTTGCCATGAGTTCAGTGTTTGGTTGGATTTTATCGAGAAATGTTGGCAAGGGGTGTAATTTTACTAAAGTTGTAAGTGCGTCTTCATTATCAGACTTTGTGTCCTCATCTCCCCAGCTCTTAAGTTTATCAGGGGTATCCAATGCCGATGCCATATTTTTGGGATTTAGAAACTATTAGTATTTCTAGTAAGGAATGCAAAGAAGATATCAAGGAAAGTGTAGTTCAAGAGTTTGAAGATAAAATAGAATTTGTAAATGGCAGGTATGAAGTTCAGTTACCTTGGAAAAATAACAGTATTAAGGATTCATTGATGAGTAATGTAAATTAAGCAATGAAGAGATTAAATAAGTTTTAGGTTAGATTTTAGAAAGATGAAGATTTAAAGGATGCATATATGAAGGTTTTTGATGAATATGAGTCCTTGGAGATAATTGAGGAAATTCCCTCCGAGGACTTGGTGTCACAGGGACCCATTTATTACATGCCTCATAGACCTGTCGTTAAATTAAATAGCAGCACTACAAAGATACGTCCAGTTTTATATGCTTCTGCTAAGGGGCCTAATGGAATCTCGCTTAATGATTGCATGTTGACAGGTCCTTTTCTAAACCCAGATTTAGGAGGGATATTTAGATTTAGACGTTGGTCGTATGTGATCTCTGCTGATGTTGTTAAAGCCTTTTTACAAATTAATGTTTACAGTCAGGACAAAAATCTCCATAGATTTTTGATGCCAGGTAAAGATGGAGTAAGGCATATGAGATTCAATAGAGTTGTTTTTGGCAACACCTCAAACCCCTTTCTACTTAATGTTGTTGTTAAACACCACTTAAGCAATTACTCTGAATGTGAAGCTGTTCAAGATTTAAAAAGAGACATGTATGTAGACAATTGGTTTAGTGGAGGTGATACTGTAGAAGAAGTAGCAAACTAAATTTAAGAGTGCATATGATATCATGGCTTATGCTAATATATCCCTTGAAAATGTTTCTTCCAATAGTGTAGTAGTTGCTTCTAAATTTAAGGACAAAATGCAAATTTTAAGTGATGATGAAATTAATATGGTGCTAGGTCTTAAATGGTCAAATTACGATAAGTTTTCTTATTGTGGTCTTCATCTGGGTCCTAATTTTTAAAATTCATATACAAAGAGAACCATCTTGAGTTTGATAGCTAAGGTGTTTGATCCTTGTGGGTTTATCAGCCCCTTTATAATTTATGCAAAGATAATATTCCAGGATATATGGAAGTTGGGTATTTCTTGGGATGTCAAGTTGCCAGATGGATTCGAGAGGATATTCAAGAAATGGATTGTGAGTACTAGATTCTTTAGTTCCCTAGCTATAAGGAGATGTTATTTTACTAATGTACCCTGGAAGAGTATTGAACACATTGAAATACATGGATTTGGAGATGCCTCTGAGAAGGGATTTGGTGCATGTGTATACTTAAGGGTTTGTCTTGGAAATTATTGTCAATCTTCACTTTTCATGTCTAAAGCTAGAGTAACACCAATTAAGAAACTTACCCTTACTAAATTGGAGTTAATGGGAGCCTTATTGTGTGCTAGATTGGTAAGACTTGTCGAAAGGGCTCTGGATTTTAAGATCAAACCTGGGATTGTATGTTGGATAGATTCAACTATAACTATAGGATGGATAGAGAGTGATTCAGTGACAAGGAATGTCTATGTTAACAACAAAATTAGAGAAATTCAGCAATTGGCACCTCCCAGTCACTGGCATCACTGTAGTGGATCAAATAATCCGGCTGACTTGATGACTAGAAGGTTACTAGCGGAAAAGCTTGTTGGAAATAACCTTTGGTTTAGTGGTCCTTGCAATCTGTCAGATCCTACATTTAGTATTCAGGACGGTGATAACTCTAATATTGTTAATGAGACTGTAAATTATGAATCTGAAGATAATCTAGTATCCAGACTGCAACTCCCATGTTTGATGGTGAAAAATACAATAATGTTAATAAGTCAATAAGAATTGTTGGGTATGTTCAAAGGTTTATAAGCAATTGTAAAGCAAAAAGTCAGGGATTGCTGTGAATACTGGTGGTTTTACTACTGAAGAATTAGATAAGGCTAAAGCAAGGTTTATTTATGTGGTGCCAAAAGAAACTTTCCCCAGTGAAATCCAAGCTTTGTGTGATCAAAGGTTGATTCCTAAAAATTCTAAATTAAGAAAACTAGATCCATTTAATGATGATAAATGTATTGTGAGGATAAAGGGTAGACTTTAGTTTTCTGACTTGAGTTATGAGTCAAAACACCCAGTCATTCTTCCTAAAGGACATTTCTCCAAGCTTTTAGTACAGTTTCAACATAAGTTTCTAAAACATGCAGGTGTAAACAGCATTGTTTCATCATTAAGATCTAGTTTTCATGTAACTGGTGTAAAAAGAATGGCTAAGACTGTTGTACGTAGTGTCTAGATTGTTGCCTGCATGATAGCCACCCTTGTAGTCAACCTGCTGCCCCATTGCAACCCCCTTTGCAGTTGCAGGTGTAGATTTTGCAGGGCCAATATTTAGTGCTCATTATCCAGGGAAGAAATTATATATGTTGCTTTTTACTTTTGCTATAGTAAGAGCAGTGCATATGGAACTCACGGAGTCCATGTCATTGGTCGATTTTATGCAGGCTTTACGGAGATTTGCTGCTCGTCGAGGTATTCCGCGTGTAATTTATTACGATAATGCCAAAACCTTTGTTGCAGCTTCCTCGGAAGGGCAGAAGGTATTTTGAAACTTAGCACCTAAATGAGGTTTAACGTACCAAGATCACTATGGTGGGGAGGATGGTTTGAGAGACTTGTGGGGTCAGTTAAAGTAGTCTTGAAAAAGACTTTGGGAATTATATATGTAAGTAAGAATGAATTAGAGACTACTCTTGTAGAAATTGAGGCATGCATAAACTCTCGACCTCTGACCTTTGTGAGTGATGAGCCAGACTTTGAACATTATCTTACCCCTGCTCATTTTATTCTTGGTAGAAATGTAACTTCTAAACCCCTGTTGACATTGAACCATATGTTGCAACTCCAGATGATCTACGTGATAGAGAAGAAATTGGAAATAAAAGGTTGGATCAGTTTTGTGATGTGTGGAGGAAAGATTACATAGCAAATCTACCTCCTGTAGTTAAGGGGTTTAACCAAAAATGTAGTTTGAATGTTGGTAGCACTATGCTTGTTAAAGAAGATCATATGCCTAGATTACAGTGGCCTATTGGAGTTATTGTAAATGTATACCCTGGAAGGGATGTGTTGATTCGTAGTGTCGATGTTAAAACTAGGAAGGGTATTGTTAACAGATCAATACAAAGAGTTCATGATTTGGAGATTAATGCTCACTTGAACCCTGGTTTGAAGAATCTTTCTGCGGAAGTCCCTGAACATGCAAATGATAATTCTGAATGAATATTGATGTAATAGATGATAAGACAGCTGAACAGAATCCTAATGGAAATACTTTTGTTGTTGATGGTAACATGTATTCTAAGAAGGGTCATCAAAGGGACCTCACAAATTAGATTTGTAAATGACTTGTGTAAGTAATTTGAGTTGTATTCTGTGACTTTAGTTGATGGTACAGTATGTTATAACCTATATGCTTGTTATTGTTCCTATGTTAGGATGGGTCGTCCAAATGAATATCCAGACACCCACTCATCTCCTTAGTGTGAAACTTGTTAAGATAAGTGCCTTCGCCCTTATGGTGGGGAGAATGTCAAATATTAATATCATGTTATGCAAAATTAGTCATTCATTTTAGTCATGCCTTTAGTAATTTGACGTTAGCCGTTTTCTTTCAGTAGTTTATAAGTTGGCGTTCTGAAATTATTTCGCTCACATTCTCTTGTATTTATTTTTATATATTTTAATGATTTAATCCTTAATTAATTGCTGATAGTTTACACAAAATATAAGACATTATTCTTTGTTTATTTGAGATCAGTGAACGTTATTTTCTCTGATGATTCTAAATGTTGTTATTGTTTATAAAGTTTGTGGTTTTCTGAGAGGAAATTAAAGTGAAGGAGCCGCCTGTGATTCAACCCAAAGACTATATACTGAAGGAAGATAGGAAGGCTCAAAATAGAATGTTAATACGCTAGTTGGCAACTCCAAAGTGAACACAATAGTTGGTTGCTCCGATTTCAGATGACGTTGTAGGTATACATCGTTTGTCGTCTGTTTTTCTATATTCAGAATTTGAATGATAGTTGACTCAAACGAAAAAATGGCGCCGACAGTAAAGAAGTCACACAAGTGTGTTGTGTGCCATAAACAAAAAGAAACCGATCCTCATTTGGTATTTCACAGGTTCCCTAAGGACAAAGAACGGTGAGTCCAAACAGTATAATACATGCAGTATGTGCTGCTAATGAGTAAGCCCCACTGATATTGGATGTAAGATTAAGGCAAGGCATCCACAGTAAATCTCATTTTTTGTTGGCTTGTATGCTACCTTATTTCTATTTCCAACCCCCGTTTGATTATTTTTGTGTGTGATACAATTCTGTGTTATTTTGATCCTTCTGATTGTACATTTATACATTTATTAGTTTATAATACTAAAATATACATGAGTGCATCATGCTTTTCCATTTCAATAAAAAATAAAATACAATTGTGTTTTTATACACCTAATATCTCTCCATCTTACAGTGGCCTACATACTGCAATTAAATGTATGCCTACACATAAGCATTTGTGGTTAAGTTTAAGAAATCAGATATACAGTATGTTTTAATTTATTCGAATGTGGTATTGTATAGAACATTTAAAAATGGTTGTAATATACTGTACAATACTTAAATTTGCAAGAAAGGTAACTAAATCATAAGAGATATAGCTATTGAATTTCTAAAAAAATAGACTGAGAAACATAATTTTCAATTTAGTTACCTAAAATTTAAGAATATCATGAATATATGAGTAAAATATACTGACATAGTAATGCAAATTATGAACAAATATGTCGCAAAATTTACAATCGAATTCCATCCTACATACCCGTAAGCATTACCGCTCTGAATGTTTGGTTGCTCGCTCAACAGATGGAGCCATTGGTTTCGTATGGGAGTATCTGGCATCTTTTCATAGCACACTCATTTGTGTGTTAAAAGCCTGAGCCTTCCTATCTTCCTTCAGTATATAGTCTTTGATTCAACCCATGAAAGTTACTCTCTGACCTTTAGTGATTCATAGTAATGTCCCCATAGTGGTCATACTACATGTAATGGACGGACGGCAATTTCAAGGCCAGCCTGTTACTACAGAATGGTTATAAATATTTTATCACACATATCATAACCTTTATTCATAATAACATCTATACTAAAAGCTCTTAGTATTATTGGTTATCACTTGAATGTGTAAATGCGTTGGAGGGAGAGCTGGTCGAACTAGAATTAGAGAGGTTGGTGCTATCTGGTAACCAGAACAAAAGCGAATGTGTCTGGATTAGGTACAAAACTGCAAACAAAAGACCAAAATTCTGTCTTGGACTCTTCCCAAGCAAAGACAACTAATGAGTTTTAGCTCCATCTAATTTGAGTCTACGTCTTAGGAAAGCACAGAAACACACACACTGATGCACAGATGAAAGACGAGATGTTTCATGAAACCTTGAGAGTGAATGACTGGACTCCTACATGCTTGGGTTTGTGTGCGGACGTACATTTATGATTTAGGCATACAAGACATCTTTCTGTAGGTCTTGGGTATACCTAGGGTAACCAAACGGCCTCCTTTAAGGAAGACAATCCCCCATTTTGACTCCTTGTTCCCCTAAAAATCACTCTCTGTAGGGGACGCCTTTATGTCCCCTTCCAGCCATATGTCCCCCAATGGCCACTGCATATGTGTTTAGTTATATGAATTGATGACTATTTTTTTATCAAATTTCCAATGTTCACTTTGCTGCCTCATGCAGTGCAGCAGCATAGCTTATGCTCCGTTTTCTTTATACAAACAAAAGAAGGGAACTAAGTTGCAATCTGTAGTACACGTATGAGTCACGGTGTGATACAGTGAACAGCCGACACCTATCTCTGTTGCTATTATGTCGGTTAGTACACAACCAGCCCTTGATGCAGGACGGAAATTTCAGAAACCATGTCAATCAATAGGAAAGCTACTTTCAACAAAGACTTAGAAAAAGAATGCCCTTACATTAAAAAAAACAAAAAGTGAAAGCAATGTCAATTGTATCAAGTGCACATCATCGTTTTCAATAGCGAATGGTGGAAAATAAAAACCGACAGACATAAGCGTGCTGATGCATCCGCCTCATCTAGCAAGTCGATGACCACCTTCCTGCAAAAGGAAGGATTTGGAAAAAAAGAAAAAAACCTGGCAGCTGCTGAAGGGACATGGGAATACCATTCAGTTCAACACAATTCGTCATTCCGCTCCATGGATTGCACCTCCAAGCTTATCAAAAAGAGTTTTGAAAGCATGTTTGCTTGCGCCAGAACAAAAACTGAGGCACTTTTGAATAATGTTTTCTTGCCCGATGCCTTAGAGCACTTATGGGATGATCTGTCCCACGTAATTTGTGTTACCTTATATTGTGACTGTTCAAATCACGGAAATATCAAATTGTGTCCCTTATTGGTTAGGTATTTTTCACGTTTCCATGGCATCAAGGTCAAGGTATTGGAGGTCAAAAACCTTGGTGGAGAAACAAGTGAAATTATATCAGATTATATAAAAGAAACTTAGTTCCAATGATTTATCCTCTAAAGTTTTGGCTTTGTGTGCTGATAATACAAACTGCAACTTTGGCGGATCACCAAGAGGAGGCAAAAATAATGTCTTTTACAGAATGCAACAAGTTCTAGGTAGAAAATTGATTGGTGTTAACTGCACAGCTCATATCTTGAATAATTGTTTGAAAGCTGAAACTGACTGTCTACCTATAGATGTGGAAGTTATAACCGTGAGGATATATTCCTTCTTCTACATCTACATTGTCCGAGTGGAGCAACTGAAAGAAATTTGCGAAAATGTTGATGTGCATTATCAGAACTTATTAGGATATACAAAGATAAGGTGTCTTGCTCTACGACCAGCTGTTGGAAGGAGTCTAAAGCTCTTCAAACCATTGAAGACCGATTTTTTGTCCCTGGATAAATGCCCAAGCATTCTCAAGCAGTTTTTTGACGATCCATTTTAAGAGGTTTTGCTTTAATTTATACACTGTCAAAGTACAATTTTCCATGAATAAGCATTGAAAATAAAGTCCCAAAATTTTCTATAATGGAAGTTTCTTGCATCTTAAAACACTGGAAAATGAAACTAATAGAACGAAAGAGAGAACTGTTCATCCCAATTATAATCACTAAGATACTCCGATATCTGGATGGGAGTGGGAAGGTGTCAGGCAAATTTCTCGAAATCAATTGCGCGAAGGTATATTTCTCGAATTCAATTGACCGAAAAATAATTTTTCGAATTATCATTTTCTCGAATGTCAATTACTCGAAAACAAACAAGTAAATTTCTCGAATACAATCGAAAGTATCCCACAAGCGCCAAAGACCAATTTATAAAGAGGCTATTAGCATTCCGTGATGTCCTGTATGTGCGGGCGTACGTATAATGTACGATACACTGAGTGGGAATAATGTTGAACATTTTAAATCTGCAGTAGAGTCCTCTTATGAAACATCAGTGGAATACTTAGATCAGTGGACTAAGCCATTTGATCAAGTGAGAAATTTTGATTGGGTCCTTCTTCAGAGTAATTCAATATGTTGGTCTCAGATTCAGGAAGCAGTGGACTTTATTCAAGGGATAAGACCTGATTTAGAAATAGATGATAATGAACTTTTTGACGAAATTACATGTGTGAAAAATTTCTTGACGGATGAAAAGATGCAACAGTGGAAAGTAAGTGATGTCGAGGTAGATAGAAAATGAATATATATTTTCTGCCCCTTTGATAATGAAAACATGCCTTTCAGAAACATAACAAAGGTTATTGAATCTTGTCTTAGTCTACCTGGTTCCAATGCTCCTACAGAGAGTGTGTTCTCCCTGCTGAACAGCTTCTGGACATAAGAAAAAAGCCAGTTACAAGTATCTACGCTGAAGTCTGCACTAATAGTGAAATGTAACTTCGACTTGAATTGCAGTAAATTCAATGAATATCTTGAAACTCGTCCATCACTCCTAAAGAAACTCTAATCAAGCCAATAATACACCAAAGAATGATATAAGATTTTGTTTCTTCTTTTATGTAATGTGTAAAATTTTTCTTAAGAACTGAAGAATAATTTTCTGTTTAAAATGTAAGCAATAATTTTTTAATAAAAACACTGTAATTGATAGCCCTACAAAATCATCATAGTTTGTTACTGAATGTACTTAGTAAAGATAAAATAAATCTAATAATGCACTGAAGAATGATGTGATTTTTTTCTCTTTGTGTGACTATTTTTACAATTATACCTAATAGAATAAATAAAAATTTTTGTTTAACATATCAGTAGTAAATTCTGAGTAAAAACACAGCAATTAAAAGACCTTTTATCAGAACCTGCTGTTGAAAATACCTATATATTAAACTTCTGCATTTGTGCCATGATAACTCAATATGAGTGCAAATGCACGTGAGCTATATATTTCTGTCCCCCTTTGGCTGTTTAAATAAATGGTCACCCTAATACTGTATACCCCATGCACAAAAACACAAAAGTATGTAGGGGGGGGATTTTATAATCTATCCACTAGACCAACAAATCTAGATATAAAAGCACTACTGCCATTGTTATAGCTTCGATCCATGAAATTACTCTTAATAATTCCTGATTCCATCTTGTTTTGAGCATTGCTCTCCAGTCTGGGCTTCAGCTGCTGATTTGCATCTTAATTTGTTGGCCAAAAACTTACGGTCTATTAAATTTCTTATTCATGATCTAGATATTAATCTTTGGCACCGTCAGTCAATTAGTTCATTATGCATGTTGCATAACATTTTTGATAATTCTGACCATCCTTTACATTCAGATCTTCCTGCACAATTCCATCTTGTTCGTATTACTAGGCAGGCAGTTAATTCTAATAGCCAGGCCTTCTCTATCATGAGGGTCAATACTGCACAGTATTCAAGAAGTTTTATTCCAGCTGTAACCAAGTTGTGAAATGATTTTCCTAATCGGGTTGTTGAATCAGTAGAACTTCAAAGAGTTTAAAGTTGCAGCAAATGTTTTTATGTTGAACAGGCTTATATAAGTCTTTTTATAGTTTATATGAAATATCTGTTTTGACGTTGTTACTGATTGTAGAATTATTTATTGTTAATTTGTTCTTATCTTTTATTTATTTCCTTGTTTCCTTTCCTCACTAGGCTATTTTTTGCTGTTGGAGCCCTTGGGCTTATAGCAT
>NC_090757.1:64771248-64774716 GCF_036898095.1 Palaemon carinicauda
ATAATAATAATAATAATAATAATAATAATAATAATAATAATAATAATAATAATAATGATAATAAAACACTATATAAATCAATTTCAAGTACCTAATACACATAAGAAAAATATTGACAAAGACAAATACGAAGGAGAAATTATCAGAGAAATAAATATCAAACACATGAGGTTGCAAGCTCCATATTATCATTAACATCTCTTTTTAACTCCATTAGAAGCTGTGTTGATGACATCCATGCCGAGGGAATACTCCCTGCTGGCCATTATTGAAGATAAATTCAAAATAAATAGAAAAAGATCAGAAATTTGCAAAAAATAAAAAGAAATCAGATATTAGCATTTGAGGGAAAATGGACCTCATGGCAATATATGGCATCTAAGCCAAAACCAATGTCATGCAAGTGGTAGACACACCATCCACCCACACTTTCCAACTATAAAGAACCAAACAAGTATCAACACTGTTCAACAATTACCCCTATAAAGGTATTTCAGGGTCGAGGTCGACCCCTGGGGGGGGGGGGGGGTTAAAATAATGGGAAAGGAGGGAAGTTAGACGAAAATCAGTCCTAAAGCAGACAATGGCATGTAGACTAGTCACCCCTTGCAGGTCGATCACTTCCATATACGAGACAGCTGATGATTTATGGGGAAAAAACAGGTTTTGAACATGCTGTAGGGGTCGCGTACGACCCAGCATACCTGTCCAGGGTTTTAATGTCTAAAAAAACAGTTAGCACACTTATCTAGATGAAATGGATTGGTAAAGCGCCTAAAGCGTAACCAAATCTGTAATTAGAAAACCCATTATAGATCTCTGGGTGACCGAGTCAATCAAAACAAGAATTTATTGCAAGCTCTAAAGGCTAGTAGTGACGGAATGTGATTTTGGACCATATTGAAATATCATAGGATATCCGGGGAGACCCTTCTGGGGTATTAGAAAACCCTTTGCTCCTGTCGATTAACGGTTCTAGGATATCATTATCATTGTTATTGTTATTGTTATTGTTATTATAATCAATAATAATAATAATAATAATAATAATAATAATAATAATAATAATAATAAATGATTATTATCATTATTATTATTATTTTTATTATTATTATTTTTATTATTATTATTATCATTATTATTATTATTACTATTACTATTTTCATTATTACTACCTAAGCTACAACCTTGGTTGGAAAAGCAGGATGCTATAAGCCCAAGGGCTCCAAAATGGAAAAGTAGCCTAATGAAGAAAAAATATGAGGAAATAAACTACAAGAGAAGTAATCAACAATTAAAATAGCATATATCAACATAAAAACATCCGCTGCTAGTTTGAACTTTTGATGTTCCACCGATTCAACGACCTGATTAGAGAGACCATTTCATAACTTGAGTATCTGACACTTCCTTTGATTCAATAGCTTTGTAAACACCAGATTAATTTCTAAGAATCAATAAGCCTCACGAAGGACAAACTATTGATATATGCTATAGTTTGACAACTTGAATGTGGTTTGATACTTTACTCAATGGATCTCGTGAAAATCTTTTAAAAACCAAAATAACATCAAGATCTCAAACTTTTAGACTCCAAATACAAAACTAGACTCGTGCAATCAGTTGTTCATCTCTCTCTCTCTCTCTCTCTCTCTCTCTCTCTCTCTCTCTCTCTCTCTAAGGGTTATATTGTTTATTCTTGGAGTGCAGTTCGTGTATTTTGCATGGGGAAAAAATTTATAAAAATCCCTATATATCATCAGGTAATAAATATTTAAAGACAAATATCATAAAAAAAACTCATTAGATATACAGCTAACAAAAAAAAAGAGCTTTTAGAATGATTTGTAGTCAGAATCTGT
Source organism: Palaemon carinicauda (assembly GCF_036898095.1). Lineage (NCBI taxonomy): Eukaryota > Metazoa > Arthropoda > Malacostraca > Decapoda > Palaemonidae > Palaemon > Palaemon carinicauda. The sequence goes on from NC_090757.1 coordinate 64,773,111, forward strand.
TAACGAGAAAAGAACGAGGCAAAAACCAACCCATCTTGTTTACGCTTTCCTCAGGTGTTTTGTTTTCAGTTTCGTTCTCTCCTGTGTGTGCTGAAAACCCCCTGTTGACCATTTGGTTTCGGGTGGTAGAAGCAATCCACATTCACCACTTTGTATTTATTTGTTTATTTTACATATATATATATATATATATATGTATATATATATATATATATATATATGTGTGTGTGTGGAGAATTTTTTAATGTTATGTTCTGAGTGGGAACTTAGTCCGGGAAAGTCTCCTTATAACAGTTATATAAAGTTCAACAGGGGAGGATATGAGCACTTACTCTCGGGGCACAAACACCCTGCTAATACTTTACTGTCACTCAAATACAAAAGGCAAATTTACTGTCCAGAGGCCGAAGCACTCCACACGTAGGATTAACAATAATTTATGGCCTACTCTAGCTTTGTCAGGTCTATAGTCATCTCATTCTCAGGCTCTGTTCCGGCTCCGTCCCAGCTACCCCAATGAGATGCTGGACAGTTATTTTACGTTAATGTAATCAGACAAAATCCAAAATGGGAGCAGTGATGTAAAGTAGTTTAAAAGTTTATAAAGATAAGGATCTCTACCTTCGAAGCAAATATATTAATGCAAAGTTCCTCGCTGTTACCACCTATAGACTTACTCTTTAAATATGGGGTATTTTGTCCCGTGATCAACTATTCATTTCACACATTAAAATAAATGAGGGAGCAAAAATACTAAGGAGGTTTAATTAACCTAATATTGATTTATTCACAAATTTACATCAAAGCAAAACGGACATCTTAACAACACAAAAAATGGTATCAAAAGAGATGCAAATTAAAAGCAATTCAAAATTATAAAGATGATGGTTTAGACACGTGGTCTGCAATAATCAAAATGGGGTCTGGCACGTAGCCCACGTGACCCAGAGACTATGCTAGTCTCCAAGCAAGAAATAATAATGGAAAAATATTTACACACAATCCCACCGCACACAGTCCGAATAGTGTAATTAGCCAGGTTCCCTATAAAGTTAAAATTAGTCTAAGCTAATAAAAATGGGGGAAAACTAAATGGCCATTGATGTAGTACCTGCACTCCTTTGAAATTAGTCCTATGCCCGTGGTGGCTGTTGACCTGGTTGTCGCACTAATTGGCACGTTGCCCTCTTGCCTGGCTCACCCCAAGAATCCTTGTTGGCTACAACTATGGTATTCCAGGGTCCTCTTCTTCTCAATCTCTCCGACCGGCAGCAACAGGACTCCTTGGTGAGTCACGTTTGGGAGAGTGGGATGGGATGGGGGTGAGCCAGAAGTGCACGGAATCACTGACCCAGCAGATCAGGAGGCCAGGGCAGCTTCTCGTTGAATGGGGCTCGACACTTTGGTCGAAGAGATCACCTGGCTTCACCTTTCCAGACATGTGAGGAGCTTGATGCGCACGGTAATCCATTGAGGGTGCCAAATCGGGACTTAAGGACAGGGCAATATATTGTTGAAAGGAGTGCAGAGGAGGCAGGATTTTGTACTAAATACTTTAGAGAAATCTTGCTGCTCTAAGGGAGTTTATATATACAATAATCCTAAC
>NC_090757.1:64775216-64787716 GCF_036898095.1 Palaemon carinicauda
ATCCCTAAATACACTATAGTTTGGGATGGGACCAGTTGGGACTTTTCCATATTGACCAGGAGACCCAATTCCTTGATCAGATCTAGAGTCCACTTTAGATTCTCCAGACAGCGACGACTGGAAGAAGCTCTTAGAAGCCAGTCGTCCAAATAGAGGGAGGCTCTGATATCCGCTAAATGCAGGAATTTGGCAATATTCCTCATCAGCCTCGTAAACACAAGAGGAGCTGTGCTTAGGCCAAAGCACAGGGCTTGAAATTGGTAGACAACCTTTTCGTAAACGAATCTCAGAAAAGGTTGGGATTCTGGGTGGATGGGGACGTGAAAGTATGCGTCCCTTAAGTCTAAAGAGACCATCCAGTCTTACTTCCTGACCGCTGCTAGAACGGACTTTGTGGTCTCCATGGCGAACGTCTGCTTTGTGACAAAGACATTCAGCGCACTGACGTCTAGCACCGGCCTCCACCCTCCTGTCTTCTTTACCACTAAGAAGAGACGGTTGTAGAAGCCCGGGGATTGATGGTCCCGGACTTTGACTACCGCTCCCTTTTCTAGTAAGAGAGACACCTCCTGCTTCAAAGCTAGTCTCTTGTCTTCCTCTCTGTACCTGGGAGAGAGATCGATGGGAGACGTTGCTAGAGGGGGTTTGCGGACAAACGGGATCTTGTACCCTTCTCTGAGCAACTTCACAGATTGTGCATCTGCGCCCCTTTTCTCCCAGGTCTGCCAGAAGTTCTTGAGTCTGGCTCCCACTGCTGTCTGAAGAAGGTGGCAGTCAGACTCTGCCTTTAAAGGACTTGGTACCTTTCTTCTTCCCACTTCTCCCTTCGGCACGAGCACCTCCTCTGCTGGAGGCTCTGCCATGAAAGGGCGGAATGAATCTGGACGCTGGAGTGTCCATCCTGGGTCTAGACAATGTAGGCAAAGGGGTGGCTTTGCGGGCAGAGGACGCAACCAGGTCATGGGTGTCTTTCTGAATCAAGGAGGCAGCAATCTCCTTTATCAAGTCCTCTGGGAAGAGACACTTTGAGAGAGGAGCAAAAAGAAGTTCCGATCTCTGACACAGTGTTACTCCAGCTGACAGGAAAGAGCAAAGGTTTTCCCGTTTCTTGAGGACCCCGGATACGAACGAAGCCACAAGCTCACTGGATCCGTCACGTATGGCCTTGTCCATGCAGGACATAATAAGCAAGGAAGCTTCCTTGTCAGAAGGGGAGATCTTCCTGCTCAAAGCTCCCAGACACCAGTCCAAAAAGTTAAAGACCTCGAAGGCTCTAAACACTCCTTTCAACAGATGGTCTAAGTCTGAAGGAGACCAACAAATCTTAGAGCGTCTCATGGCTAGCCTGCGGGGAGAGTCTACTAGACTTGAGAAGTCGCCCTGGGCAGAGGCAGGAACTCCCAAGCCGAGAACTTCTCCCGTGGCATACCAGACGCTCGATCTGGAAGAGAGTCTCGCAGGGGGAAACGTAAATGCTGTCTTCCCAAGGTTCTTTTTGGACTGCATCCAATCTCCTAACACTCGTAAAGCTCTCTTGGACGAGCGGGCGAGGACGAGTTTCGTAAAGGCAGGCGTGGATGACTGCGTGCCTAAAGCAAACTCTGACGGAGGAGAGCGTGGAGCGGCAGACACAAACTGATCAGGATACATCTCCTTGAACAGAGCAAGAACTTTTCTAAAGTCCAAGGAGGGTTGCGTGGTCTTGGGTTCGTCGATGTCCGTATGTGGGTCGTCAATGTGTGCAGCGTCGTCATCATCAGAGAGTCCATCATCTGAAAACTGAGGAGGAAGCGGCAAAAGAGTAGGAATCGGCTGGTCAGCTGAGTCCGGCAGCACGGGTGCACGCGTGACTGAACCGGATGCAACGTCATGGAACTGTTGCCCATTCTGTGAACTGGCAACAACCATAGCAGCGCGGGGACGCAAAGCGTCTACTCCAGACTGTCTAGTCTGCTGTGGGTGAGTAGAGGTAACCACACTGGGTTGCGGAGGTTGACGCACCGCGTCAAAACAAAACAACTTAGGCTGTTGTTGTACCTCGCGAACGTCAACGGAAGGTTCCGTGCGTCGCTGAACGTCAACATGCGGCTGGCAGGGTACACTGGATCGCATGGGTGGCGGGATCTCACAGCTGGAGTGCGGGAGAAGGTAGCCTCAGCGTCCCCCGGACGCACAACCGTGGGTGGTTGTAGGCTAGAGGTTGGTGCAGCGTCAACCTTCTCCGCACGAAAGTCCTGCATCAATGACGTTAACTGTGACTGTATGGTCTGCAGCAAAGACCACTTAGGGTCTACAGGAGCAGGTGCGGCAACAGACGGTGTTAATGCCTGATGCGGTACCGCCTTGCCTCTCTTAGGAGGTGAGCAGTCGTCGGAAGACTGCAGCGAGTCCGAACTGACCCAGTGGCTACAACTGGGCCGTTGGACTTGCGCGGAAGGGACCGACTTGCGCTTAAGAGGCCACGAGACCTTGGTTCATGGTTTCTTACGAGAAACCTCTTCCGCAGACGAGGAATAAATGGGCTCTCTCGTCTTCGTGTGGGTGGGGCGATCTTGGTTAGTTACGCCCGAAACCACGGAGGAAACGTCTGTTCGCTGATTAAAGCCTCTCGAACCCTTTGGTCGTACGACATTGCTTCTCCCCTGGGCTTGGGAGCTTGCAAGAGGTCCCGGACTGGGAGGACGACAGGCACGAACAGACGAACCCTCAAGCGCAACACTATCCACAACACTTTCCACAACACTACCACTCACTTTATCACTACCCACTGCACTCTTGCACTTCAACTCCTTGATGTCTGCCATGAGTTGGTTACGGTCACTAGCCAAGGACTCGACTCTCTCACCCAGAGCCTGGATGGCACGCATCATATCTGCCATCGAAGGTTGTTGAGTGCTAGAAGGGGGATCAGGAGCAACCACCACAGGGGAAGGAATAGGTTGTGGGGCATGAGGAGAGGAAAATTCAATGGAGCGAGATGAACTTCTCCTGACTCTATCTCTCTCTAGCCTACGTGTATATTTCTGAAATTCGATAAAATCGAATTCCGAAAGCCCAACGCATTCCTCACATCGATCTTCCAATTGACAGGTTTTATCCCGACAATTGGAACAAACGGTGTGAGGATCGATAGAGGCCTTCGGAAGACGCCTTGAACAGTCCCTAGCATTACACTTCCTGAACTTAGGGACTTGAGAAGGGTCAGCCATTTTGAATTAGTCAAAGGGGAATTCAAAATCTATCCAAAGTCGTCAACAAATAATCCGATATCAACAAAAGAATGCAAGGATGTATTGAAGATAACGTCTGCAAAGCAAAAGCTCAAAACTAGAAATGTGTACTTCACCAAAATATGTGAAAACCAATCCAGTAAGAGAAAATTGAGTTCTGTGTTTACATTAAGTACTGAGTACCTGCACGACAGATGGCGCTGTTGAAGTACACCCCCTACCTGCATAGCGATCGCTGGCGGATTTTGAGCGTAGAGTTTTTCTGTCGGGCAGCAGAGCTGCAGCTTATATAATCACCGGCTAAGTTTAATATTGAAAAATAATAATTCCAGCGTTCACACAACTGACTCAGGACGCAGTCAATCAAAAAAAGCATTCGCTCCGAAACATTCACCACTGTCGTAACCTAACTAAAAAATGTAAACAAACAATCTCATTTAAACCAACAGTCTTTCTCACCACAAACGATCGTTAACCTAACTACTTTCGCTCGCTAAAACAATATCTCTCTCTCTCTCTCTCTCTCTCTCTCTCTCTCTCTCTCTCACAGGATTTGGCAAAACCAAAAATAAAATAAAACAAAAAATAAATCCTCCACATTCCTCCCCCCTTACTTTGCCAAATCCTTCTCACACAACACTTACATTATTTTTTTCATAACCCAGTCGCAGTCGGGAACGGGACCTCTACTCCGAGTAACTGGGCCTCCACATACTCTCTCATTCACTTCTTCCTTAACACAATCATTCGCTACATTAACACTATTCCTATCTAAATTCCTATCATCTAATATATCATGTACAATCATATCTACCTCGTTCTCATCTGGCCCTATAATTACACTCATTTCTGTAAACAGTTCATCCATTTCATCAAAAACATTCTCAACTTTAGTAAAAGATTCATTCATACTACTAATCATTCTCCTATCTCTCACTCTCGCATTCGTCATCCTTTCTTTTACATCACCTAAGGAAAAGCCACACACACTATAGGTATCATTCATACTCAGCCATGATTCATCTGTATTAACACATTTATCTTCCATACACACTTGCACATCTACACCCTTGTCATACTTATTTCTATTCTCACTTTTACTTATAAAATTTCCCCTTCTTTCATCTTTACTTAAAGCTCTCAAACGCCTCTTTTTCCTATATTCAACTAACACTAATTGTTTATTTTCCAGCCCTAACTTCTCATGCATACTAGATTCATACTTGCTCATTTCTAACCAATTATTCATCCGATTCTCACAAACATTAATCCTATTTCTTCCACACACACAGGAGGACTCACCCAGCTGAACCCTCTTACACTCTAGTTTCCCGAACATCCTGGCTGATTTACTCCCTTCTTCCTACATACCCTAGCTACATGCCCATCTACACCACATTCAGTACACTTACTCCGCGGCTCCTTGCACATTCTAGCATAATGACCATCCTTACCACAATTACCACAAATCACATTCATACGATTACTACGACATCCACTCGCTATGTGCCCAGTCATACCACACCGATAACATTTTATCCCTTTCTCTTTCTTGCACTCACTAATTCTATGCCCTACCTCACCACATCCAAAACAAGCACCTAGAGCCCATCTACATTCATTCTTCTTATGTCCTACTTTCCCACATCTATAACACTTCTCTTCACGGATACAACTACCTGACCTACCTTGCGGCGCACTAGCACTCATATCCCTCCAAACCTGATTCCCTTGCCTAAACCCTTCATTTGTCCTTACAGGTATTCCCACATTACTCGCCCTAACACTCCTATCTACTACACTATCAGCTACCCTCATCGGTCCTCTCATAACAGCATCTCTAAAACTAACAAATTCTGGCACACTTTCCTCCATTCCAGTTCTTACACTCACAGATTTACTTTCTTTCATACACCTATCCAACTCGTAATCCTCAACTATCTCTAAAATATCATCCCATGTCAATCTTTCTTTCGTCCACCTCATTTTCTCCTTCCGTTTCAAATTAACAAACTCAGCAACATTCTCGGGTACAGTAGCCAAAAACTTCCTCATTAACTCCTTATTCTCATTTATACCTTCATCCCCATACTTCTTCCTAGCTAAAGTTTCCAACCTACATACGTACATTGATATCGCTTCTCCTGCATTCATCCGTGCTTTATCAAAATCATTCTTACGCTTATACTTAACACTCCCTTTCATACGTTTTACCTGCTCAATTATTCTCTTTTTCACACTTTCATAATCAACGTCCCCTACACTCATTATCACTCCATACATCGTCAACAAATACCCAGTCAAATATTCTCCTAACTCCCTAGCCCAAACTCTTTTACTATCACCATACTTATCCTGACAATACCTCTCATACTCCTTGAAAAAATCATATACATCCCTACTGCTATGCTCATTGAACCTTTCACACCGAGGTACCTCTCTCATAAACACAGTCTTACACACATCACGTTCATTCTCACTGCTATCATCACTGTCTACTCCCTTGTTACCTTCTTCCTCATTCGAATATAATGAATCCACTTCCACACTTAAATTCCTATCCTTAACCATTCCCTTCTTACCCTTTTTCTTACTTACCACTTTCACCCATTCACGATCGTCCTTGCTATCAACCTGATACTTTTTCTTCTCTTTCTTCACATCACTTTTACCTTTCCTCTCACCTTTCTGTTCATCCTTACTATGCCTAATTCCCTTATCTTCAATATCACCATCACTATTACTACTATCACTATCACTTCCTTTCCCATTATCACCTACCTTAACCTTCTCTTCCACTACCAACCCATTACCCGAAGCTGAGGACACTCCTCCGACTGCACCTTCACCCATTATTGTTTTCATCATCCCCATGACTTGCCCCATCATATCTTCCATTTGTTTCTCCATTCGTTCTTCATTCTCTCGCATCCTCATCTCAACACCCTCTTCCACTCTCTCTACATTTCCCTGAATTTCCCTCAGTTTCCTATGCATCTCCTCATTCTCACACCTTAACCACTTATTCTCTTCCAACAATTTCTCCTCACACTCCTTACTCAGCCGCAATTCCTCCTCCAAAGCCTTGTATTTACCTTCCATTTTTCTTCAACCTTAATTCTAAATTCGTATCCTATCAGTCCTTCGTCAAAGAGTCCAGCTATCAGTCCCGCCTCAGCAGTCCCTGTTCGGGCGCCAAAATAATGTGGCGGGATGTTAAAAAAAAACAAGCCCCACACCCTGAATCACACCTACTGACAATGGTCCCACAACACAAACTTTCCCCTTACTTTATCAACTGGACTCTTGGACAGAAGGGAAATTTAAACAAAACATATCCTTAAAACTATATTTCCTTACAAACTAAAACGCTCATCATAAACCATAAATCACACTTATCACTAATCATACACGTAATACAAAATAGACCTTGATCACACCACTATTCAAATAAACCCTCAAAATAAATAAAGCCTAAAACTAAACACTAACAAAACAAACTTAAATTTACCACAACCCAAACATCAAAACACAGAAATATATATATATATATATATATATATATATATATATCTATATATATATATATATCTATATATATATATCTATATATATATATATATCTATATATATATATATATATATATATATAGTTTATGGACACCAACATAGTCGTCCACACACTGCCACTGTCTTTTTACGGCAAACTACCAATATCAACTGATAAATCATGCAATCTTAAAAAGTCAATTCCTATCAAAAAACAACTAGGCATCTCATTCTCTCCCATTACAATAAAATTATGTTCCACCTCCATTCTTCCCAGTTTTACTTTCAAACGCACTTCTTCCCAAACTAGCAAACTTCCTTTACCTATCCCATGAATTCTCACACTCGTACATTGCCGTTTCACTTCCCAATTGTACCGCTCTATTTCCTTGATAACAGACATATTCACTAATGACACTTGCGCACCTGTATCAATTAAACTACAGTATTCATTCTCCTTTATACCCACATACGTCATCATTCTTCCTTTTACACCATGCATACAAATGTTTACTCTCCTATCAATAGGGTCATCCTTATTACACCCATGGTCATCTTCGCTATCTTCTATGCTCATACCACTCTGATTCAAATCACTCGGACAATCCTCCTTCTCACTCAACAACTAGCAACATCTTTCATTACATTGTAACCTCAATATATACTCCCTTTCAGTCTCTTTATTTGCTCGGTACTGCATCGGACGATTCCACCCAAAATACAAATAAACAGTGACACCATATAACATACTTACTACCAACAATACTTTTGATAACAATTCACCCTGAAGCATACTATCCTCCTCCTTATATGCCATTTCTTTCGATACTTCATTCCTAACACTCATTCTAAGCTCATTTATACTAGCAGGTATATCCCTATTCAAACCCTTCAATTTAACCTTATTTAACCCACACAAAATACATTTATACACCATGTCATCCCCTTCAAAACTTTTTACCACCACTAAATCTTCCGGCAACCTTTCAAAATTACTATCATTCTCGCTACTCTCTTTTATCTTACCATGCATTCTTGACATCGCATCTGCTATCACGTTCTTACTCCCAGGTACATATTCTAGCTTAAAGTCAAATTCATTTAAATCCTCTATTGTCCTCGCAACTCTAGCATTCACAGACTCTTTCCTAATCATGTACACTAGGGGCTGATGGTCAGTACGCACAATAAATTTCACACCATACAAAAATACCTTCAACGCTTTCACGCAAAACCTTATCGCAGCCAACTCCCTTTCAATCGTGGAATACTTTCGCTCAGCCTTAGTAAATGCTTTGCTTACATACGCTATCACTCTCAACTGTTCATCTCCATTTATTCTTTGCATTTGAACCAAGCAACCACCCATACTAATCCCACTAGCATCCGTATATAACTCTAGCATACTCGCATGTTCACTATAATCGGGAAAAGCAAAGATAAACAAAACTGCACTTACTCAGAAAATCAAAAATCACTTCCTCGCTGGTAAAGAAAAATAATAATTCCAGCGTTCACACAACTGACTCAGGACGCAGTCAATCAAAAAAAGCATTCGCTCCGAAACATTCACCACTGTCGTAACCTAACTAAAAAATGTAAACAAACAATCTCATTTAAACCAACAGTCTTTCTCACCACAAACGATCGTTAACATAACTACTTTCGCTCGCTAAAACAATATCTCTCTCTCTCTCTCTCTCTCTCTCTCTCTCTCTCTCTCTCTCTCTCACAGGATTTGGCAAAACCAAAAATAAAATAAAACAAAAAATAAATCCTCCACATTATAACTAAAAATATAATATTTTTAATTATGGTTTTTGAAATTGTTGTTATTAGTAGTTTTTGTAATCAAATGGTCCGTTGAGATACAAAATTGCACGTATTTTTCGTCCTTTTCCACCGTGATCATTTGCGAATCTTCTGAAGTCATTTCTAAATATCACACATACATGTCATCTATCTCTCTCTCTCTCTCTCTCTCTCTCTCTCTCTCTCTCTCTCTGCTTATTCCTATCAGCCCCTAATGACTTTTTATAGAGTTGCAAGAAACGCATCAGTGTTGTTGCATTAATCTTTAGAACCTATCAATGTTCCGGTACCCTTAAAAACCGGAATTATGATAACGGACTGAATGGGATATCAATCAAGGTAACTTTATAATAGTTTGACAATCCATTGAACTAGTTGGCGAATAAAAAATATTGTTTCTATATCTGCCATCTTAGACAATTTTTTGGTAAAAAACATGATAGAATATGTTTTACTATTAAAATTGTAACGAAACGTGAATTTATGTTTCAAGAATACAATATTGATAGGGAATACAAAAAAAATAAGCTTAATTTAATGAATATAGGGACGATTTTTTTTTATTATTTCATGAGAAAGTGCCATAAAATATTTTTGTTTCGAAATATATTCCTGAAGATTTCTACATCCATGAGTTATTTATAGTCCAAGCTAAATGACACTACTTCAACATGCCACTTTGAAATAAAGAAAAAATTATATTGCTTGTATTAATGATTATTTCGTATTGAAGAGTCCTTCTCCGCAAGCAATAAACATTATATTAGTATTGAGATTTTTTAACTTTATAGTTCTCTACTTCTGCATCATTGTATCTTTCTGTTTTCTTTATTATTGGCAATACTTATTATACATAAAATTATCAGTGACTAACTTAAAGGCATTTATTATATTCCTATTAATCCTAGTGATACAGTCCATGAAAAAAAAAAATGCAGAATTGGAGAATAAGTCTCGTCAAGAATGTAGATTTTCTATTGTTTTTCTGTTACGCATCTGAACAGGACGATTCTAAACCTTGATTTCCATTGTGGTGAGAAGAATGAAGTGATTAAGATTATTTTTCTATATAGCTCCCAGCGGATGTAGAGGGAGGAAATAAGTTTCTTGCAATTTGTTTATTTGTAATATATATAACCAATAAGAATATAAAGTTAGTTGCAGTTTCATCTTAAAAGGCGGTAATAATCGTGAGAGAAAAAGTGTATTATTTTACAGAAATTCAGGACACGTCTTTGTAATACGCTTAAATACGCAATGAGAAACAGGAAAATGTAAAAAATTACTTCATAACGAACAATAGTCTTTCCCTCTTTATAAAGACTTTCTTGTCATTAATTCTTAATATGAAAAGAAATAAGCATCTTATTACATTACGAACATGCCGAGATCAATCAGTTCGTCTCCGCTGACAATTCGCGTTACAAAAAGGTGAACTTAACTTGCAAAGAGGGTGAATACCGATTCCATTAGCGATGGAAGAATAGATTCGAGGAATAAACGACGAAGAAAATCCTTCAAAGTAAATGGTAAAATAGTCCTGAAGGACATTTGATTCCCTTTAGATGTCGTCAAATAACAGAGTTTGATTTCTGTTAGATGCGGGTTTCGTAATTTTCAAATTGGTTGCACAGAGAAGATGTAACTTGATGCACTTTGCTTGGGGTCTCTTCAGAGTCTAGAATATCCATTATTGATTTATTTTTCTGTTCTCAAAATTATCAACTTTTATCACTGTGGGAATAAAGGCAAATAAAAAGATTTCTATTTAAAGAAAAATATTTGATTTCGCAGCAGAAAAAAAAATGATATATTCAAAATGACAGAGATCTAACATGTTACACTTTGGGGGTTTCTTCAGAAACTAGAATGTCCATAATTTACTTATCTCTTCCCAGAATTATAAACTTTTATGACTGCATGAATAAGGACAAATATAGATATATCTTTCTAACTAAAATTATTTGCTTTCACAGCAGAGTAAAATATTCAAAATTCACCTCTATCTCACAATGAAATTTTTCATCTAAAAGTTATTTGGCTAGAATAAAATCACTGAATCTAACACTATGTACCCTCGAACGTAATAAACCTTTATCAATAAAAAATAGAGTTAAATTATTTTGATTACCTCTAGGGGCTAGGTAAATTTAACAGTGAAATTAATTGCCAGCAATGAAGTTACCATGCAACGAATGAGCGCTTTTATATGACCTTTTAGACCGACATGCAATTTAAGTGGCCGATGATGGCTCTTGCTTCTGATTAGCAAAACCAACGCTCTTTACACGAGAGGAATATCGATGATTACCAATTGCTTTCTCAAAAGCTTTGGAAAATCTGAGGAACCTTTTCGAAATAAAGGTTATCAAAGGAAAATGAATGAAAACTACTACAATTACTATGCAGAAAACGCATTAACATTCTTATAATCTATTTAGTTGTGTGAAGCAAACATTGTATCTGAATTTTTCTGATCCAAATTAACGTATGGAAAAATTAGTTCTGTATGTGGGCTCGTGTGCAGTCTAAGCACAAATACTGATCAAGGAGTTAGCTTACTCGGCCAAAAATCTGTAAACTCTGACAGTAGATTTAATTGTTTAGTTGTGTGAATTAAACATTTTATTTGCTTTTTTTTTCTATAATTAACGCATGGAAAAATAAATTTTGGCTAACGGCTCGAGTGAGATCTTTGTACAAACACTTTGCATTAGCACACTCAAACAGACACCATTGTAAATAACCGACAGTAGATAAGATATTTATATCTCGAACATTCAACTTCAATTACCTATTAATAAAAGATAAACTGTCCTGATATATCATACTCTTGTAAAATTTATATGAAATCCCAAGCAGACTGGAATGGGATTTTGCATGATCTTTTGTGCTTGAATTGGTCACAATTATATAGTAGTGTAGATCCTGTTGTCCCTTTGAATAAGAAACTAGTCAACATAATTGATAGGCGTATCCCTTCTCGTGTGCTAAGGTACCGAGTGAAGGACAAACCGTATTTCAATGATGATTGTAGACGTGCTTATTTGGAGAAGCAGGAGGCCTATCATCTTTGGAAGGGTAACCGATCAGATTTGACCTGGAACAACTATACTCAGCTTCGAGCTTTTGCTCAGAGAGTTTTTGCCTCAACTGGAAAGGAGTACAATTTAACCATAAAAGAAACCCTTTTTGGTATAACTCAGGAACATAAATGGTGGTCTACCCTTAAATCTTCACTCTTTAGTGTAGATGCAATAGTTCCTCCTTTACTTAAACCAGATGGCTCAGTCACTCACTGTCCAAAGGACAAGGCAACCCTTTTGGCTGATGTTTTTGACATCAAACAGAGTAATGAAAAACTTGAACTTCTTCATTCATGTTTTCCTGAGGCTAAACTAACTAGTTTAGCTTTTCGATCTAGTGAGATTAAAGCTCTGTTGATGGACCTTGATGCTTATGGAGGTGTAGACCGAAATCGTATTTTTCCATTGTTTTTTACAAAGACAGCAGATTTCTTAGCTCCAATGTTATCTTTTATTTTTGGCAAGGTAGCAAGAAGAGGAGCTTTTAGCACTTGTTGGAGAATTGGTAATGTTGCTCCTCTATGTAATTGTGTTGTGGTAGCTCAAGTCCCACTGATTACCGCCCAATAATCCATAACTCCCCTATTATCTAAAGTTTTTGAGCGCCTTCTGGCAAAACGTCTTAATACGTCTATTCCCTAGTTTGCAATTTGGTTTTTCGTAAAGGCCCTGGAGCATGTGATGCCCTTCTTACAATCTCTAATGCTTTACAGAAATCACTTGATTGTAGTCAGGAAGTTCGTATGACTGGCTTTGATTTTAGTACTGCCTTTGGCCGTGTTAATCATGAGGCCCTTATTTTCAATCTCAAACACTTGGGAGT
>NC_090757.1:64792716-64812716 GCF_036898095.1 Palaemon carinicauda
ACATTATTTCATAACTTGGTCACACCTAGAATAAAACTTTTAGAATACTGACTAATATTGAGCCTCATAATGGAGAGGGCCTGACTGTTAGAAGTAATTGAAGGCCTAGTATTATCAACAGGATGGAACTGTCTGGGAAGATCTAAATGTTATGGATGGTCAGAATAATGAAAAATCCTATGCAAGATGCACAACTAATTAATTGACCGATGGTGCCAGAGATTGATTTCTAGATCAGAAATTAAAAAATTGATAGACCGTAAGTTCCTGTCCAACAAATTAAGATGAGAATCAGCACCTAAAGAACAGAAAAGATAACAACACTCGAAACAGGGTAGAATGAAAGAAATAAAACACTTCTTCAGAATAGATGGATCACCGAAAATCTTAGAAAGACTCTTTTAATAAGCCATTTTTTTCTGTTTGCAATTGAAGAAACCTCAGACCTAAGGTGTTTCTCAAAAGTAAAATTGCTGTCAAGAATCACACCTAAAATTCTAAAAGTCATACAAAGTTGAAGAAACGTTATCAATGCTGAGATCCGGATGTTGAGCAATTGTCCTTGACCTACTTACAATTCTACTTTGAGTTTTGTTAGGGTTCAACTTCATGTCCAGTAATTTGCAACATGCACTAATTTTAGATTGATCTCTATCAAGGGATTTAGCAACCCTAGATGTACCTCCAAGAGATGGAATTGCTGCAGAGAGAGTAGCCTCATATGTATATGCAACGAGCTACTTTTCTATGCCAAATAACATGTCCTGCGCATATAGTATGAAAAATAATGGGCCATGAACACGACCTTGAGGAACACCAGATATCACATTCCTATACTCAATATGGTGCCCATCAACAACAACTCTTTGCGATCTGTTTCTTAAAAAGTTTATAAGGACGGTAAGACAAGAACCTACCCACTCACAACTGTTTCAAGTTTGAAAACAAGGGCTTCGTAATTAACATTGTCAAAGGCGGCAATAAGATCAAGGACAATAATAGGAACTTCCTGAACACGTTCAATTGATTTCTGTACAGCATTCGAGGTTGTAAGAAGGACACACCCCATGACCTTTACAAAAGCCAAACTCCAATCTAGAGAACAGATGATTAACTTCACCAAACCTATTTTGACATTTTGCCAAAAGATGTTCAAACACTTTTGATAATATTGGAGTTATGAAAATTGTGCGGTAATCAGTTGGACTTGAGGTACCACAAACACACTTACATAATGGAGTAATATCACTGATTCTCCAACAAGTGCTAAAAGCTCCTCTTCTTTCTAACTTGTGCAAAATAGTTGATAACTTTTGAGCTAAGAAATCTGCAGTCTTTATGAAAAACAAAGGAAAATACCATTTGGGTTTATACATACATTATCATCAAGGTCCATCTAGAGAGCTTCAATTTCACAATATCAAAAAGCGAAAGTAATTAATTTAGCTTCAACAAAAGAGGAATAAAGAAATCAAATTTTTCATTACTCTGCTTACTGTCACACACAAACAACAGGGAAGCCTTTACTTTTGGATAGTGAGTGACAGAGCCATCTGATTTATATAAAGGAGGAATTTTTCCTACACACCAAGGAATGCAGATTTAAGGGTAGCCCGCCACTTATGTTCCTGGAATGTACCAGAAAAGTGTTTCTTTTATGAGTAAATTGTAATCTCCTTTAGTTAAGGCATAAACTTTTTAAGAAAAAAGATCAAGCTGAGTATAGTTATTCCATGTCAAATCCTTCTTCTCCAAATAAGTACATTGACAATCATCATTGAACTATGGTTTGTCCATTACTCGGCAACTTAGTACACGAGAAGGGATATGCCTATCAATTATGTTGACTAGATTTTCATTCAAAGGAACAACAGAATCAACACTTTTATAAACTAGTTACCAGTTCAAACCAAAAAGGTCACTCAAAATACCATTCCAGTCTGCTTGAGATTTTATGTGAATCTTGCAAAAGTGTGATACATCGGAGACAGGCATCTCAGTCTTCTCCATTGATGAAATACTGGAATGATCAGAGCCTGTAACTTGCATGATGCAAGGCAATCTACACACACACACACACACACACACACACACCACAGATGTTGAAACTGGAGAACCAACCTTACCCTTAATAACGCCAGAGAAGTCGTTGTATACGAGGTCCAAGCAGTTACCATACCTGTGAATAGCTTCACTTCTTGTTTGCTCACAGTTTGACTCAGGGGCAAAGGCCAAAGCTCATAAGTCATGGCGATCAGTAGGAAAAACTGAATTTACCCACTCCCTATGGTGAGCATTGAAATCTCCAACTAAGGCAAATACTCCTTTCTATCATCTTCTTGTATCTTAGCGATAAAGGTAAGAAGACAGTCAAAAATAGAATAATCCATGTCTGGATTCTGGTAGATTGAACACAAATATGAGTTGTTATGCCTGCTGAAAACTTTTATTACCTGAATGTCATAACATCTACATTCATAGCAGGACTTTGAAAAGCTAAGTACACACACACACACACACACAAACACACAAACACACACGTAACCCCCCCCACACACACACACACATATATATATATATATATATATATATATATATATATATATATATATATATATATATATATATATATATATATATATATATATATATATATATATATATATATATATATATATATATATATATATATATATATATTATATATATATTATTATAATTATTCATTATACCTTCCACATTATTGTATATATTTTGCCTGACTGTTTTCCCCTGTATAGCACTGTGACGGGCCGAGAGGGAATGTGAACTCAAAGGCAGATTGGAAACGACTGAGTTATATTATTATAGAACACTCTCCTTTATATACAAAACGGCAAGGCAACAGGACATGGCATGTTCGAGGGACAGACAAAGTTCAGAGGAAAACCGGAGACATGATCATTCAGGTTCTTTCTAGTGCGAGGGAAGAGCGCAGATAAAAGCATAATATATACAATATGAATTATGTACAATTGTGTGACACACGGTTGGTATATGGCTCCCCCCCTAAAAATGACATACTGTACATGTTAAATAGGGCGCCCTGATCTAGAGAGGCGAACTGTAGGCAGGTCATCTGGCAGAAGATAAGCAGGTTTTAGACGATCAATGGAGACCCAGTCTTCTTTGCCCCGAATGTTTAGGAGGAATGCTTTCGGACTGCGTCGGATCACAAAGAAAGGTCCCGTGTAAGGGGGCGTTAACGGTGGCTTGCTGGTGTCGTTGCACAGGAAGACGTGCGTTGCACAGTGCAAGTCCGTTGGTATGTGATGCTTCGCTGGGGGCTTGTAAGTCTGGCGGCACGGAGTAAATTTTCCCACGACGTGACGTATGCGCTGGAGATCGTTGAAAGAGGTTGTAGATGGAAAAAACTCGGCAGGGACGACCAACGGGTCGCCATACACCATTTCGGCTGCCGAGACGTCGAGGGCGTCTTTAGGAGTGGTCCTTAGTCCAAGGAGGACCCAGGGAAGCTGAGTAAACCAGTTGCAATCCTTGCAGCGGGACATCAAAGCTGCTTTGAGGGTGCGTTGAAAACGTTCAACCATTCCATTGGCAGCGGGGTTGTAGGCCGTTGTCTGATGTAGGGTGATGGCCAGGAGATTCGCTAATGACGTCCATAATTGAGAAGTGAAAGTGGTTCCCCTGTCAGAAGTAATATGCTCAGGGATACCGAATCTTGAAATCCATCCAGAGAGTAAGGTGGATGTACATGAGGCGGACGTTGCAGTTTCCATGGGAATGGCTTCAGGCCAACGAGTGGAGCGGTCGATGACGGTAAACAGGTAACGATGTCCTTGTGATGTGGGTACGGGGCCTACAACGTCGACGTGAATGTGTGCGAAACGACGCTGAGGTTGAGGAAAGGTGCCCACTCCTGAATCCGTGTGTCGCTGTACTTTGGAAGTTTGGCAAGAAGTACAGGCACGGACCCAATCCTTAGCATCCTTAGAAATGCCGTGCCAAATGAACTTTGCCTTCAGCAGCTGTGCAGTAGAACGGCACGAGGGATGTGAAAGGCCGTGGACGAAATCAAACACCTGTCGGCGCATGGGAGTAGGAATCCAAGGTCGCGGTCTACCAGTACTGACATCACAGAGGAGGGTGGTGTTGGAGTTTTCGAGGGGAAAATCCTCCCAACGGAGGGACGTGCAGGATGTCCTACAAGCTTGATACTCTGGATCCTGTCGTTGGGCTTCAGCCAGGGCGTTGTAATCCAATCACAGTTGAACGGCAGCCAACGTGTTTCTTGACAGGGCATCGGCAACGGGATTCATTTTCCCAGGGACGTATTGGAGGGTGCAATTGTATTCAGCCACGGCGGAGAGATGTCGGCGTTGACGGGCGGACCAGGCGTCAGACTGTCGAGTGAAGGCGTGCACCAGAGGCATGTGGTCTGTGCGAATGACGAAGGGCGTACCTTCTAAGAAATGACGAAAGTGACGGACAGCCAAGTGCACCGCCAGCAATTCTCGATCGAAGGTAGAATAACCCGATTCTGCCTTGGACAGTTTTCTGCTGAAGAAGGCCAATGGGCGGGGCGAGCCTTTGACCACCTGCTTGAGTACTGCACCAATAGCGACGTCGCTGGCATCGGTGGAGATAAGGAGAGGGGCGTGTGGGATAGGAAAAGTGAGAGCCGCAGCAGTTGATAGGGCCTTCTTTGCATTGCAGAAGGCCGCTTCTTGAAGGGGACCCCACTTCAAGTCCTTTGGCTTGCCCTTGAGGGAGGCGTGGAGGGGAGCAAGAGTGGCGGCAATGGCTGGCAGAAAACGGGGATAATAGTTGATCATGCCCAAGAATCTTACAGAGCTTTGACGGTCGAGGGCGTGGGGAAATTCTGAACGGCTGCTACCTTCTCAGGGAGGGGATGGACTCCTCAGGAGTGATACGGTGCCCTAAGAACGACACTTCGTTGGCGCCAAAGGTACACTTGTCGTACCGGACTACAAGCCCGTTTTGTTGCAGGCGTTCGAGCACGATGCGCAGGTGACAGAGGTGTTCCTCTTTTGAGGAGGAGAACACTAGTATGTCGTCCACATAACATACGCAGAAAGGGAGGTCCCCTAAGATGCCATCCATGAGACGTTGAAACGTTGCCCCAGCATTACGAAGGCCAAAACAGGAGTAATTGAAGGTGTATGTGCCAAACAGAGTGGTGATGGCGGTCTTGGGGATGTCTTCTGGGTTCATAGGCACCTGATAATACCCCTTCAGGAGGTCGAGCGTAGAGAAAACCTTTGCTTTGTGCAGGTAGGAGGTTACATCGGCAATGTTTGGGAGGGGGTAGTGATCCGGTTCTGTTTGCATGCTCAGGCGCCTGTAATCCCCGCACGGACGGAGGGAGCCGTCTTTCTTCAGAACGATGTGTAAGGGTGACGACCATGGGCTGGAGGCCTTTTGGCAAAGGCCCATTTTCTCCATTTCGGCGAACGTATGTTTGGCGGCTGCCAATCGTTCCAGTGCCAGACGTCTGAATTTTGCGAAGACTGGGGGTCCCGTCATCTTGATATGGTGATAAATACCGTGCTTGGCAGGAACCGTGGGCGTTTGGCGAAGTTCTGGACGGAAAACTTCCGGGTACGACGTGAGGAGGTGAGCGTAGGCATCCGTGGGTGCGCTGATGTGGAGAGCGAGGTTAGAGGGGGCGGGTTGAAGAGGTGTCGACAAGTACGAGTCTGCGTTGACCAATCGTCGGTGGGCGACATCGACCAGAAGGTGGAAATGAGAGAGGAAATCCGCACCGAGGATTGGCATTGTGACGTCAGCAACGAGAAACTTCCAATTGAATTTACCGTTTCCGAACGATAATGTGAGGTTCTCGTAACCGTAGGTGGGTATCGCAGATCCGTTGGCAGCTACCAAGCGGACGTCGGCAGATGTAGACAGACTACATTGTGCCTTGAAAAGTTTCCTTGGCAAAAGAGAACGACAAGCACCCGTGTCTACCAAAAATCGCACGCCCGTTCCTGCATCCTGTAAAAAGAAAAGATTAGAAACATGGGAGGCCACCGCCACAAGCGATGGCCTACCTACACATTTTTTGGCCACTGACAATCTTTGGCACATTTCTTCGCGGTTGCCCCGAATCTGAAGTGGTAGTAGCAAAACTGCGGCGGATGGGAGGTAGTAAGTGGCTGTAGAAGTCGTTCGTTGGGGCGCGAGCGATTGGTGGGTGGTGGGCGCCTTTGTCGCCGCTTCGGCACGTCACGGGGTAGGCGTGTATGTCCTACGGCATTCATGTCAGCTTCGGTTGACGTTGAATAGGTATCCTTGTCGTCAGGGGTGGAGGCGTCGATGGAGGTCTTGAAGTGGCTGTCCATTAGGGCGTCGGCTTTGGTCATCAAGTCCTTTACGGGTAAACTATCGACATCGGGTATGGCAGCGCGCACAGGTTCAGGTAAACTGCGTACCCAAAGGGCACGGAGTAGGTTCACCTCACGAGGAGAGCCGTCTGCGGCAGGTTGAAGGCGAGCGATACTGGTCATTTTCCTGAGGGCAAGCGAAGCCCTTTGGTCCCCCAACGATTGTTGCGAGAGCTGAAAAAGCTTTGCTATACGGGTGGCTGGCGACGGCGAGTACTGCTGCAGAAGGTATGATTTGAGGTCGTCATACGCTATTGGGGTGTCTCCTTGTTCACAAAGCCAGTCGGATATTTCTGGGAAGGTGTCCTCGGGTATCGCCGCGAGAACATAATCCGCTTTGGTGGTTGAGCGGTCACGCCCCTGATACGAAACTGGACTTCTGAGCGCTGAAACCAAGCAAACGCCTCTCCGCTGGCAAACGATGAAAGTTTGAATGGCGCGGCCGCAGCACCAACTGCCGTAGAGTCCGCCATAGTACCAACGATGAAGGGGCGAGGGGGTGGGGGTGGAAGGCGGTGGGAGCGAGTCGACTTCCGGGGTCACCAATGTGACGGGCCCAGAGGGGATGTGAACTCAAAGGCAGATTGGAAACGACTGAGTTATATTATTATAGAACACTCTCCTTTATATACAAAACGGCAAGGCAACAGGACATGGCATGTTCGAGGGACAGACAAAGTTCAGAGGAAAACCGGAGACATGATCATTCAGGTTCTTTTTAGTGCGAGGGAAGAGCGCAGATACAAGCATAATATATACAATAGGAATTATGTACAATTGTGTGACACATGGTTGGTACAGCACTTTCCTTTGTCCTTTCCCAGAAACTTGTTTGCCTTGTTTCACACTCCTTGTTTTTACTTGCACCGCCCATCCTAAATTTCTTCAACCCCTAAATGTAATTTTGAATCAGTCTCCACTCAGCAACTAAACCAAAGACTTTGGTATCAGGCAGGGAAGCAGTCCCCTTTATTGTGATGTATCTATAACTTAAGTATAAGTAATATTGTTGTAAGGGTTTAATAACGAATTGTGCTTTGGTTTCAAGTGTTCTCAATTTCCAGTGTGATTTCTCTTCGAGACGTGGTTGTCATTTGTCATTTGTCATATGTCATTTGTCTTATTCTGTCATTCCTGTCTTTTATGGCCCTAGTGTTCCTTTTATATGGGCTTTAAGTTTAATCGCAATGTTTTGTAAATAATTTTTGCATTACCATATGTAAATCTTGTTTGATCGTATTTGCTCAAAGTCTTAGAGGCAAAGGCCAAAGCTCATAAGTCATGGCAATCAGTAGGAGAAACTGAATTTACCCACTCCCTATGGTGAGCATTGAAATCTCCAACTAAGGCAAATACTTCTTTTTTGTATCATCTTCTTGTATCTTAGCTATAAAGGTAAGAAGACAGTCAAAGATAGAATAATCCATGACTAGATTCGGGTAGATTGAACACAAATATGAGTTGTTATGCCTGCTAAAAACTTTTACTACCTTAATGTCATGACCTCTACATTCATAGCAGGACTTTGAAAAGCATCGTACACACACTCAAACACACACACACATGCGCACACACACACACGCACACACAGATATATATATATATATATATATATATATATATATATATATATATATATATATATATATATATATATATATATATATATATATATACATGTGAGTATTTTATATATATATGTATGCATCGTTCATAGGCATATATACAGTATATTATATGCATAAATATTTTATTTTAAAATCTTTGATTCATTTAGTTGTATAATAGTCCTTTTTTCTCTTGTTCAGATTTTCAAGAATTTTATATTTTTCTTTCCTACAGTTGAAGAGAACTTAATCTTAGTGTTTGCTTTTTTTCTGTTCAACAATGGAGCATGATTGAAATTTAGTGCTTTCCTTTGCATATTTTGAGCCTTGGGTGTTTTAGTCATTACGGGCATTCCATGAAGACCTACGAGCATATTTGAAATATTTCTAATTTTTTAGGGCTTCTTATGCATAAAAAATTTTCATGACCTCATTGTAATCCCTTCTCCGGTAAACGACAAGTTTCTCTAGACTGAGGTCTGATTCACATGTGTTTGAAGAAATATTAGCTGTAGAGAACGGTCTTTGTGACTCTTCGATATGCCCATCTTTCCATCACTCTCTTCATCTCTAGGCAATGGGATTGCTTACCATTGTATTATTATTATTATTATTATTATTATTATTATTATTATTATTATTATTATTATTATTATATATGTGTACTAGAAGGATAACCCCATCGATGGTCTGATCCTGAATTTAAATTTTTTGTTTTGTTGGTTAGTAATAAAGTGTCTGTTCTCGAAGATCACACAAAATGCCCGTGTTTGGTGTCAAGAAAAAAAGGGTGAACAGGAGCTAATAACGATGCACTTGATTAAATGATTCTGATCTTTATTAATCTGTAAGGACATGAGTCGTGGTATGGCAATGAAGCAATCTCCAACAGATTTAGCAGATTTGAGAACAAAGCTCTCAGAAGGATATTGGGAGTGAAACGGTAGGACAGGAATAGAAATGAAACTATATGAGAGATTACTCGAGTGCCATATGTGGATGAGATGATGGTGAGGGGTGGATAGAGATTGTTTGGACATACTCTTAGATTTCCCAAGAGAGATTGGTTCACCAAATGTTTAACTGGGCTTCACAAGTCACTGGAAAAGTTGGAATCCCCATGCCTACATGGCTGAGAACTTTAAAGCATAAAGTGGGAGATGATGAGTGGAGAAGTAATGACGTGAAAGTTCAAGATAAAGACGACTGGCGAAATCTGCCCGAGGCCCTTTTCGTCAGTCGTATGAGGAGATGATGATGAATTAACGATTAATATTTCTATTGGATTGCATGTGAACGGTTTGAAAATTTTATAAAAGTCAGATTACTGATCCCCAAAATTGCTCCCATTCCTACAATGCCTCCCCCCACAAAGCCACGATAAATACTTTATCTCTCCTTATTGAACTACGAATTCCATGCCCCTCTCTGACTTACAGAACGGATTTTGAGCGAAGCGAAAAATCTATTTTTGGGTGAGATAGCCATGGCGTCCTGATGGAAGGTTCCTTTTTGGTAGCTTCCTTGGGTAAATAACTACTAAGATATTCCCAGGGAATTTAACCACAGGTTATCACAGAATTCTAACTTCTGGAGCGAGTATCCTAAAGGTTTCCCTTTTAAGACATCGTATATCAACAGGGGACGCATGTATTAACGCGCCACATAGCTATCTACACCCCGAACAGAGTTAACCTTCTGTATGTAAAGGCGGAAAATAGCTGGGAGCCGTTCCACAGCTAATCTCGTCCGTGGCTACTTTTGGTACTCGAGACGTAAACAAACGGGCGCCATTGCTAAATGACGTCACGTCCGTCTTCATCCTGAAGCCAGTTGCTTGCCGATCACCATGATACAGCAGAGCAGGGTGGGACCTAAAAACTGGACGAAGTAGCAGGGAGGGTCCATCAGGACGCCATGGCTATCTCACCCAAAAATAGATTTTTCGCTTCGCTCAAAATCCGTTTTTTGGGCTCTAAGCCATGGCGTCCTGATGGAAGAATACCAGAGAATCAATGTATCGTGGTAGATTTTCCCCTATTGGGTAAGTGCCAAGGGCTTTGAACAATGTAGCATAGTAATCTTAATAAAAGAACCGTAGGGAAGAATCTTCCTGCCCCCCTTGGCAGTGAAGTTCTCACGGGCCATGCCGAGATCAAAGTGGTTATCGAAGGGCTATTCACCTTGTCAGAAGAACCTGAAGAACTTGGAGACGAGACTGAATGGTTGGCATTCGTATCGGAACATTCTGGAAGGCAGACAAGTGGTGGTTGGACACTGTGTGCTGAGAAGGTTAGTTTCGTCTCCAGGGTATGAAGAGTAAGTATTCGTATTGGAATATTACATTGTAAGAGTGAATATATAATAAGGGTTAGGACCTTAAAATCTCCATGAACCATAGGGAAGGGGATAATAAAACTATGACAAGCATGTATTTCATAGTAAGTAGGAGCGGATTGAGACGCACAAGTAATAAAATAGGAATTTTATTTCACAATTGCAGAAATTAAATGAATTGCAGCAATAAGTAGGGTTAATTTACAGTAAATTATAATGTACATAGTAATAAAGACTTGCTCTAGAATCTGAAAGGGAATTTCAAATTTATTAGTAGGCACTCGTTCTCGAGGAACGTCAGTCTTTAATTAAAACACATCATGCTCTAGGCATGCGGCACTTGTGTGACGACTATGACATTTCACCTGGGATAAGAACACTTATAAGAAAGCACTAAGTGTTTTCGACATCACTATGTATCGCTCGAGGGTCAACATAGGCACCCGAAGAGTTAGAGTCCCAAGTAACTCGCTGTTCTATGCAGAGTTAGGTGCAGGTTTCATAACACTACCTGCGGCTACCACAAAATGTTTGACTTCGTGCACTTGTTTCGCATAATGTTTGAAGAAAACACGCGAGGACTTCCAGCCTGTGAAGCTTTTAAGGCTTTCGAAGTCCATACTCTGAAAGAAATTCAGGGACGATGCAACTTTTCTAGGATCGTGACCGGCGGGTGTACTGTCAGGATCCGCTCTGCGAATGAAGTAGGTGATTTTCGCTCTTAGTTGTTTCAGTGACAGGTCGCTGCCCGATGTTTCTCCTTTGATGAGTTGGCCTCCACCAAAGTTCGAAGTTCTGCGAAGATAGACCTTGAGGCTCTCTACTGGGCATAGAGAGGCATCTTCCTTCAGGGGGCATATTCTCCAGGGGCCCCATCTTTTGGTGGGTAATTCGTTTTTGGCGAGAAACGTCGGATCCAGTAGAGGGTAATGTCTCCTGAATCAGTAAACAGGATATGACCCTCTTCTCTTGACAATGCCACTATTTCGCTGACTCGGGCTCCTAAGGCAAGAGCAAAGAGAAATATAACTTTCTGAGTCAGATCCTTGAGAGGGCAGGAATCATTATCCAAGTTGGAGGCGAAATGGAGCACCTTGTCCAATGACCAGGAGATCGGTTTCGGTGGGGGTGGTGGGCGTAGACGAGCGCATGCTTTCGGCAGTTTATTGAAGTTGTCGCTGGACAGATCAATTTGGAAAGCATACAATAGTGGCCTAGTCAAGGCCGATTTGCAAGTCGAATTCGTATTGGCTGCTAATCCCTGTCCATGAAGGTGAATGAAGAAGGACATGCAGAAATCAATTGTGATTTCCTTAGGATTTTTTGTCTTGACGAAAGAGACCCATTTTCTCCAAGATGATTCGTATTGCCGTCTTGTGGATTCGGTCTTGTATTCCTCGAGGAAGTCTAGATTTTTCTTCGAGATCCCAAACCTCTTCTTTGCGGCTAGGGAGAGAAAATCATGAGATGAAGGTCCTTGATTTTCGATGATGAAGCGAAGACAGTCGACTTCTGTACTTGTTGGGAGAGAACTGGGCCCGGGAGAGGGATCAGCTTGGGCTGCAGCTCCAGGACCAGGGGGTACCAGTTGCTCCGGGGCCACTTGGGATCCATTAGGGCCGCTGTCCCTTTGAAGGTTCTCAGCTTGGAGAGGACTTTCAGCAGAAGGTTGGTGGGAGGGAGCAGGTAGATCTTGGACCATCTGTTCCAGTCCAGTGACATGGCATCCACTGCTTCTGCCTTGGGGTCCTCGTACGGGGCCACATACCGAGGAAGTTGATTGTTGTCGCTCTTTGCGAAGAGATCGATCTGAAGTTCTGGGACTTGGTGAGAGATGAAGGAGAATGATCTTGCGTCTAGAGACCATTCCGACTCTATCGGGCTTGTCCGAGATAGAGCATCCGCTGTCACGTTGCGGAATCCTTGTAGGTGAACTGCAGACAGGTGCCATTTCTTCTTCTCTGCCAGACGGAAGATTGGAAGAAGCACCTGATTTATCTGGGGCGATCTTGAGCCTTGGCGATTGAGACATCGAACTACCACCGAGTGGTCTAGGGTTAGACGAATATGGATCGAGGGAGGCGGGGAGAGTTTCTTCAGAGTTAGAAGGACCGCCATGGCCTCCAAGATGTTGATGTGAAACGTCTTGAACAGGGGAGACCATGTGCCTTGAGCCTGTTTTTGGTGGGAGTAACCTCCCCAACCCTCCAACGAAGCGTCCATGTGGATGTTGAGTGATGGAGGTGGGTGTTGAAGAGGAATGGACCTTTTCAGGGCCTTTGCTTCCGACCACGGCTTGAGGAGAAGTCGAAGTCTGTTTGGGAGCCGTCTCTTGAGGTCTCTTCGAGCGATGGATGCTGAACGTCTCCAGACTCCCGTGGCATCCTTTAGCTGTGCACGAAGCACTGGGTTTGTTACTGAGGCGAACTGTAGAGAGCCTAGAACTCGTTCCTGCTGGCGTCTTGAGATCCGCTTGGATTTCAGTAGTCGCTTGACAGACCCTGCTATTCCCTTCCTTTTCTTCTGGGGGATGGAAAGGCGGTGTGACTGAAGGTTCCATTGGATTCCTAACCATTGGAACTTCTGAGCTGGAGAGAGGCGAGATTTCTTCACGTTTATCTTGAATCCCAGGTGTTCTAGGTACTGGGTGACTTTGCTGCAGGATTTTAAACAATCCTCGGGCGATGGAGCCCAGACTAGCCAATCGTCGAGGTAGGCCATCACCTGGACGTCTCGGAGGCGGAGCTGTTGTACTATGACGTCCGCCAGCTTTGTGAAGATCAGAGGGGCCACATTGAGGCCGAAGGGCATGGCCCTGAAGGCGTAGCTTTTCCTTTGGAGTCGAAATCCTAGGTAGGAGGAAGCGTGATGGTTCATTGGAATGTGCCAGTAGGCATCCGCCAGGTCTATGGAGACCGTGTAAGAACCTCGAGGCAGAAGGGTCCTTATTTGTTGAAGAGTCAGAATCTTAAACTTGTCGTTCGCTATGAACTTGTTGAGGGGGGATAAGTCCAGAATGACTCTGAGTTTGTCGGAGTCTTTCTTGGGGACACAAAACAGTCTCCCTTGGAACCTGGTGGACTTTACCTTCCTTATCACCTTCTTGTTCAAGAGATCTAGGACATATTCTTCCAGAAGGGGGGTTGATTGTTGGAAGAATTGCTGGAAGGTTGGGGGTGGTTGAGTCCAACTCCAGCCTAGACCCTTCTTGACGATGCTGTGTGCCCAGGGATCGAAGGTCCAACGATCCTGGAATTGGCGGAGTCTTCCTCCCACCGGAAGCAATTCATTGCTTCTGATGTCCCGAGAGCTTACTGCCTCGGTCGCTAGCTCCCTTTCCTCCTCTGCCTCTGGAGGGATGGCGAGACGCGTCTCTGGCTGCACCTCTGCTTGAGCCTCTTCCTTTGGGACGAAAGGTAGTCGTCTGTTGCTCGAAAGCAGGGGTGAAAACAGGTGACTGTGACAAGACCAGTTGGGTGACCAGCTGAAAGGTCTGCTGTGGCTGAGCTGCCACTTGGGGAGTAGCGGGTCCCGGAAACTGTCGTCTCTGTTGACGTTGCTGGGGTTTCTGTTTGGAGGATTTCCTCTTAGGTTGAGGTCCGTCGTCCTGAGAGGATTTCCTCTTCCTTGACATGCCCCACTTGTGGAGAAGGTTCCTGTTCTCCGTGGCGGCTTTGTCGGTGATCTCCTTCACGAGGTCAGAAGGAAAGAGGTGTTTACCCCAGATGTTGGAGGAAATCAGCTTCCGGGGTTCGTGTTTCACAGTGGCACCTGAGAACACGAATTCTCAACAGGCTCTCCGAGCCTTCATGAAGTGGTACATATCCTTCACCAGGGTTGCCATGTGGGATTTGGCGAGTACCATGTAGTGATCTGGTACTCTGGTGTCACAAGCCATGATATCGAGTTGGACCTGGTGGGACATGGATGCTGCAAGCCTCTCCTTCGTATCTTGTTCCCGACGAAGGAGGTGGTCGTTGAGTTTCGGGAGGTCTTCGTTAAACTGACGTCCAGCTACGTCAGGATCTAGCTTTCCCACCACGAAAGTATGCTGGATATCCTTCCAGTGTCGAGCGTCGGGGGGAGTCACTATGGAGAAGGGTCTGCACTCCTCCAGTGCAGGGCAGGCTTTTCCCTCTTCCACAGCCTTGAGGCACGCAGCGAAGGCCTTTTCCATAAAGGGAAGGACTGCATCGTCGGGTGCGACATAGGTAGGGTGCTTCTTGCTCAGGGCCGGAAGCTTAGAGCAGGTAAAACCCCTGCTTTTAAATGTATTGGCTAGCATAGCCTGGGCCTTCGCGAGATCGAACACTATCTCCTCCTTGGGTTCGGTCTCTTCTTTAGAGGCAGGTTCAGAACGGAGCCGGACGTAACAGTCCGGGTAGGCCTCGAAGTTTGGGAAGAACTCCACGTCTTCCAGGGGGACCGTGCCGATCTTGTCGCTGACGAAGATCCTGCCGGTCGCGATAACCATATGCTCAGCATACCTCCAGGGGTTGGCGTGTGAGCATGCAGGGAGATCCTTAACCGAGATCTTCTTCGGTTCTTTGGATCCCATCATGGACCTGATGAACTCCTTATTTTCTTTCAGCCTGTCGTCCATAATGGCCTTGATCATCCGGAACATCTCTTGGGCGGATGGAATGGGTTCCAGGGTAGTGGAGGTAGACGGGAGAGACACTTCCGTCGGTGTAGGAGTAGGGGCGGTGATGGAAGGAGGAGCGACCTCTTGCTCCGACTCGGTGTATTCCACCTGGTCCTCTTCATCTTCCGCACCTTGGGCCATAAGGGTCTTCTCCGTGTCCTCCGAAATATCCGACATGTGTTCGTCGTTCTCGGAATCCAGGTGGCACTCGTGCATGGACTGGGCCATGACTACGTCTGGTTCCACCGTAATTTGGACAGTGGGGATCAATTTTTTGGGCACCACAGAATCAGGGGAGGCCTTTGGGAACAGAAGGGACCTCATTTCTTCAGTGGCCAGGTACTATCCAGTGGCATTCTTCGGGAAGCCACGCACCCACTTGCGTAGCTTATCCCGAGAAGTGTCCCTGACCTCCGCTGAGGGAGGATTATGGAAGGCATCGACTAGGCGAGCCTGACAGACCGTACAGTTCAGCGGGTCCCAGAATTTCAAATCCCCTTTCTTGTTAGCACAAGGGGCGTGAGTCCTACAAGCCGTATGCCTGTAGAAGTGAGGGCGTTTCACAGCGCAGAAGTCGAAGTCACACTTCATCTGCTCCTCCTGTGGAAGAAAGAGAAAATGAGTTTGGGGGGAGTCATAAAAATGGCTCTTAAACTAATTTAATATTAATCATTAATTTTAACTTGATAAAGGGTGTGATGCACAGAGGATTGGATAGGAAAGGAACATACTCCGTGCATCCCGCCCGGCTGGTTACCGTAAGCTTCATCCTTGGACAATCCGAGGTGACCGAAGGCACAGGATAGAATTCTAGTAGAAGTCCATGGGGCAGATGGAATTCCATGGGAATTGTCAAGGATAAGGTTGGGACTGAGGCCACTCAGTCCCAAATTAGGGGCTAAAGGATCCCAAAGGGTAACGGCTTCCGGCAACCAGCCGCGCTAAGATACACGCAGCATGCTGGATATCTGTAAAATACAAGAAGACAGCATGATTACCAATAGAACAGTACTAAGATACTGATCCATTTACGTAAACAAGCCATCTGGTTGCAGTGTAGGGCTATCAATATCAGATGATGGCTAGTAGAAGGGGGTGCAAGTCGTCTTGACGCCTCCGGAAGGTCCCGGCAGACCGCCGGCACGCCGGAGGCCGCTCCAGCAGAGTTTCTGGCATTAGGACAGACAATATAAAAGTCAAGAGTAATACCAGGGTGGCGGCCACCGGCACAGCGGCGGCACGCCGGAAGAGGGAGCGGCGGCTCCGGCAGCCGGAGGTTGCCGGATTGGTGACAGGAACAAGGATGGTTATAGCAGAACCGGACTGCCGGCAGTGGATGCCGGCACTCCGGGGGCCGGCCGGCGGGTGGACGACCAAGCTAAGAGGAAGGGAGAGCCATCGGCTGGAAGCCGGCGGCAGGCGCCAGTCCCCCGGCACACGGAGGACTGGCAGCCAAGGGGATATGGAATGAGTCACCAAGGTAGGAGGTAGGGGCCGGCCGGTATCACCGACAGTGGAGGCGGCAAGGGACCAGCACCCGGATAGTGAAAGAGACAGAGGGAGGGATGTAGGGGGTCCGGCAATGGACTCCCAGACATCCCCCCTGAGAGGGTGTACCCATGATAGAGGCTGACTCTATCACCCAGAAGCAGGGGCCGCAGAGGACCGGGAGCTAAGGTAGCCCAAGGGAGGGCTAGGGGACACCCAAAGGGGGGGGGGGGTTGAGACCCCTGCATACAGAACACATCCAGTGGCTAACCCCATAGGACACTATGAAGGGTATATGTACCAGAGCGGACTGTACACAAAAGCTCAAGGTAGCTCTATCACTCCACCCTAACAAGGAGTTGTAGGACAGGGGACAGATGGGTATAGACTAACCTAAGTATAGGCTAGGCCATACAAGAGATAGGTGGGGAGGGGAGAAGAGAAGGGTCTTCCATGGAGGGGGTTCTGTACCAGAGCGGCCACTAAGGAAGGGAGGACACTCCCTAGCCTAAGGTAAGGCAGCTTGACTGAAAACGGTGCATGGGTATAGTTTCAGAAAGGGACAGAATTAACCCCTCCAAAACCTAACCTAGAGCAGGGATGTACGTCCTGAACTAGGAAGGATTGAAGACATATCGCTATCGCAGGAAAGTCGTAGACCTAGTCCTAGCAATAGAGGAAGGACTAGCCGTTCCTCACTCTCAGGCGCAACCCTAAGGGGGGTTCATTCCCTTAGGGAGGACAGAGAGGCGATAAATTACTCTGATAAGAGCTTGATCCCCTTACGTGGTAGGGGGAGCAAGGCTACACAGAGGGAATGCCCAAGGGCAGGGGGATGAAGGAAGCATATAGGGGTCCTACATGTAGGTTAGGTTAGAAAGACACACTAGCTAACCTATCCCCTATATGGTCCCTGAAGGCGAAAACACTTGCATCACAGTCAATAGTATTGTAAAATAATGCCACTATCTTCATAAGTAAGCCTAGGATCACTGATAAATATCATGCATGAACACTGATATAGGCGCTCTGGCCTGGGGGCTATAGTAGCCAACTGGTATGGGGTTAATCGATGACCGGTAAAAAAGCGTCAAAACACGATATAAAGTTCCTAGCTATGAAGACTAAATAAACTAATATTATCGATTAGTAAATAAGGCTGGAAGCATTGTTGAGGCTAACTAAATAAGGCATGCAGAACAACAACAACGCCATAAAATGGCGGGTCCGGTTGAGGCACAGCTCTGCCACAAAACATCAAATATCTCGAAAAGTAAAATTTACTTTACGGTCAGAGCTTAACTAAACAATACTGGAACCTTGTACTCAACTTTCCAGAAGAAGGCGAGGCCGAAGGTAGCGACATGATGAAGATGCAAGTCGATAAAGTGAGCACAGGGAAAATCCGTCTAAGTAAGGCGAGCTACTGTACAAAGGATGAAGACGGACGTGACGTCATTTAGCAATGGCGCCCGTTTGTTTACGTCTCGAGTACCATAAGTAGCCACGGACGAGATTAGCTGTGGAACGGCTCCCAGCTATTCTCCGCCTTTACACACCGAAGGTTAACTCTGTTCGGGGTGTAGATAGCTATGTGGTGCGTTAATACATGCATCCCCTGTTGATATACGATGTCTTAAAAGGGAAACCTTTAGGATACTCGCTCCAGAAGTTAGAATTCTGTGATAACCTATGGTTAAATTCTCTGGGAATATCTTAGTAGTTATTTACCCAAGGAAGCTACCAAAAAGGAACCTTCCATCAGGACGCCATGGCTTGAGCCCAAAAAAGCCACTCACCGGGATTTTATTTGAGCAAGACCCAGTCATTTTAATTGAACCAATATGAGGTTTAAAGATTGCTCATGAATGACAGGCTATGGACAGGATAATGCTATAAAGACTGACAATGTATACCTATGATTAGCACCCAAAACCCCATCTCCATTACACTAGGATCAGGGTAGACCAGGCAATGGCTGTTGATGATTTGGAAGGTAGACCTATCCTTACCTCTCAAAGATGGCAAGGTTGCAGACACTACAAGTAACTATCGAGTTGGAACGGGTCTCCAACTCCCTTCTAACAGTTTTCGAGGCAGGGGCGTTTTCATTAGGCTACCATATAGATATTACATTCTTTTAACCATGGTTCTTTGGTTCATTTGAGCTAGCCTTATGCCATACTCAAGCCCAATTGTGTTTCTTAATATCTGCAAAAGTAGCGTCCTTGTTGTCCCAAGTCCTTACGTCGGTAGAGGGGGAGTTTGGGAGCTCATCATATGTGGTGGCCTATTGGAAACTTCCCTGCCTGGTGATTAGCCGGACTGGGGTTCGAGTCCCGCTCAAGCTCGATATCTTTTATTGTGGCGGCAGCTCATCATCCTTATGAGCTAAGGATGGATAGTTTTGGGTAGCCTATAGGCCTACTTGCTGATTCATCAGCAGCCATTGCCTGGCCATCCCTGGTCCTAGCTTGGGTTGGGTGGAGAGGGATTTGGCCACTTATCCTATGGATATAAGTTCAGTCTCTAGGGCATTGTCCTGCTAGCTAAGGCATTGTCACTGTTTCTTGCCCTGCCATTCATGAGCGTCTTTTAAACCTTTAAAATATGATCGGTTTCTAGAACATTTTCTTGTGTCTTGTCTCAGCCACTCATGAACCACCTTTAGATTTTTAAAGGATTTGTGAAGCCTTGTATAGACGAAATTTTTATGGGGGGGGGTGAGTTTGATAATTCTCAGTGTCATCAATAAACTAAGA
Organism: Palaemon carinicauda; assembly: GCF_036898095.1. Classification (NCBI taxonomy): domain Eukaryota; kingdom Metazoa; phylum Arthropoda; class Malacostraca; order Decapoda; family Palaemonidae; genus Palaemon; species Palaemon carinicauda. The sequence continues at coordinate 64,811,963 of NC_090757.1, forward strand.
ATAATTATTTTCCATGATTACCCGTAACTCCCCGAAACCTTCAATAAAAGAATATTATTCTTTTAGGCAGTAAATGCCCCGGTTCGTATAGGCTATTCCATTTACAAGATGAATATTCTATTATTCTGGAGAATTGGGAGTACCACCATTCAAATCTACGACACTGAAAATACATTAATTTATAATGGACGTATTTAAAATGAACGAATGAATGAATCTCTCTCTCTCTCTCTCTCTCTCTCTCTCTCTCTCTCTCTCTCTCTCTCTCTCTCTCTCTCTCGCTGTTACTGAGGACGTCAAAGGTCTAAGAGCATCAATGAGAGATTCCTCTCGGGCCAGTGAACTCTAGTCCATCAGATGACCTTTATAGTTTCTCTTGGGAAATCTGGATCTAATCACCACCACCTCGATGCTTATCAGGTAGTGAAATCTTCTAGTTATTAGCTATTTATCAAAGGTTAATTCCCAATATTAGATTTCATTGCCGTTAACCATCCCCATCGAGTCTTGATTATAATTGATAACCTGCCATCATGCGATGATGTTCCACATGCTTTGTTTCCTACAGTAATTAATCATAGCATATACAAGTCACATACTCTTTACTACAGTTAAAACAGATGGGATGTGAAAAGCGATTCCACCATTTCTCGTTTTATTACTTTAATCTCAGGACGTGGAAAAGTTTCCTAAATTCTTTGATTGGAATGAAAAGTTCCCAAGAATAAACCGGTAATTTTTTATTAATTTTGAA
>NC_090757.1:64827716-64832716 GCF_036898095.1 Palaemon carinicauda
CCAAGGTCGCGGTCTGCCAGTACTGACGTCACAGAGGAGGGTGGTTTTGGAGTCTTCGAGGGTAAAGTCTTCCCAACAGAGGGTCGTGCAGGATGTCCTACATGCTTGATACTCTGGATCCTGTCGTTGGGCTTCAGCCAGGGCGTTGTAATCCAATCCAGGTTGAACGGCATCCAACATGTTTCTTGACAGGGCTTCGGCAACGGGATTCATTTTCCCAGGGACGTATTGAAGGGTGCAATTGTATTCAGCCACGGCGGAGAGATGTTGGCGTTGACGGGCGGACCAGGCATCAGACTGTCGAGTAAAGGCGTGCACCAGAGGCATGTGGTCTGTGCAAATGACGAAGGGCGTACCTTCTAAGAAATGACGAAAGTAACGGACAGCCAAGTGCACCGCCAGTAATTCTCGATCGAAGGTAGAATAACCGGATTCTGCCTTGGAGAGTTTTCTGCTGAAGAAGGCCAATGGGCGGGGCGAGTCGTTGACCACCTGCTCGAGCACTGCATCAATAGCGACGTCGCTGGCATCGGTGGAGAGAAGGAGAGGGGCGTGTGGGATAGGAAAAGTAAGAGCCGCAGCAGTCGATAGGGCCTTCTTTTAATTTGCAGAAGGCTGCATCTTGAAGGGGACCCCACTTCAGGTTCTTTGGCTTGCCCTTGAGGGAGGCGTAGAGGGGAGCAAGAGTGGCGGCAATGGCTGGCACAGCTTTGACGGTCGATGGTGCGGGAAGTTCTGAACGGCTGCTACCTTCTCAGGGAGGGGGTGGACACCTTCAGGAGTGATGCGGTGCCCTAAGAATGACACTTCGTTGGCGCCAAAGGTACACTTGTCGTACCAGACTACAAGGCCGTTTTGTTCTATATATATACATATATTTATATATATATATATATATATATATATATATATATATATATATATATATATATATATATATATATATATATATATATATATATATATATATATATATATATATATACACACACACACACATATTGTTTTTAATGTCTTTTAGCACAACGTCTTAATAGGTTTGCTGTAAGCAATCATCTGTTCCCATGTTTGCAATTCAGTTTTCGTAAAGGCCTTGGAGTATGTGAAGCCCTTCTTACTATCTCCAATGTTGTACAACAATCCGTTGATTGTGGCCAGGAAGTTCGTATGATTGGCTGCCTTTGACCTTTTTAAACATAAGGCACTTTTTCAAACTCAATCAGGTTGCAGTGAGTGGGTCATTTGTCAGCATTATTATTGAATTTTTAAGTAATAGATCGCAAAGAATTGTTGTTGATGGACACCCTAGTGAGTATAGGAATGTGATATCTGCGGTTCCTTGCAGGTTTGCCAGGGCACCAGCTGCCCGGTGAGATACTACCACTAGGAGGTATTGGATCCTTTCACTGGCCAGACAGTAATGCATTGGATCCCCCTCTCTAGTTACGACCTATTTTCTTTTTGCCCACACTTACACAGAATAGTCTGGCCTATTCTTTACATATTCTCGCCTTTCCTCCTACACCTGACAACAATGAGATACTAAACATTTCTTCACCCAAGGGGTTAATTACTGTACTGCAATTTGTTCAGTGTACTTTCCTCTTGGTAAGGGTAGAAGGGACTTTTTAGCTATGGTAAGCAGCTCTTCTAGGAGAAGGACACTCCAAAATTAAACCATTGTTCTCTAGTCTTGGGTAGTGCCATAGCCTCTGTACCATGGTCTTCCACTTTCTTGGGTTAGAGTTTTCTTGCTTAAGGGTACACTTGGGCACACTATTCTATATTATTATTATTTTTTTCTTCCTCTTGTTTTTTTTTAAATGGTGTATTGGGCAGGCTTAATAGATGGCCCATGGATGCCTGGTGATTCATCAAGAGGTTGTATTTTCCTTTTCTGATTCTTTTTCTTCTCAAAACCATCCTTACTGTCCTCCCTTCAATTGAAGTGACTATCCTGGAGGGTATATAGCCTTGCATGGTGTATCGGCTCCTCCAAGTTGACCAGTTTTTCCGACTTTTTACTATAGTCTATGTGTTTTATCAATCACTTTATTTACAATTCTGTACATATTGTTTTTGTTATAATCCTTGTTAATCTAGTTTTTTAAGTATGATGTGTCTTTTTTATTTTTATTAATTCTTATGCTGTCTGGAGACATTGAGTGAAATACGGGACCAGTACGTCCTAGATTTTGTCAATGTCGTCTTCTGTATTGCAATATTCGTGGTCTTCATGCAAATATCCGAGACCTTACAGTTGCGTCCAGACAGTATGATATTCTTTTGTGCTCAGAAACGTTGGTTTCTAATATGAGGCACTTATTTGAGATCCTTATAACTGGTTTTAAGAAGCCAATAATGTTGAAACGTGATGCCATCCCTAGTGGCAGGGGAATGGCGGTGTATATTAGGACCGAGTACCTGCTTCTCTTAAGTCCTGCTATCAATGTGGATGTCATGAGATTCAGTTAATAAAAGTTTGTGGCAGGCATAACAACTTTTATTTGTGTTCGATCTACCGGAATCCAGACATGGATGATTTTATCTTCGATTGTCTTCTTAACATTATGGCTAAGATACAAGAATTTGATAGAAAGGCTTCTTTTGTCTTTGTTGGTGATTTTAATGCTCACTATAGAGAGTGGTTAAGTTCTATCTCTCCTACTGATCGCCATGGCTTAAGAACTTTAGACTTTGTCTCTGAATTAGGATGTGAGCAAATCATAAATGAAGCTACTCACAGGTCTGGTAACTGCATGGACCTTGTATACACTGACTCCCCTGGCGTTATAACCAGTAAGGTTGGTTCGCCAGTCAGGACATCTGATCATGTGTTGATTTCATTAGTAGTGAAGACTGAGCAGCCTGTCCCTGATATATCATACTCTTGTAAAATTTATATGAAATCCCAAGCAGGCACACTGGAATGGGATTTTGCACGATCTTTTGAGCTTGAATTGGTCACAATTATATAGTAGTGTAGATCTTGTTGTCCCTTTGAATGAGAATCTAGTTAACATAATTGATAGGCGTATCCCTTCTCGTGTGCTAAGGAGTCGAGTGAAGGATAAACCGTGGTTCAATGATGATTGTAAACGTGCTTATTTGGAGAAGCAGGACGCCTATCATCTTTGGAAGGGTACCAGATCAGATTTGACCGGGAATAACTATACTCAGCTTCAAGCTTTTACTCGGAGAGTTTACGCATCAATTGAAAAGGAATACAATTCAACCATAAAAGAAACCCTTTCTGGTACAACTCAGGAACATAAATGGTGGTCTACCATTAAATCTTCACTCTATAGTGTAGATGCAATAGTTCCTCCTTTACTTAAACCAGATGGCTCAGTCACTCACTGTCCAAAGGAAAAGGCAACCCTTTTGGCTGATGTTTTTGACAGTAAACAGAGTAATGAAAAACTTTAACTTCCTCATTCCTGTTTTCCTGAGGCTAAACTAACTAGTTTAGCTTTTCGATCTCTTGAGATTAAAGCTCTATTGATGGACCTTGATGCTTATGGAGGTGTAGACCCAAATGGTATTTTTCCTTAGTTTTTTTATAAAGACAGCAGATTTCCTAGCTCCAAAGTTATCTGTTATTCTGTGCAAATTAGCAAGAAGAGGAGCTTTTAGCACTTGTTGGGGAATTGGTAATGTTACTCCTCTATGTAAATGTGTTTGTGGTAGCTCAAGTCCCACTGATTACCGCCCAATTTCCATAACTCCCATATTATCTAAAGTTTTTGAACGTCTTCTGGCAAAACGTCTTAATAGGTTTACTGAAGGTAATCATCTATTTCCTAGTTTACAATTTAGTTTTCGTAAAAGCCTTGGAGTATGTGATGCCCATCTTACAATCTCCAATGCTGTACAAAAATCCCTTGATTGTGGTCAGGAAGTTCGTATGATTGGCTTTAATTTTAGTGCTGCCTTGGACCGTGTTAATCATGAGGCCCTCGTTTTCAAACTCAAACAGTTGGGAGTGGGTGGCTCGTTTTCTTAGCATTATTATTGATTTTTTAAGTAACAGATCTCAAAGAGTTGTTGTTGATGGGCATCATAGTGAGTATAGGAATGTAAATATCCAGTGTTCCACAGGGTAGTGTTCTTGGCCCATTACTTCTCATACTATATACACATGACATGTGGTTTGGTCTAGAAAACAAGCTTGTTGCACCTGCAGATGATGCTACTCTCTTTGCATCAATTCCATCCCCTGAATGTAGATCTGGGGTTGGTGAATCCATTAATAGAGATTTAGCTAAAATTAGTGCATGGTGCTAATCATGTGGTATGAAGTTGAGTCCTAACAAAACTCAAATTATGATTGTAAGTAGGTCAAGGACGGTGGCTCCTCAACATCCGGATCTCAGTATTGATAATGTTTCTTTAAATTTGTATGACTCTTTTAAAATTTTAGGTGTGATTTTCGACAGCAAATTTAATTTTGAAAAACACATTAGGTCTGTGTCTTCTTGAATTGCACAAAAAATTGGCTTATTGAGAAAGTCTTACAAGATTTTCGGTGATCAATCTGTTCTGAAGAAGTGTTTTAATTTTTCCATTCTACCTTGTCTGGTGTTCAGCTGCCGATTCTCATCTTAATTTGTTGGACAAAAACTTACGGTCTGTTAAATTTCTTATTCCTGATATAGATATTGATCTTTAGCACCGTCATTCAATTCGTTCATTATGCATGTTGCATAAGATTTTTCATAGTTCTGACCATCCTTTACATTCAGATCTCCCTGGACAATTCTATCCTGTTTGTAATACTAGGCAGGCAGTTAATTCTAATAGCCAGGCCTTCTCCATCATGAGGCTCAATACTACACAGTATTCTAGAAGTTTTATTCCGAGCTGTTACCAAGTTCTGGAATGATCTTCCTAATCGGGTAGTTGAAACAGTGGAACTTCAAAAGTTCAAAGTTGGAGCAATTTTTTTTATGTTGGCCAGGCTGACATGAGTCTTTTTTATAGTTTATATATGACATATC
>NC_090757.1:64837716-64842716 GCF_036898095.1 Palaemon carinicauda
GTACATCGAAGTCATTTTTCACTCTGAGAAGCAAGGAACGTAAGATGACAGGTCTTCAGAATTATTCAATGAAAAGTCCCTTGATATATCCAATTACATAGTTTTGAATGTTGTAACTTCATTTCATGTCTCTTTGCGATTGGGTGGAATGCTTGTGTAGTTCTACTTTCCATTTTGATTTTCACGGAAAACAATTTAAATAATTCATCACAACAATAACTGTACCTTAAAATAATGTACTTTATTTACATTATCCAACCAGAAGTTTCTATGATATCGATTGTGCCTTTTTACTGCCAGATAAAAAATAACAGACTATATATAACTAGCCTTATTCCATTACTGGCGTAGGCAACCCGAGAAAAATAACATAAACTGTAAATATGCACACACGCGCACTCGTTCGCACACATATTCAACCCTTCCCACCCCATCCTCCTTTCCTAACTACAACACGGCGGATTCAGCAATGTGTGGAAGATTATGGTTTCTGAGTGTACCTCTTTGGGTACCCCCTTTCACCAGGGTAGGACTACTCCTTCAATCCCCTGCCCAAGGGTCGGGGAAAGATAGACTAGTCTTACACTTGGCAGCGTCGCTCACTGTTATAAAACAAGATATATATATATATATATATATATATATATATATATATATATATATATATATATATATATATATATATATATATATATATATATATATATATATATATATATGTATATATATATATATACATTTATATGTGCATGTATATATATATATATATATATATATATATATATATATATATATATATATATATATATATATATATATATATATATATATATGTATATATATATATATATATATATATATATATATATATATATATATATATATATATATATATATAAATGTATGTATATATATATATATATATATATATATGTATATATATATATATATATATATATATATATATATAAATGTATGTATATATATATATATATATATATATATATATATATATATATATATATATGTATATATATATATATATATATATATATATATATATATATATATATATATATATATAAATGTATGTATATATATACATATATACATTTATATATGTATATATATAAATGTATATATATATATATATATATATATATATATATATATATATATATATATATATATATATATATATATAAAAGATAGATAGATTGGTAGATAGATTGAAAGCAAGATAGATAGATAGATTGGTAGATAGATTGAAAGCAAGATAGATAGACTGGTAGATAGATTGAAAGCAAGATAGATAGATAGATTGATAGCCAGACACTTGCTATTTATTATATTGGGGGGGGGATACTCCAACGGAATCAGAATCATATAATCTTCCGAGAAATGAAAACCCTTCGCCTCATGCACTGCCCATTGTTAGATCTGGGTCATTATAAAGATCAATTCCAACATGTCGACATAAACATCCCATTAGACATTAATTGAAAAGGCAACACCGCCTCTTTCTCAGCCCCTTTGTAAGAATAAGATTATTAATACGAGATACTGAAGGACAAGTCTCCCTCTAATCCGCATGTCCTGACAATCGCCATAAATCCTATTCAAAACAAATCGTTCTCCGACGTCCAATTAATCCGGATAATGGGCGAAATCCGTTGGTTGAATAACATTGATGATGATATGTTTGCTGAGCTCAAGAAAATAACTATTTCATTAGGGAAGAGGAAATGGTGTCAACATTATTATAAATTGTCAGTGTCATAACTTTGGACTAGAAATACATTTTGTTTGGTTGATATTTTGAGTAATCGAGAGTATATGCTGATTAGAAGCTGGTTATCATTCGTCGTTAATAACGAATACTTAACATTAAAGCTGAAATTATATAAATGTTTTATATAAGTATATATATATATATATATATATATATATATATATATATATATATATATATATATATATATATATATATGTATATATATATATATATATATATATAAATATAACATTTATATATAAAGATATACATATATATATATATATATATATATATATATATATATATATATATATATATATATATATATATATATATATATAAACATTTACGAATACATACATACATATATATAAATATATATTACACACACACACACACACACACATATATATATATATATATATATATATATATATATATATATATATATATATATATATATATATATATATATATAGGCGATACACACACACATATATATATATATATATATATATATATATATATATATATATATATATATATATATATATATATATATATATATATATATATATGTTACCGTTAATCTCTAAATCCAGACAATTTGTAAGGTGACTGATTATTTCAGGTAATTTGTGAACTGCCTAGTTCACCCAGTCATTTTATAAATCAGCTGAAAATCGCAGACAATTTACAAAGTTACTAAAATTTTGATAGATTTTCTTGGCATAATGATTGAAGTGATCCTGTGTGTGGGTGTGTGCGCGCGTGTGTGTGTGTGTGACATATTGACTCATATGAAGTAATGACCTGGGGAACCTAAGGAAATGATCATTGTGTGTGTGTTCTAACTAGCTGTTATCCTCTCACTGCCATTTACACAGTCAGTGTGTGTGTGTGTGTGTGTGTGTGTGTGTGTGTGTGTGTGTGTGTGTGTGAGACACTGGCCAGTACAGGCAAAGGGTACAGGCGTCTGCGGGCTGAACAGCTAATCAGAGCAGTTGTGTGTTAGCCTTGTCCCTGACACTCCTTCCGTGAGGAGTAGGCTAATGTATTTGCGGAAGCTATGGCGTGTTCCCAAGAAGAAAATTTCTACGAGAAAGTGGTGTTGAAGAAGAACTCTGATTCAAAGTCATTAATACTAACTAAAATTGAGTACTAATATCTGATAGAGGAACTCAGAGTTGCATCAAGTGCAAAAAAAAAAAAAAAAAAAAAAAATCAAATCGGCTAGTATTACATCCTTGGACGTTACGAAGTTCTTCAGTGTGGTGGTGTTAAAAAATTAATAAAAAAACGGAAGGATGAAACTCAAGAACTTGTTTATTTTGTACACGTTGAGGATATGTTTGAAACAATCAAACGTGCTCACATTGTTACGGGACATGGCGGAAGAGACGAAATGGTCAAAGAGCTGTCAAAAATGCGAACATAACTAGAGATACTATAGAACTGTTCAAATCTTTGTGTTCAGTGTCAAAAGAAATGGAAGAGATGTGCGACAAAGGGAGTAATTGTCAAACCGATATTATCTAAGGATTACGGTTCACGATCTTAGGTGGACCTTGTTGACATGCAGTCTTGCGCCAAAGGGAAGTATAAGTGGATAATGGTGTACCAAGATCATTTAAAAAAGTATTGCATATTGCGCCCCTTAACTTCAAAAGAGCCGCTGGGGTTGCATTCCAGCTAATGGACATATTTTTAATGTTCGGAGCCCCTCAAATTCTTCAGTGATAATGGTAGTGAATTTACAGCATTGGTAATTTCGGAACTCAAACTTCTTTGGCCAGACCTGTTGATTGTTCATGGTAAACCAAGGCATCCACAGAGCCAGGGATCTGTTGAACGCCTTAACTGTGATATGAAAGACATGCTTATTTCATCGTTAGGGGATAATGATACAACTGACTGGGCCGTGGGACTCAGGTTTTTGCAGTTCCAAAATAACTCAAGTTATCATTCTGGAATCAAACAATCTCCATACAAAGCACTCTTTGGTGTTGACGCCAGAGTAGGTCTACGTTCAACCGCACTTCCAGAAGAAGTTTTGAAGACTATGATCACTGAAGAGGATTTACTTGGAGCTTACAGTTTCTCTTCTGACTCTACTCGGCCAGACAAATCACCCGAGTTCACGAACGGAGGGTTCGTGAACTCGGGTGATTCACCTGAATGTTCTGCTCCTCCAAATGACTCGCCTGAGGACTTTGGTCAGCTAGGTAGAGATGGAAAAAAATACTGTTATAAAGTGTAACTGGAAATTAATTTGGTTAAATTTCAAGTTACATGACAAGTCTATCACCATTAATTATTTCTTTTTATTTTGTTATTAAGGAAAGATAAGTAACTGCATTAATTCTTTGTTTTGTTTTATTCAGATGGTTCATCCGAGAGCTCTGCTCTATAAAAAAATCTTTTGTTATAAAATGTAAATATTAAACTAATTTGGTTAAATTCCAAACCACATGGCAAGTCTATCTCCATTAATTAAATGTTCTTTTGTTATCAAGGAAAGAAAAGTAACTGTATTTATTCTTTGTTTTCCTTTATTCAGATGGATCAGCAGAGGGCTCTGCCTATCCAGTCAGTCCAACCTGTGGCCAGAATCCTCAAGGAAGACTTCATCAGCTCCAAGAAGACATAGCACTTCAACGGTCCAGAGCATCAGCTGGTCAGTTAGCTCAAGCTGAGCGCATGGTCAAATGTAGTCGTTTAGAACACGTCCCAGGTGATCCAGGAGATAACGTGACAATTCCCATCCCGTTAGTTGATGGAGGGAAAGGTGATCAACGAAATGTTATCGGTGTTATCCTAGATCGTAACGAAAATGACATGTATCGAATAGGCGTGAGTGATGGGATACTCAAGGGGCGTTATAGTAGGAGCCAATTTGATATCTGCAGCCATCAACTGTATAGTATTGATGAAGTAAGTGCAGACAAGGAAATAGGACTTCGTCAGGCAGTACAGCAATCATCTAGTTTTGGTGGTCAAGGTTATGCTAAGTGCAACTGTACTACAGGCAAGAAACAGTGTCAAACAAATCGCTGTAAATGTTACAAAGAAGGTCACAAGTGCAATAGTAGGTGCCATTCTAGTTTAAATTGTAAGAATAAAAAATGATATAATAATAAAAAAGTCGCATTTTAGAAATAAGTTTTAATCTTGTAATTATCTCGTTCCTCAGGTTTTAGAAAATAAAGTTTTACACGAGAAT
>NC_090757.1:64865216-64882716 GCF_036898095.1 Palaemon carinicauda
TACAAATATATGTATATATACATATATGTATATATATATATACATATATGGTATATATATATATATATATATATATATATATATATATATATATATATATATATATATATATATATATATGTATGTATTTATGTATATATATGAATATATATGTATATGTACATATATACATATATATACATATATATATATATATATATATATATATATATATATATATATATATATATATATATATATATATATATATATATATATATATATATATATACATGGTATGGATAGGGAAAGAGTAGTTCAAATTGTCCTTATTTATTATTCCCAACGTTTCGTGATTCATAATCACATTGTCCAGGGCTAAAAATAAAACATATACAAAAGAATTAAGAAACAGTTAAAATTTTTACAAATTCATTCAAAACTATAAAAAACAGTTGAAATTTAAATGAAAATTAAAAGAAAAAAACGAATAAAAAAATATTTATACATCAGACAAAGTAGTGGAACCAACCTCGCAGAAGGGTAGTGAGAAACTGTATGACAACAAGAGTTAGAAAATAAACCAAAGAAAACTATGACAAATACAACTGAATAGAAGAGGCTTGGGTATTTAACGACGAACTAGTTGTTTGATCAATATGGATTCAAGAAGAGGTAAGTCATGGTTATTTGACACTTGACCAATGATGGTAAAATCTTTGTTTTCAATATTTTGTTTGCACATTCCAGCATGAATCCGAATATTAGAATGTTCAGGGTTGGATATTCTGCAACCAGTTCGATAGCTAACACCTCTATGGGAATCAATTCTGACCTTTAACAACCTCTTGGTAGATCCTACGTAGGTCCCAGAGTTACATTTTGGGCAATTATATTTATATACCACACCAGAGGACATATAAGGACTCAATCGATCTTTGAAGTCGAAAAGCGAGCCAATAGTGAGAGGGTTCTTAGGGATGAGTTTAACTTCCACAGCTGGGAAGTGTTGGATAATTTCTGTAAACTTTTTCTTAAGGAAATCCTCATGAAGAAAAGGAAAACTCGCATAAAATTTTAGTTTAGTAACTTTAAGTGTTTTTGAAGTCTGAGCCAACTTGTCATTCAATAATCTATTAAAAAGTTTAAAAAATATTTTGGTGGGGAAACAGTTTTTCTTAAAATATTCACATAGATAAATAATTTCAATATGGAAAGATTCCCAACTAGAGGTCAAAAGGAATGCTCTGTGGAGAAGAGTAAAAATAGAATTAGTTTTAAAATTATAAAAACAAGAGCTTAACAAACTCGAGATTTTAAACTATTGAAATGATAACGAATTCAAGAAAGGTTTATTTGCATTTTCCTTAGAATTCGAGAAATTCTCTATAACAGCTCCCTAAGATAAAACAGAAACTTATTGCACAAGACCACATTTTTTTTTTTTTTTATTATCTACTGTATATTGAAGTAGAATGAACAAATTTACTACTTGTGGCCTTATTGGTAACGCCTCTGCTTAGTGAGTGCCAGAGGATGGTTAAAGTCCCGCTCAAACTCGTTAGTTCATTTAGTGTCTGCAACTTTACTATCCATGTGAGCTAAGGATGGGAGCTTTGGGGAATTCTATAGGTCTACTTGCTGAGTCATCAGCAGTCATTACCAGGCCCCTCTGGTCCTAGCTAGGGCGGAGAGGGGGCGAGGGTGCTGATCATATGATAAATGAGCGGCCTTTAAACCTTTAAACCCGCTTACTGAATAAGATATAACAAAATTGCATTAACAGTGTTATCATTTTGAGGAAAACTTTTCAGGCCTAGCCAAGCCCTTTCTGAAGTAATGGATGTTCGTGATGAATCTAAATATGTAGTTACTCTTGAAGTAAAGGAACAAGAAGTGAACTGCACATAATGATGCTAGATAAATCGGGCCAACGTGTTTCACCTGATTCATTTGCTTCTTTTGAAAGTTCATTTTCTGGAACACCAGAATTATCACAAACCTCAGATCACATGGAACATTTCATAGGTATTTTCGTAATATTCTAAATGAAAAACCATGAAGGTTATGTGTATCATTCTTCAAATTAAATCTTATTTATATCATCGTGATGTTAAGAACTTCTTCACCTAGTCATGAGACCGAGACAGGCAAAAAGTCCTCAATCAGGGTCGTTCTCACACGGGAAAAGGCGAGATATTAACTCACTTTTTTTTTAGGTGGAAACTTGTTGATTTTGAAAGTTAGTTTCATAAGATGAATGTTAAATTCATATTAGTGAAAGCTAGAGTTCCTGACTGCCATGCACCGCTGGGTCTGGTCAGTATATGGATGGCTGATCCATGCAATTTCATTCCAGCATTTCGGAGAAATGCGTTCTTGTAAAGATAAAGCATAAAAGCATCAATAGTCAAATTACATACATTTACAGCACATGCGTCTCATAAATACAAAGTTGTCATCGCAATACTATATGATATTACGAGTAACACGAAACCCGGGAAGGAAATAGAATATATAGATAAACTAGAGCGTCCATCCTAGCGAGAGGGAAAAAACATGAATTCCAAATTGCTGTAGACTTAAAGAGACAGACGACAAAAAACAACCCCACTGGAAATTACTGCCACTGCTAATGTACAGTCTAGCCTAAAGTGATCAAATGCTTAGTGGCGCTAACATTGATCCCTCCTAGGAGAAGGAAACGCTCAAATCAAACCATTGTTCTCTGGACTTAGGTAGTGCCATAGCTTTTGTACCATGGTCTTCCCATGCCTTGGGTTAGAGTTCTCTTGTTTGAGGGGACACAGTTTTCTTATTTTCTTTCCTCACTGGGCTATTTTTCCTGTTGGATCCCTTGGGCTTTTACCATCCTGCTTTTCCAACTAGGGCTGTGGCTTAGTTCGTAAAAATAATAATCATCATCATCATCATTTCATCATCATCATCGGAAGTAGATTACAAATGAAGGAGAAGAGTTCAAGTTTTCAAAAGATACATAACGTCAAAAGTACTGGAGGCGCAAGATAGGTGTTGGAAATAAGCGTAGGTGAAATGCGTGAATAGAGCTCTTCAAAACACAATAAATGGTTGTAGGTTTTTGAAAGGAAGCTGTAATGCAGAAGTGAGAAGAGGGTAGAGAAGAGTGCTGTCCAGATTGAGCTGGGTAGATGGCGTCTTGGTTTTGAAAATCAAGGACACTAATGTGGTTATAAAATGTGTGTGCATGAGGGCTCGACGTGCTTCTGTGAGCCATTTGTGTACGTGTTAAGCTGCTAAAAATTATATATTTTTCATAGGAGGCTCATTACCAATCCAGTCATGAAAGAATGGAAATGCTAGTTACCAACATTATTCTATGCAAATCAAATATATGGATGTTAGAATTGATAACAAAATATGATATTTATTCAGTAAAGCTATAAAGGTTCATGTTTGTGAATCATTATCCCCTAATAATATCAAGTTATCAAAGAAGGATAATAAGATCCCTTCTTAGCTAAGGAGAAAAAAGAACTTTTCTCTAAACAGAAAAATGTAAAAGCCAAATCACAAGACGTTAGGAATAGAAGCGACTGAATCCAGTCCAAAAGCTTTATGTTCCTCCTACAAGTATCATTATTGGCTGCCACCTTCTTACTTCTGATTTGTGCAAACATAATAATAATAATAATAATAATAATAATAATAATAATAATAATAATAATAATAATAATAATAATAATAATAATAATAATAATAATAATAATAAGAGTTTATTTGCGAGGGACATACACCCCGTTTGAGTAACGGCCAATCACGATGCTTGTGGAGGAGCATGTTAAAAATTGTAAGCTGGACACAGTTGCAGCTGTTAGCAACAGCATCTTAGGATCTCCCACCACCGAGAAGGATGTAGTTCTTTAGCTCCTGTTCCCTTTTTGGGTCCTGAAGCTAACGAAGTTAATACATTCCCCATTATGGGTTTTCATTTTCAAGGATTAGCGTTCTATTTACCCAACATTCAATGCGTAATAACCTTGCATTATTAATTGGATGTCGAAGTGATTATACACATTTCCAATCTAAATTTCCTTTCACAGTGCGTCTAGCAGAAAAATTAATGTGTTAGATATGAAAAGAATTAAAAATAAAGTGTAATTCGACTCAAGTGACCTTAAAAAGGCCTTAAAATACTGTAATAAAATGTTTATACTGAGATGTTAAAGACACTTATTTTGTTATATACACTGCATCTGCAAGAGAGCTTCAACATCCGAACAAACAACAACGAAAGAGGTATTTAGGATAAACAACAAAGCTAAGATAAAAGTAGTAAACACAGTGATAAGAAGTATGATCTTTAATGAAGAAACAGGACAATAAGTAAACTAAACACCCCTAAAATCATCAAAACAATGATCAAGATGATCCAGAAATAACACATCCATCAAAAGTTGTTAAATGTGGATTGCATCTACTATCCGAAAAATTTAGTGAAAGGGGTTTCCAAGAACAGCATACATAGGAGAGAACGGAACCGAAAACAAAACACTCGAGGAAAGCGTAAACAAGATGGATTGGTTTTTCTTCGTTCCTTTTTCGTTAACAGATTCTGACTATAAATAGTTCTTAAAGCTTTTTCCTTATTAGCTGTATATGTAATGATTTTTCATTATGATATTTGTTTTTATTTACTTGCAACCTGATCATATATAGGGAGTTTGTTTCCCTTTGTTTCCATGTAAAATATACGATCTGTACTCCAAGAATAATAACATACAATAGATAACCCCCAGAGAGAGAGAGAGAGAGAGAGAGAGAGAGAGAGAGAGAGAGAGAGAGATTAACAACAAGAACCTAAAAGTTTGAGATCTTGATGTTAGTTTGGTTTTTTAAAAGATTTTCACGAGATCCATTGCGTAGATTATTTAAATACTACATACAAGTTGTCAAACTATTGTATATATAAATTTCGTCCATCGTGAAGCTTATTAATCCTTAGAAATTGATCTGGTGTTTACAAAACTATTGAATCAGAGGAAGTGTCAGATAATCAAGTTGTAGAATGGTCTCTCTAATCAGGTCGTTGAATCGGTGGAACTTCAAAAGTTCAAACTTGCAGCGAAGGTTTTAAGTTGAACAGGCTGACATAAGTCTCTCTTTTATAGTTTATTTATGAAACATCTATTTTAGTGTTGCCACTGTTCTTGATGTATTCCATTTTAATTGTTCATTGCTTGTCTTGTAGTTGATTTCCTAATTTCTTTTCCTCACTGGGTTATTTGGCTATTTTCCCATATTGGAGCCCTTGGGCTTATAGCATCCTGCTGTTCCAACTAGGGTTGTAGTTAGGCTAATAATAATAATAATAATAATAATAATAATAATAATAATAATAATTTCCTAAAACCGTTAATCGACAAAGGCAAAGGGGTTTGAAATATCCCAGAAGGGTCTCCCCGTGGTTGGTAGGGTATTTTAAAATTGTTCAAAATCGCATTCCGTCACTAACAGGCTTTAGAGCTTGCACTAAATTCTGGTTGGGATTAACTCTGTCACATAGAGATCTCATAGAATTGGTTTTCTAATTGCAGATTTGGTTACGCTGTATACGCTATACCAATCGGTTTCATCTAGACAAGCGTGCTAAATGTTTTTCCAGACATTAAAGGTGTGATCAGTGGTAGTTGGTCGATCGACAACTAGTCACCGACCATCTCTGTTCAGACTCAATCGACGCCTTGTTTCTGTAAGCTTGCAGGTATTCACTTTTATTTTATTCTCTGGTAAAACTTATTTGTAAGTAAGTATTGTATTTTACTGTAGGTGTAAGGTATATATATATATATATATATATATATATATATATATATATATATATATATATATATATATATATATATATATATATATATATATATATATATATATATATATATATATATATAAAGGTTAATTTGGTGTTATCGGCCTCATTTTGATTTATATTTGAATATATTAGGATATCATAATCACTTACATTATCTATACATTACTTAGGCCTACTCTCGGTCTTAACCTCCAAAAACCCTTTAAGTCCTGAATTTACATCCGTTCCTGCTTCCTCTCTTCCATTGTGGTGTCCAACCTCTTAACTTTTCTTAAAAGTGTAACAACAGGATTTTCCCCGGTTGCGCTAAGGCGCTGAATGACCTCAAATACCCCAGTTTAAAGGTTTTAAAGGTTTCTTCTGAATGACAGCGGCAACGGTCAGGACAGTGCCCTAGAGACTGACCATATACTGTATACATATACTCATACATATAATCAGCGCCAAGCCCCTTGCCATCAAGCTAGGACAAGTGAGGGCCCAGGCAATGATTGCTGATGAATCAGCAGATAAACTTTTATCCTCGCCAACCCCTTTCCCCTCTTCTAGCTCACAAGGATGATGAAGCTGTAAACACTACTTGAAACGATCTACCTTAAGTGGGTCTCGAACTCCCGTCCAGTAGGCTAGCACTGTACCACTTATGTGTCACACGATCGTACATAATAACGACATTTTTCTTTTTTGTATATATTATCCTTTGTATCTTTGCACTGATAGGAACTTGTATTAACATGTCTGCCTATTTCATTGTTAACTGTTAACAGAACTGGTTGCCGGTTGGACAAGACTCAGCATGTTCGTATTTTGTGACCTTGCCGGGACCTAGTGTGTATATATACCCGATATGTCTATAATAAAGTACTCAGTTGCATTCATCTCACCTTTGGTTCGCAACCTCGCTTGGCTTGTCACATTGGTGACCCTGGGGGTCAACTCGCTCCTCCCGCCTCCCCCCCCCCCAACCTCACTGTTACTTTGACGGACTTCACGGAAGTTGTCGTCGCCCCAATGAAACTTTTATTATTTGCCAGCATAGAGGCATTTGCTTGGTTTCAACCCGCAAAAGTCCAGTTCCGCATCAAGGGCATGACCTGCTCAACCGCCAAAGCAGATTATGTTCTCGCTGTGATACCCGTGGACACCTTCCTGACAATCTCTGACTGGTTTTGTGAACAAGGAGACACCCCAATAGCTTATGACACCCTCAAAACATACCTTCTTCAGCAGTACTCACAGTCGCCAGGCACACGTATAGCAAAGCTTTTCAGCTCTCTCAACAACCGTAGGGGGACCAAAGGGCTTCGCTCGGCATCAGGGAAATGACCAGTATCACTCACCTGCAACCTGCTGCAGACGGCTCTCCTCGTGAGGTGAACCTACTTTGTGCCCTTTGGGTACACCGTTTACCCGAACCTGTACGCTCTGCCACCCGATGTCAATAGTTTACCCATAAAGGAGTTGGTGACCAAAGCTGACGCCCTTATGGACAGTCACTTCGGGACCTTCAAGACCTCCATCAACGCCTCCACTCCTGACGAAGAGGACACCTATTCAACGTCAACTGAAGGTGACGTAAATGCCGTAGGACACACAAGCCTACCCCATGACGTGCCGGAGCGGCGACAAAGCAGCCCATCACCCACCACTAGCTTGCTACCCAACCAACGACTTCTACAACTACTTACTGCCGCCCATCGGCCGCAGTTTTCCCACTACCACTCCAGATTCGGGGCTGCCGCGAAGAAATGCGCCAAGGATTGTCAGTGGCCAAAAAACGTACAAGTAGGCAATCGCTCGTGGTGGTGGCCTCCCGTGTTTCTAATCTTTTCTCTTTAAATGATGCAGGAACTGGCGTGTGATTTTTGGTAGACATGGGTGCTTGTCGTTCTCTTTTGCCAAGGGAACTCTTCAGAACATGACGTAGTCTGTCTAAGTCTGGCAACGACCACCTGGTAGCTGCCAACGGATCTGCGATACCTACCTACGGTTACGAGAACCTCACATTATCGTTTGGAAGTGGCAAATTTAATTGGAAGTTTCACGTTGCTGACGTCACATTGCCAATCCTCGTTGCGGATTTCCTCTCTCATTTCCACCTTCTGGTCGATGTCGCCCAACGACGATTGGTCAACGTAGACTCGTACTTGTCGACACCTATTCAACCTGTTCCCTCCAACCTCGTTCTCCACATCAGCGCACCCATTCCGTCCAGAACTTCACCAAACGCCCACAGCTCCTGCCAAACACGGTATTTATCACCCTATCAAGAAAACGAGACCCCCAGTCATCGCCAAATTCAGACGTCTGGCACCGTATTGATTGGCAGCCGCCAAAGAGACATTCGGCAAAATGGAAGAAATGGGCCTTTGCCGAAAGGCCTCCAGCCCATGGTCGTCACCATTACACATCGTCCTGAAGAAAGACGGCTCCCTTCGTCCGGGTGGGGATTACAAGCGCCTGAACATGCAAACAGAACCGGATCACTACTCTCTCCCAAACATCTCCGACGTGACCTCGTACATGCACAAAGCGAAGGTTTTCTCCACGCTCGACCTCCTGAAAGGGTATTATCAGATGCCTATGAACCCAGAAGACATCCCAACACCGCCATCACCACTCCCTTCAGTACATACACCTTCAATTACTCCTGTTTTGGCCTTCATAATGCTGGGGCCACTTTTCAACGTCTCATGGATGGCATCTTAGGGGACCTCCCCTTCTGTGTATGTTACTTGGACGACATACTTGTGTTCTCTTCCTCAAAAGAGGAACACCTCGACCGCCTACAACAAAACGGCCTTGTAGTCTGGTACGACAAGTGTACCTTTGGCGCCAACGAAGTGTTGTTCTTAGGGCACTACATCACTCCAAAAGGAGTCCATCCCCTCCCTGAGAAGGTAGCAGCCGTTCAGAACTTCCCCACGCCCTTGACTGTCAAAGCACTGCAGGATTTCTTGGGCATGATCAACTATTATCACCGTTTTCTGCCAGCCATTGCCACCACTCTTGCTCCCCTCTATGCCTTCCTCAAAGGCAAGCCAAAAGACCTGAAGTTGGGTCCCCTTCAAGAAGTGGCCTTCTACAACACAACGAAATCCCTATCAACCGCTACTGCTCTCACTCTTCCCATCCCACATGCCCCTCTCTTTCTCTCCGCTGATGCCAGCGATGTCGCTGTTGGTACAGTACTAGAACAGATGGTCAATGGCCTTCTTTAGCAGAAAACTGTCCGAGGCAGAATCAGGTTATTTTACCTTCGATCGCGAATTGCTGGCGGTGCACTTGGCTGTCCATCACTTTTGCCATTTCTTAGAAGGTACGCCCTTTGTCATTTGCACAGACCACATGTCTCTGGTGCACACCTTATCTCGACAGTCTGATGGATGGCCCGCCCATCAATGCCAACATCTCTCCGACGTGGCTGAATACAATTGCACCCTTCAACACGTCCCAAGGGAAAATGAATTCCGTTGCCGATGCTCATTCATAAAACATGTTGGCCGCTGTTCAACTGGGATTGTATTACAACTTCTTGGCTGAAACCCAACAACAGGATCCAGAGTATCATGCATATAGGACATCATCCACATCCCTCCGTTGGGAAGATGTCCCACTTTACGACTCCAACACCACCCTGCTCTTTGACGTCAGTATTGGTAGACCGCGACCGTGGATTCCTGCTCCTATGCGCCAACAGGTGTTTAATTTCATTTACAGCCTCTCACATCCCTTGCGCCGTTCTACTGCACAGCTGCTGAAGATGAAGTTCATTTGGCACAACATTACTAAGGATGCTAAGGATTGGGTCTGCTCCTGTACTTCTTGGCAAACTTCTAAAGTACATCGACACACGAGTTCAGGAGTGGGCACCTTTCCTCAACCTCAGTATCATTTCGCCCACATTCACGTCGACGTTGTAGGCCCCTCCCCACATCACAAGGACATCGTTACCTGTTTACCGTCATTGACCGCTGCACTCATTGGCCTGAAGCCATTCCCATGGAAACTGCAACGTCCGCCCATGTACATCTGCCTTACTCTCAGGATGGATAGCAAGATTTGGTATTCCTGAGCATATTACTTCTGATAGGGGTACCACTTCCACCTCTCAATTGTGGACATCATTAGCTAATCTCCTGAGCATCACCCTACATCAGAAGACTGCCTACAACCCCGCTGCCAATGGCATGGTCGAACGTTTTCATTACACCCTCAAAACAGCTTTGATGTCCCACTGCAACGACTCCAACTAGTTTACTCAGTTTCCCTAGGTCCTCCTGGGACTAGGGACCACTCCTAAGGACGCCCTGGACGTCTCGGCAGCTGAAATGGTGTATGGCGAGCCGTTGGTCGTCCCTGCCGAATTTTTTCCTTCTGCAACCCTTCTCCAACGATCTGCAGTGCTTACGTCGTGTCGTGGGAAAATTTACTCCATGCCGCCACATTTACAAGCCCCCAGCAAAGTATCACATACAGACAGACTTGCACTCTGCAACACACGTCTTCCTACACAACAACACTAGCAAGCCACTGCTAATTCCCCTTACACGAGCCCTTTCCTTGTGATCCGACGCAATCCAAAAGCATTCTTACTAAACATTCGTGGCAAAGAAGACTGGGTCTCCATTGATCGTTTAAAACCTGCTTATCTCCTGCCAGATGACCCACCTATAGTTTACCTCTTCAGATCAGGGCGCCCTATTTAACATGTACAGTATGTCATTTTTAGGGGGGGGGAGCCATGTACCACTCGTGTATCACACGATCGTACATAGTAACGACCTTTCTCTTTTTTGTATATATTATCCTTTGTATCTTTGCTCTCTCCTCACATTGATAGGAACTTGTGTTAACATGTCTGCCTATTTGGTTGTTAACTGTTAACAGAACTGGTTGCTGCTTGGACAAGAAATAGCATGCTTGTATTTTGTAACCCTCCTACCGGGACTAGTGTGCATATATACCCGATGTGTCTATAATAAAGTACTCAGTTGGATTCATCTCGCCTTTGGTTCACAACTTCTCCTGGTTCGTCACAGCCCAATCAATGCCGAGTTATATAGCCCAAAAATAATCTAAATCACTGTAGATTCGCAGACTGGTCACTGATTAGTCTATACCAGCGTGATCAATTATGAAAACTTGCCTACATTGATAACCTGCAAAGTTAGGGCAAGAGTACCATATTTTCTCCCACAATTTTTTATTTCTTGCAAAGAAATTTTGATTTTATTTCTGGTGACAAAGATAAGATATAGCATGAGATTTTATACGTTTTAACTTTAATACTATAAAGGGGAGGAAGTTAAACGCTAAGCCAAAGATGTATCCTGCCTCTCCTATTTGAAACCTCATTTTCCCTCTTGCGTTTTTCTTTTAATAACCAAAGCACTTCGGGGTTATACAAGATTCACATCAAAGGTACCTGCAAATACCCTTACGGACTATTGGGGCATTTGATTAGAAATATTTCCAGACAAATAAATTTAGCTCCTTGATCGGTGCGCTCTTTGCTTGAGATGATTAACCTTTGCTGGTCCTTCAGTATTTGCTAAGCTCCTTCTTTCTGTTCGCGTGAGCAGCAATCATCTTGAAATCTTATATGTTCCATCAAATTTTTTACCTGTAGTTTATGATAGCATCTTCCATAAACGGCTCTGTATTATTTAAATTTTCATCCTTTTTAGTTTTAGGAAATAACTAGAATTATTTGGGGGTAATAGGTAAATTTAAACTCTTTTCTCCTATCAAAATATTTTCCTATAATCTATGATAGCATTTCAAGTAAACTGATTAGTATATGTGTTTAATCGTTATAATGTTTAGGAAATAACGCGAGTTAATTGGTGAAAAAGCTAAACTTAACCACTTTTCTACCAATAAAAATTCTTTAGTAACATATGCATATAGTGGGGATGCCTTAGTGGGGCTAAAGGGGTTGTATATAACCATGGTAAAAAAAAGCTGTACTAGTCAAGGATACCCATACTAGGTTGGTTTGCTGTGAAGAATTAGAATAATTTATCACTGTCACCAATCCGCACTGGCCTGCGTGGTGCACAAAACTGGCCAAAACCCAGGCATGAATAAAGACACGCCTTTGTCCTAGATCTTTTCATTATAATTCATAAAGATTCAAATAAGACAGCTGACATTTTCCAGCATCAATATTAAAGAAGCCTTTCAAAATACCGAATTCGCAAAAATGTCGCCAGTTCGTCTTTAGAAAAATTCATGACCCATCTTTTATTCAACGCTCTCTCGGAATAGTCTTTTTTAGTTCTGCATTTATATCTCTCAAAATAACCTTCTACATTTTTTCTTCGTCACATGTCTTCTAATTTGTCTTTTATTTATCTTGATATTAAGATAAATCTATTATTCTTTTTACTCGGGTTTCCCGTCCATCTTTGTTGAAAACCAGAATTAATTTGTCATAATATTATCTGGCTAACTTTTCTAACTTCTCTTCTCTTAATCTCTTCATCCATATCTCATAAGTTTGTTATTCCTCCGCCTGAAAAATTTAATTGTGTCGAGTTTTGCTTTCTGCAAACATTGAACTTTCAACTGCTTCTTGACCTCCATTCGTTTGCTTAATTATCTCCGCCAAGGAGGTTTTAATTTGTTTGTTCGTTACCACCCAGACTAAGAAAATTACGGATGAATTTTGATGAAAATTTCAAGATTTGTCAAAAATGAGCTTACTTAAAAGTGATTAGATTTTGGCTGTGGTCAGGATAATCTTCCGGATCCTGGAATTTAAAAAAAAATGCGGGATTGGACCAATTTGGATATTTTTGATCATCACTCACTGAATAAATCAAAGAATAACTGGAAGCATAAAGTCAAATAAAGTCTTGCAATCACCACATCCGGATCCTGATATAATTCCATACTTACTGATCCAGAATGAGAAAAAATAAAAAGGGTCTAGTGAGGGTCTAGATGGTACGATAGAGGGTACTAAGCTGCATTGGCGGAGGTCTGCGGAAAAAAAATACACTTCAATTTGACAAAGAATGACCTTGTTTTTATCCTTGGCCACTTATGAATAATTAAGAAAGTTAAATTTGTCTAATGAGATGTCATTCATCATCGTAATCCTTCCATCACAATTTCATACTAACATAGTAACAACGTGACGTCATTTACAGAATGTACCAGATAATCGTTGTCTTTACATTGTAATAGCAAAAAATTCTCTTCATTTTCCTTTTCTTCAGCAGATTAGTCTTTCACCGATGGTACTTTGCTGGATCCTGTATCTTCTATCTATCCAATTTATCACACAGTTATAAGTATTGAATAAATAATGAATTACAATAGGTCATGTTCACACTGTACATATATATATATATATATATATATATATATATATATATATATATATATATATATATATATATATATATATATATATATATATATATATATATATATATATATATATATATATATATATATATATATGTATATATATATATATATATATATATATATATATATATATATATATATATATACATATATATATATATATATATATATATATATATATATATATATATATATATATATATATATATATATATATATATATATATTGTGATATCCCCATATGTTGTACATATGCTAATATATCTGATTTGTTAAAGTTTATTTTTCCATTTTCTTTGTGAATACTTCACCTTATTTCAGCGCCATCTTCATTCCATTCTTCTCATTATCTTTTGTTTACACTCGCCTTCCTGCTGTAAATCATCCCTGTTTTCTTACCTTACATGTTATAAGGTAACCCCAAATTTATTGTTTTGTTAGAATACATTGTTCTCACCACGAGATTCATCTACCTTACTCACCCATTCACTTTGCATTGCTTATTATTGTTGTTTTGAAGTGCTTTTTCATTATTTTGTTTAACGTAATATTAAAGTTTTGTTTATAACATAGTTTATTGTTCCTGTCCTCCAATTATCCTGCTATTGGTGCTTCTGTTGTCTGCAACCAGCTTTAAGAAGATACATTTGATCATAATCAATAATCTTATACACTCGTAATAAGAAACAAGTGAATTTGGAAGTCCACCCATATGACTTCTATTTCGTTGTGTGAAGAGAACTACCGCCCATTGTAAAGGGGCAATTGTTTGCACAGTGGTTCGTCACATAATAGTTGGGGGCCTGTCCGGGATCTGATGTGCGATATGATGTGTGATATGATTCATCAAATCTATATCAAGTGATTGAATCGTGAAAGAACAGTTCCAGTGATTATGAACAGTATCGAGTGTTGTGTTGTGGCGTACCAAGGATAAAGGACGACAGTAATAATTCCAAGGTAAGGTAGATGTCTCGTCTCCCTCTCATTAGACATTTATGTCTAATATATGTCTGGGTAGTCATTTGGTTGTAAGAGGAACAAGTCACGCTTAATATAGTTAAGACTTAGGTATGCTGATTGTCCAGCTTCTAAACCACCCTTATTAATTGAAGATACCCCCAGTAGGTAGCTTTTAAAGTTTCGCCTACTCAAATCTCGTATCCCAGAGATTTCTCATAAAAAAAAAAATCTGAAGCCCTAAGATTTTGCCATTTCTTAAAATCGCCATTCAAAAGTGATATTTAGGAAATAAAGTCAAATTTCATTATATGTGATTTACTAAATTAAGTTTCATTATAAGTGAAATTTCCTCCATCTCTATTTCATTATGAAGTGATTTATTTTGTTATATGAATTTCGTAAGTGAAATTAGCCAATTTCCAATTTCGGAGATTTTCGTAATTCCAATCGTTATTTCTAGTCAGGAAATTAACTTGTATATTGTTTGGTGTTAAAAGTACTATTTTGGTGTACAAATAACATTTACGTGTCGGTAAATGAATATTTAGATACTTGTGTTAAATTACTCCTGTTATATCTATAAAAGCGCATACAACGTATTTTGTCCAGTTTGTGCATTATTCTGATAATCAATTACTTTAAACTAAGTGTTGACTATTAACTAGATTCTTTATCATAACGAGAATAATATAGTATTTATATAAATTAAAATGTAACATTGAAAAGTTATCGTATTAAGCTGGTATAAATTAAAAGGAAATGTAAACTAGAACGTGCTAATTAGGTATGTTTAAAGTAAAAAATACCTTTGCGTTTTAAAGCCTTGTTTACCGATTCGGTAAAATTGTTGTAAAAGTTTGTGATGTTAAGCGTGTCGTTTGAGTAATTATGAAGTAGTTAGCCGCGTGCTCAAGATCTCTAGCATAAAAAAATTGTTCACTCGTTAACTGTGAATAAAAGTTTTATAGTATTATCGTAAGTTTCGCGAGACTTAATTTTGTATTTAAGCTATTTTTGTGTAAGGTGATCTGATCATATAATTTTGTAATTTTGTGATCTCTCGATCTTGTAATTTTGTGATCGCTATTTTGTATTTCTGTGATCGAAAGATTGTTATTTTGCGATCGTATGATCTTATACTTATTCTTGTAAAGTTTGGATATTTATTCTAATTTGTACTTATCTTGCGCCACGGGCGACATTCAAAATGCCTTTCAACTCGCAACAATTTATTGTATCACCACGGGATCATGTGGAATCTCTCACAGTTGCCACAAAAACTGACCTAAAGAATCTAGCTCGCCATTATGATGTACAGATTCCCGCAACAGCCGTAAAATGTGTAATTCTCAGTCATATTTTGAACTTCCTTGTAGATGAAGATATTGTTCCAGAAGAAGAATTGGCTGACGTTCGAGCTCTAACAATTACCAATCCAAATAGTGACTTGGATAAACTAAGTCTACAGCTGGAGTTGAAAAGATGAAGATGCAAGCCGCAACTGCCGCCGCTGAGTTAGAAGAAAGGAAAGCCGCTGCTGCTGAACGAGCCGCAACTGCCGCCGCTGAGGTAGAAGAGAGGAAAGCTGCTGCTGCTGAAAGAGCCGCAACTGCCGCCGCTGAGTTAGAAGAGAGGAAAGCCGCTGCTGCTGAGCGCAAGGCTGCTGCCGCTGCTTCCATAGAACGTATCAAGGTGGAAACTGCTTTGGAGCAACAAGAAAAAGCAAGTGAACAGAAAAACAACGCTCTCCGTGTTAGGCTGCAGATTGAGAGAGAAGCGGCCACAGTAACAGAACGGGATCTGGCATTTATAAGACTGAAAGAAAAGGAAGAAGGTAAGCTAATTCCCGAACCCTTTGATGTGGGCAAGGTGCAGAAATTGCTGCCCACATTTGAAGAACGGGAACCTGATAACTACTTTTCTGTGTTCGAAGACACAGTCAAGAATCTCAATTGGCCTCAGGACAAATGGTATTTGATCATCCGGAACTCATTTAAAGGTAAAGCATTATCTGTATGTGCCACTATGTTAGAGGAACATGATTATTTCATAATTAAACAGGCAATCCTTGATGCTTATTCTATTACTGCGAAAGGTTATAGGCAAATATTTCGTAATAGTCAGAAGCAAGTTCAGCAGACCTTTTTAGAATTTATGAATGGAAAGATTAAACAGTTTCAGAAGTGGGTAGACAAAGTAGATGTCAAAACTTTCGAGCAGTTGAAAGATTTAATAGTAATGGAGGAGTTCTTAAGCAAAATACCAGGTAGCATTAATGTGTATCTAAGAGAGCAGAATGAATCTGACCCTAAGAAAGCCGCTTTAAAGGCAGATGACTATGCTCTTATTCATAAAGTAGGTAAAACCCCATATAGAGAAACTAGACCTAAGGAAACTTGTACATACTGCAAACAAGAAGGACATCATATTTCAGAATGTCCTGATCCACATTGTGCAGCTTCATACTTAAAGAGAAAACCTAAACCCCCTCAATTCTCTCCTAAGCAAATGAATCTGCCCAAACAGGAACCAAAACCTAAGGTGGAGAAGAAAAAGACCTTCCATTGTGCATCACACGAGTCTCAAGCGTTTGCACCCTTCACTTGCTCAGGCAAAATAAATGGTAAACCTGTAACCATACTCAGAGACACTGGATCCTCTCAAACGATCGTCTCTCCTAAAGTAATACGACCTAAAGGTGAAACTCACAGGTATGTTGCAGTTAATGACTTAACCAGTAAGTCATGTTGCCTCTCATTAATGTAAACCTTCATTGTCCTTATTTCTCTGGAACTACTGATGTAGCTGTAAATTCAGAACTGTTACCATGCAAGAATGTAGATGTAATCCTGGGTAATGACATAGCTAACTCTGTTGTCTTAACAAACTTAATAGCAGTATCTCCAGGTGATGTTGTACAGGAGGAATGCTTAGCAGTGACACGAAGCAGTAAAAAGGACACCCCTACTGAATCATCATCAAACCCGTTGCCAGTCTCTGAACCTATGGATTTCAACGAGTTGATGAGTACATATAAGATCCAGCCTGATTCATTTAGCTATCAACAAAGGAAAGATGTCACTCTACAGCAGTGTTTCAACCAAGTGAAACCAAAGGATACCAACAAGTGTTCTTATTTTTATATTAATAATAATGTACTAATGAGAAAATTCAGGTCCAGCAAGAACAGTCATCTAGAAACCTGGAAGGATCTATTCCAGGTAGTTGTTCCTAAGGATATAAGACCTCTGATCCTAGAATTGTCTCACTCTGCTGACTCTCATCTTGGTATCACTAAAACATATGAACGCATCAGTCAAGACT
>NC_090757.1:64887716-64890216 GCF_036898095.1 Palaemon carinicauda
GTGTAGGAAGCATGGCGTGCCAATGAAGGGGGTCATCAGCCACTAAGTAACGTAAAACTCGCACTACTTCCCTATTATGCGATTCCACTAAGCCATTTGAAGAAGGCCTATATGCAGTCACTGAAAAGTGTCCAATTTTCATCAAGTTCATGACTGATTTCACCACCCTATTTATAAACACGAGACCATTATCACTTATAAAAATTTTCGGGCATCCAAACCTAGTATTGGAAGAGCACAGCGCCTGGGCTAATGAATTTGACGATTTATCCAACATTGCGTAAGTATGAGTGTACCGAATAAATGCATCCATAAACACACATATATACTTATGTTGTGTTAAACCAGTAGGAAATGGTCCTACCGCATCCATATGCATTCTATAAAATTCAATAGGAATCACAGGCCACTTTCTGGCTTCTGGTACAATGTTTTTATGTTCTTTGAAACAGTTACAAGCATGACAACCTTTTATATAGTTATCTATAGATTTTTTAATTCCTAACCAAAAGAAGGTTTCATGTGCTCTCCTTAATGTTCTATCAATCCCTAAATGCCCTGCATACGGACTTGCATGTACAATGTGGATAGCTCGATTAATTAAAGGGGGAGGCAGAACTACACGTGCACAAAATTCCCCTACCCTCTTCTCGTAAGCACAATATAAGATATCATTTTCTATAAAAAAAAACTCTCACGAGACACATGCAGAAATGACTGATAACCCCCCAATTCCCCTTTAATCCCTGCTTGCACTCTTTCCATCCATTCCTCTTTTTTTCTGTCACTCTCAGATTTCTTTTATGTCCCAACCTCCCAAGTCAATCAAACTTGCATCATCAGGGTATTCATTCTGGACACAGGTTGTTATGTCCTCGGCAACCCACATATATTTACCTTTGCCGCTCATATCTTTCTATCTCTCTCCCTAATATCTGCAACTCTCTCCCTCTCTCTCTCTCTCTCTCTCTCCCTAATATCTGCAACTCTCTCCCTTTCTCTCTCTCTCTCCCTAATATCTGCAACTCTCTCCCTCTCTCTCTCCCCGGTATCGTGTTCTGTTTGTTCCTTGGGAGAATTCACATCCCGTTCTCTATTTTCTCTATTTTGATGGGCATCTTCAATATTTTGGTTACGTTCTTCGTTCCTCTTTTGTGTTCTAGTTGTTACTCCTAATACTGCACCTCTCGAGAGAGCATCAACTACCTTGCTAGCTTTACCTTCTATGCGGTGAAAACCCTTTATATTAAACTCTAACAATCTCTCAATCCATCTCGCTTGTCGAGAGGTCAAATAATTTTTATAATACAAATCACGTAAAGGGCGATGATCACTTTCCAACTTAATAACTGACCAAAAAAAAAAAGAACTGATGCCTAACTAAACCCCAAAGAATAGCCAAAGCTTCTCGATCGAATGTACTATAATTCTTTTCTGCCACTTTCAATGACCGGGAAGCAAAACAAATGGGTTGCTCTCTGCCTTTATCATCTCGTTTAGGAACTACGCCACCTATAGCTACGCTACTTGCATCTGTTGTCACTAAAAACGGGCGATGAAATCTAGGATATGTGAGCAATTCATTGCTAGTTAAGGCAGCTTTCTAATGGTTAAAGGCCCCTTCTTCTTCCACTCCCCAATTTAGTACATTATGTATCTTTAAAGCATCTAAGGGTCTCGCTATCTCTCCAAAACTTCTTATGAATTTACGGTAACACCCAGCAAGTCCTAGGAACCCAGCTACTTCCTTAGAGTTACGTGGCCTGGGGAAATCTCTAATAGCCGCTACTTTATGGGACAGGGTGGGATACCTTCTGGGGTTATTATGTGACCTAAAAATTTGACCTGTTTACAGAAAAATTTGCACATTAACAAATTTATTTTCATACCATTACGTCGCAATGCTTCTAAAACTTTACGAATATTATTATTATGTTCTTCGGCTGTTTTCCCTGTAATTATGATATCGTCTAAATAAACAAGAACATTATGGCCATTAAGGGAGACAAAACAGCCATCATTACTCTAGAAAAATTACTTGGAGCATTTTGCAACACCGAAAAGAAGAAAATTAAACTGAAATAGTTGATCGTTACCTATAAATGCTGTTTTATATTTACTGTCTTCCTGAAAGATTATTTGATAGTATTCAGATTTTAAATCAACAATTGTAAGATATTTACTATCCCGTAAATTTCACAAGTAATTCTTCGATCAAGGGCAACGGAAATGCATTATCCTTAGTGACTGCATTCAACCTCCTATAATGAACACACAATCTTACAGAGCTATCCTTTTTCCTAACAGCTACAATTGGAGAAGCCCAGGAGGATTCGCTCTCCTTGATTATCCCTTGTTCCTTTAATTTATTAATTTCCCTTTCGATCTTTCCCTGGAAATTAATATGTACCTTATAAGGCCTTTACCTGATCAGCTCCGCCTGCCCAGTTTCAATGCTAAAGGGAAATCGATCAATCGTCCTGGGTGGCTCATCTCCAAT
>NC_090757.1:64897716-64917716 GCF_036898095.1 Palaemon carinicauda
GTGCGCATTCACATAGTCACGAAAGAAAATGTACCAAAAGTTATTCATTCTCCTGGATAGCACCTTCATCCCGCAAATGTAGATGCATTAAATGCTAGAAAATTAGTTGCTGAAATTAGGAAGAAGCGATCGAAAACATAGCAGCAAGCTCGCGTAGTATATTATCCACAAAGTTTACGGAGATAACTGAAAATACTTGCTCTCAGCTCCCTCGCGTGTAAGTACTTTCAAAGACTATTCAAAAGTGCCGACAAAAGCATTCTGGATTTCCTGCTAGTCCAGTGGCTAGACATGCATTTGAAATCCATGACAAATACGGTAAACTTGAAAATGGTGAGCAGTTTTTAAGATATGATTCAGGCATCGAGGATCAACAAAGAATTCTAATATTTGCATCAGAAAGAGCTCTCGAAGATATAGCATCAATGTCATTAGGTATGTGATGGCACATTCAGAACTTTGCCAGACCAGTGGTACCAACTTTTTTACATTCAAATATAAGTTAATGGTAGCAGTTTCCCACG
The DNA here is from genome assembly GCF_036898095.1 of Palaemon carinicauda. Taxonomy (NCBI): domain Eukaryota; kingdom Metazoa; phylum Arthropoda; class Malacostraca; order Decapoda; family Palaemonidae; genus Palaemon; species Palaemon carinicauda. The sequence goes on from NC_090757.1 coordinate 64,898,241, forward strand.
GGTCTTTGCATTACTGCCGAATAAAACCAGGCAGGCATATGCATCAGTTTTCTAGCAATTGAAAATTATGCACCCTAATGTAGATCCAATTGATCTCATGGCATGTTTCGAAGTTGCCATTCATAAGTCATTTAATTTATCATTCCTTAATTCATCTATCGTTGCATGTTTGTTTCATCTGGGGCAGTCCATATTTAGAGAAATTGTTGATCCAGGTCTCGAAGAAAAATATAACAAACACTCTGAATTTTGTCTTAAAGCATTTTTTCTTTAATTCTATGTTATCAGACGCTTCCATTTAATTTTACTTCCTAACTGGTTATTTTCACTCCTATACTTTGCAGTTAATTATCTTAAACAACAGGGGAGAAAGAGGTCCTAACAAGGTTTAATTTTCTATAGGGGAAGTTATGGATTGGCTAGGGTTTTTTCCTTTTTCTTTTCTGGATTTAAACAACTTAAAAATGGACCAAATGTCAAAAAGACATTAGACAAAAAGACGTGGACGAAGTGTCGTCGGACGAAAAGTCGGTACACCATAATATATATATATATATATATATATATATATATATATATGGGCTCAAGCCATGTCGTCCTGATGGAAGTTCCTATAGGGTAGCTTCCTAGGGTATATTACAACTACGGCGATATTCCCAGAGAATTTACCTTAAGGTACCAGAATTCTAACTCCTGGAGCGAGTATCCCTCGTGAAAGGGATATCGCGACATATCAGAGGACGTATTCTTGACACGCCACATGGCAATCTGCATCCCGAACAGAGATTTCGTCTCGCAGGGGGCAAATGGCAAGAAACGAATTCGGGAAAGAAAAAGGGGGAGCCGCTCCTAAGGCTCCCTATCTCCCGATTCGTAAGCGTGCCTGGCGCCAATCCTGGCGCCATCTGTATTCCTTTTTGCGTAGCTTAACAACTCGGTGTTTATTCATGTGTTTCTCGCAAATCTTGGATTTATTCTGCTTTTCATGGCTTCTCCGTCTTCGTCGGCCTCTGATAAGTTGAGTACCATGTCTTTTATGTATAAATGTAGGCTCTTGGTAAATTTTTGAGTGATTAATAGGATTAATCTTTGTTACAAGAGCCGTAGCCTACCGGAGGCGTCATGGACGCTGTCGCTCGCTAGGTATAAGTTTAGTTAGTCAGAGCGACATTCCCGGTTGTTTTGCTTTAATAAATTTTAGCTATTTAGCATTACATAGGATTTCCTTTCATGCTTAGTATTATTTTGGCGAAGTATTCGCCATTCTGGCCTACGCTAGGCCATGTAGCCTAGTTGTTTGGTCCTAGTACTTCATGCATGAATTTGGGTTTTCCGAGTGTATTAAAATTTTATTGAAGCTTTAGGCTATGTTTTATACATTTAAGATTGTGTGGAATATTTCCAAGATAGTATACGAGTGAGTTTCGGTGATTTAGATAATCGATTCTCTTGGTGCCTAGGCTAAGTTGCTTATGGAGCCTTAGTATACTTTCTCATACTCCCCGGTTGCTTTCTTTTCTTCGGAGAAGGTATGCAATCCCTATCCCTCTGTTTAAGCCTTGGGCTTATCTCTAAGTGGTTTTTTCTGAATTAATTTTCGATAAAAACTATACTGGGGTGTTACTGTACCTTCCTGTTCCAGTAAGTCTGGTTCAAAGAGGGACAGAACAACAGAGTTTTTTAGTCTGAGTCTGTGTTTGTCTGGCTTGGGGTAGAGTCTCCCTCGCTGGCCTGACACAGACAAAGGTGGCTTAGCCTCCTTAGGTCACTACCGAAGGTTTCTGTGGATATGATTCCTTCTTTTGTGATCTACCAGACTAGTCCTTGTTGCTGTTCTCGGGGGAGGATAAGTTTCTTTCCCTGGGAGTAGCAACACCTTCCATGCTTTGGTGCTCTGGGAGCTGGCAAGTATTGCTGGCCTCCCCCCTTGGATCTCCCTTAGGCTAAGATGAGTTTCTTGGCTGCGGGTGATCCTTCACTAAAGCAAGGTTGGTAGGACCCTCTTTTGTCCCTTCCCCCTCTATCTCCGTAATGGCCTAGCCATTACAGTACTGTACGTCGTTCTACATCTGGACCTAGTATAGGATGTGGAATTGACTCAGCCCCCTGCCGGCCGGCAGGTCTTATATTTTTTGAGTGCTGCCCGGACCTCCCTTGGTCCCTCATCCATGCCTGCCTGTAGAGCCAGACGGCATTGGTCAGGAAGCCTGAATTAGATTCTCCCCTTCCTTATATGCACTCTTTCGGATTGCCGGGCTTGGAGGTAGTGTACACTCTTATCCCGGCATCCATCCTATTTTTCTTCTAGTGCTGTACCCGACCCGGCTGCCGGCCTATGAGGCCGGCAGCCGGGCAGGTGTTGTTCTCTGGTTCTTTTGCTGCCGGCTGGCATCGGTCCTGTACCTTTGCCGGCCGGCTAATGTCAGCCCTTGTCTGCCGGTCACCAAGAGTGTGGCCAGCAGCTGGGTACTACCTTGTGTAGTTGCCGGCCGGCAGCCATTGACGGCCGACATGGGCTGTTGCCGGCCGGCAATTGCTGCCGACCGGCACATGCATTTGAACCAGAGTTCTGCCGCCTTATAGCTGTTGAGTAGTATACTTTAAAGCTAGTTATGGTGTGTGCCGGCCGTATCCTCCTATACTGTACTAGTATTCTTCAGTATAACATATACAGTAAGAAGAAAACTATAGTATGGGTTTTGGTAGAGCACTGTGTGTTCTAACACTTTTGTGTTTTCTTGCACAGTCCTTTGCTGTTGCCCTACAGATAGGAAAGTGAGTTCTTTCCTGTCTATTATCCAGGATTTTAAAATCATTGCTTAGGTGTGAGCTCCACCTGTTTCCTCTGGAAACTTTGCATTGGTTACTCTAGAAGAGATTAACCATTTGATTTTATTATCTGGAAGGCTGCAACAATGGGTTATGAGGGAAACACAAGTGTGTGTCTTTCTTTTCTGAATTGTTATGCTATACTATGCATATCCAGTGATACATAGTTCACTTGATACTCATGGAAATTTCTTCTCTTTACAGAAGGACCCTCCGAAGTGCGGAAGTGTTTTCTGCAACGTCCGCAGCAAGAACCTCTGCGGACATGAGTTTTGTAGGAGACACGCAGCATGCGCTGTCTCCAAGGATGATCTCCGGTATTGGGACCCTCAGGTATGTACTGTGTGCACTAACCTGATTACTGAGGCCTTTGATTCCCCTAGGACGGCGGGATCAAGGGATATAGCTAGGAAGAAGCTTCGTACCTGGGTAAGGGGCTTCCAAAAGAACACTTCTGGCCCTTATCTTCCAAGTGAGAAGATGAGGGCGTATCTTTTCCCTAAGGCATCAGCTGATGCAGTGATTCCCCAGCCTCAAGAGGAAATCCCCCAAGTTCAGATCCAGGTGGATGCTGAAGTCGCGGTCGCGATGCAAGACATCCAGTTAGATGACAGGATGTCTGATGTGGACGAGCACCTGGAGGAAGACCTCTTGGCAGAAGCCCAGGATGAAGTTCAAGCCCCAGACGTTGTAGAGGAAGAGGTCGACGAGGTGTCGGCTACTCCGGTTCAGATTCCGGAGCCTGTTCCCTCAACATCGGCCTGTCTCCCAGTAGAGCTGGGACAGGCCCTCTCTTCTATTGTTAGAATGATCCAACAAATGCAGAAGGAGAATCAGGAGAAGGCGGCTGCAATGGAACTGCGGATGCAGTGCCTTGCAGAATCACATGGGCCCCAGAAAAAGGTCAATGTGAAAGACCTTCCCTTGTGCTCAGATGCTAACCCATGGAGGTATGCTGAGCACATGCCGATGACAACTGGAAAGATCGTCATCTCGGATAAGCTGGGCTCAGTTCCCCTGGAGGAGGTGGAATTCTGGCCCAGCAAGGCATCATATCCGGACTGTTATGTCCGGCTGAGGAAGGAACCAGATTCAAAGGAGGAGACAGAGCCGAAGGAGGTCATAGTGATGGACCATGCTAAGGCTCAAGCTCTACTTTCATCCTCGATGAAAGAGAGGGGCTTCTCTAACTCAAAGGTAGCCGCATTGAGCAAGAAGCTCCCTTTCTTTGTGTCCTCGCCTACTAGAGCCTTCCCCTTTTTACAAAAAGGGTTTGAGGCTGTACTACAAGCAGTCGAGGCCGGCAAGCCTTGCCCCTCCCTGGAGGAGTGTAAACCCTTGTCGCTGGCCCTGCCTATGGACCACAAAGTCTGGAAGGACGTCCATCTTACGTTCTCAGTTGGAAAGTTGGAGGCTGATATTGCCGGACGTCAGTTCGGCGAGGACCTCCCTAAGCTGTTTGACTTTCTTTTGCGAAGAGAGTTCGAGACAAAAGAAAGACTGGCTGCCTCAATGTCTCTTCAGACCACTCTCGAGACGATGGCAAGTGACCCCAAGGTCCATGAAATGTTCATGGTGGTGGCCAAGACTCATCTGGCCACAGTGACGAAGGACCTTTATGGCTTCGTCAAGGCAAGGAGAGCTTGTAGGGAGTTCGTGTTCATCTCGGCTACGGTGAGGCACGAGCCAAGGAAACTAATCTCATCCAACATTTGGGGAAAAGACCTTTTCCCTACCGACTTGGTCAAAGAAGTTGTTGATAAGGCCGCCTTGGAGAATAGAAACCTTCTCCAGAAGTGGGGCCTGGCTATCAAAAGAAAGTCTTCCCCGGATGAGGGTCCTCAACCAAAGAGGAAGACTATGAGGACTAGGCTACCGTCTCGGCCAGCCAAGCCTGTTAGACAGCAACAGCAACTGCAATTGCCATTGCCCCCAGTGCCCCAGATCGTGGCACAAACCCCGACCACTTTTCAGTGGGTACCCCAGGCCGTGTTGACACAGTCCACGGCATTCACCCCAGCGTTCGAAGGGCAGTCTACTTCCTTTTGAGCAAAGCCTAGAGGAGCAGCCAGAGGCTCGTCTAGGGGCCCCTCAAGGGGAAGGGGATTCAGGGGTGGTCGTGGTCAGGGAGGCAAGACCTCAGGACGGCAGTTCAAGTGAGATGATACCGGTAGGAGGGACCTTCGATCCCTGGGCCCACAGCCTACTCAAGAATGGACTGGGCTGGAGCTGGTACAGCACTCCACCCCCGTGCCTTCGGTTTTTCCAACACTCCACCCCCGTTATGGAGGAGTACGTTCAAGAACTGTTGGAGAAAAAAGGTGATCCGAAGGGTGAAGCCCATCAATTTCTAAGGGAGGCTGTTTTGTGTTCCCAAGAAAGACTCGGAAAAGCTCAGAGTCATTCTGGGCTTGTCATCACTCAACAAGTTCATAGTGAACTGCAAATTCAAAATGCTAACACTGCAACACATAAGGACCTTACTGCCCAAGAGGGCATATTCCGTCTCTATAGACTTGTCAGACGCCTATTGGCACATTCCAATCAGCCATCGACTCTCCCCCTACCTAGGGTTCAGGCTACAACGAAGACTATACGCCTTCGGAGCCATGCCATTCGGGCTAAACATAGCCCCAAGGATTTTTACGAAGCTTGCGAGTGTAGCTCTCAAACAATTACGCCTAAAGGGAATTCAGGTAGTAGCCTACCTGGACGACTGGTTGGTGTGGGCAGCATCCGAGACAGAATGCTTGCAAGCTTCCAGTCAAGTGATCCAGTTCCTAGAGTACCTAGGCTTCAAGATCAACAGAAAAAAGTCTCGACTTTCTCCATCTCAAAAGTTCTAGTGGCTGGGAATCCACTGGGACCTTTGGTCACACCGTTTCTCCATCCCGGCGAAGAAAGGGAAGGAGATAGCGGGTTCTGTCAAGAGACTTCTAGATTCCGAAAGGATATCAAGACGCGAGCAGGAGAGGGTACTGGGCTCTCTCCAGTTTGCTTCGGTGACAGACCCAGTGCTAAGAGCACAGCTAAAGGATGCAACCGGAGTTTGGAGAAGTTATGCATCAAACGCGCGAAGAGATCTGAGAAGACCAGTTCCGCTTCGGCTAAGTACTCTTCTCAGGCCTTGGTCCCAAGCCAGACATCTAAAGAAGTCGGTTCTTCTTCAGCCACCTCCCCCGTCGGTGACGATTCACTCAGACGCCACGAAGGAGGGATGGGGAGGTCACTCTCATCGGGAAAAAAGTCCAGGGGTTTGGTCCAAGCTATTCAAGACCTTTCACATAAAACTTTCTAGAAGCTATGGCAGTGCTCCTTACCTTAAAGAAAGTCTCCCCGCGTCACTCGATCCACTTATAGTGGGTGCTGGACAGCGAGGTAGTTGTGAGATGCTTGAATCGACATGGATCAAGGTCACCACCTCTCAACCAGGTGATGTTGGCCATCTTCCGATTGGCGGAAAAGAAGAAGTGGTACCTGTCGGCAGTTCACCTTCAAGGAGTCCACAATGTGACAGCGGACGCTCCATCCAGGTTCACACCGATAGAGTCGGAATGGTCTCTAGACGCAGGATCATTCTCCTTCATCTTGAGTCAAGTCCCAGAACTGCAGATAGACCTCTTTGCGACGAAAGACAGCAAGAAGTTGCCCCTGTACGTGTCCCCATACGAGGACCCCTTAGCGGAAGCAGTGGACGCGATGTCCCTCGACTGGAACAGATGGTCCAAGATTTATCTGTTCCCTCCTCACAACCTTCTGTTGAGGGTCCTCAACAAACTGAGATCCTTCAAGGGGGTAGCGGCAATAGTGGCCCATAAGTGGCCGAACAGCGTGTGGTTCCCCCTAGCATTGGAACTGTAGCTGAAGTTTGTACCGCTACCAGATCCAGTTCTGACCCAGCGAGTCCAGAAGTCAACTGTCTGCGCTTCATTACAGAAAACGCGGACCCTGCAGCTCATGATTTTCTCTCCCTAGCGGTGAGAAAGCGTTTCGGGATTTCGAAAGCCAGCATAGACTTCCTTGAGGAATATAAGTGCAAATCTACTAGAAGGCAATATGAATCATCTTGGAGAAAATGGGTGGCCGTTTGTCAAGGCGAAGAATCCGCAGGAGATCTTGACAGACTTCTGCTTATCTTTTTTCTCCACCTCCATGGTCAAGGATTGGCAGCTAACACGATTTCAGCATGTAAGTCTGCTTTGACAAGACCCATTCTATATGCCTTCCAGGTCCACCTAGGTAACGAGATCTTTAATAAAGTCCCGAAAGCCTGCGCTAGGCTCAGACCTTCAGCACCTCCAAAGCCCATTTCATGGTCTTTATACAAGTTCTTCATTTCGCTTCTCTGTTGAGCAATGAAGAGTGTGCGTTAAAGGATTTGACACAAAAAGTTATTTTCCTATTTGCACTCGCGTCCGGGGCCAGGGTTAGTGAGATTGTAGCCCTCTCGAGAGAGGCAGGTCGTGTTCAGTTCCTGGATGGGGGAGAACTGAACCTGTTTCCGGATCCTACGTTTCTCTCCAAGAATGAGTTACCCACCAACAGGTGGGGTCCCTGGAGAATCTGCCCTCTGAAAGAAGATGCATCTCTATGTCCAGTAGAATGCCTAAAGGTCTATCTTCATAGAACTTCAGACTTCAAGGGTGGTCAACTATTCAGGGGAGAAACATCAGGCTCAAATTTATCTCTGAATCAACTCAGAGCGAAAATCACATATTTTATTCGCAGAGCGGATCCTGACAGTACACCCGCAGGTCACGATCCGAGGAAAGTTGCCTCATCCTTAAATTTCTTTAATTGTATGGATTTTGAACATCTCCGTTCATACACTGGCTGGAAGTCTTCCAAAGTGTTCTTTCGCCACTATGCGAAGCAAGTAGAGGGACTAAAGAGATCTGTGGTAGCAGTGGGTCGCGGTGTTAACCCTACTGTTTAACTCTGCGAGGAACAGTGGTTTTAATTGGGACGATTAATTCCAGGTTGAGTGTGTAGTTACATACTGTACTACAAACTAAGTGAGGGCACTGTGTTGCCCATGTAGACTGTTCCATTTCCAAAGGTGAACCTAGCATAAGTGCAGACATGTGTGCCGAGCGTTTCTAACGCTAATGTCATTGATTTGTAATACAGACTTTTATGACTTTGATAACTCGGTATCTTAAAAGTGGCATTTAATGTTTTTTCTTTCAGACAAACAAGTTCTGCTTACTATCATACTTATGCTTAAAGTTTTGGGTTATCCTCTTCTTATGTATATATATATATATATATATATATATATATATATATATATATATATATATATATATATATATATATATATATATATGTGGTTAACCTGTCTATTTATTGCCTGTCTATAAACTGGTTCTTAAAAGCCTTGCGTCTCCTTCACCTGTGTCAATTTATTGGTATAATTGAGCATTCATTCTCTGTACCCTATCTGGGATAATTCTAAAAAAATTGTTCCTTTATGCAAGCTATGTTGCATTGGTTTTCCTCCTATGCGGATATAAAACCTTTGTCCAATACAAGTATTGTGCGGAGAACTAGTCGATATTTCATACTGACGCAGTGATTCTTTACAAACTATGCTTTACTTAATATAGGACGAGACCACTATATTAGCTTGCCTGGTATTCATACATAGGTACATGTACTCTTCAAGACTTTTCCAGAGTCTAGTAGGACTCTTCCCTGTAGGGGGCAGGAAGCTCTAACATTGTTTATAGTTAGTTGAAAAGATGTATAACGGTAACATCTTAGGTCTCTAGGTCTAGTCGACCGGGAAAATTACATCCGGGTAGTACGGCACGTTCTGAGAATCCACAGATACAGTAATGCTATGGTATACTTCCATCAGGACGACATGGCTTGAGCCCAAAAAACGGATTTTGAGCGAAGCGAAAAATCTATTTTTGGGTGAGATGGCCATGACGTCCTGATGGACCCGCCCTTGCCTTTCTAAGAAAGGGCCGTAGGACCCCTCCCTACATACAGTATCTGTAGCACCTCGTGTACGCTACAAGGAATACAGATGGCGCCAGGATTGGCGCCAGGCACGCTTACGAATCGGGAGAGAGGGAGCCTTGGGAGCGGCTCCCCCTTTTTCTTTCCCAAATTCGTTTCTTGACATTTGCCCCCTGCGAGATTGCCATGTGGCGTGTCAAGAATACGTCCTCTGATATGTCGCGATATCCCTTTCACGAGGGATACTCGCTCCAGGAGTTAGAATTCTGGTACCTTAAGGTAAATTCTCTGGGAATATCGCCGTAGTTGTAATATACCCTAGGAAGCTACCCTATAGGAACTTCCATCAGGACAACATGGCCATCTCACCCAAAAATAGATTTTTCGCTTCGCTCAAAATCCGTTATATATATATATATATATATATATATATATATATATATATATATATATATATATATATATATATATATAGATAGATAGATAGATATATATATATATGTATATGTATATATATATATATATATATATATATATATATATATATATATATATATATATATATATATATATATATATATATATATATATATGTATATATATGTATGTATGTATGTATATATGCATATATATATATATATATATATATATATATATATATATATAGCAATATTAGTATATTACGTTCAAAATATCCCGTGTATTTTGAAATCACTTTCACCTTCCAACCTCGCTGTGAATTATATTATGATTTACTTAGCCTTGGAGTAATGCAGAACAGGATAGGCCTATTCTGATACAGCTACAACTAAATTCAGAACTGTCAAAAAAGAAAGAAAAAAAAAAAACTATACTGGAATATTCAATGTCGAAATCCAAAACGTTATTAATTCATTGATTTGATATGATAGAAATTGTCATGGAAGTCAAAACAAAATATAACATGAAAACATTGAGCGTTGAATTATAATATGAGATATTATTGCATAGGAATTTTATGATAACGATTGCCCGAAAGAGTTAAAAACTGTTGTGGAACTGAACTATAATTACTGGATACCAATTGAAAACTGAAAAGTATAGAAACGTCTAATTAAATGCCGAATAATTCTTGTAATAAAAGAAAAAGAAAATTAGAAATTAATTAAATTAATGAAACAAACTCAAGTTTCTTAAATTTGTAGGAAGTAGGTTGACCAGGGCACCAGCTACCCGTTGATATACTACCGCTAGAGAGTTATTGAATACTGTGACTGGTCATACAGTAATATATTGGATCCCTCTCTCTGGTTATGAATCATATTTTCTTTGCTTACACATACACCGAATAATCTGGCCTATTCTTTACACATTCTCGTCTTTCCTTATACAAATGACAACACTGAAATTACCAAACACTTCTTCTTTGATCAAGGGGCTAATTGCTGTCCTGTAATTGTTCAGCAGCTACTCTCCTCTTGGTAAAGGTAAAAGAGACTCTTTAGCTATGGTAAGCAGCTCTTCTAGAAGAAGGACACTCCAAAATCAAGCCATAGTTCTCTAGTCTTGGGAAGTGCCATTGCCTATGTACCATGGTCTTCCACTGTCTTGGGTTACAGTTCTCTTGCTTGAGGGTACAGTGGGGCACACGATTGTCTTTTTCTGTTTCTTCGTCCTGTTTTTTTGCAATGGTATGTTAGGCAGGATTAATAGAAAGGCCATGGATGCCTGGTGGTTTATCAAGAGGTTATATTTTCCTTATCTGATTCTTTTACTTTTCAAAACCATCCTTACTGTCCTCCCATCAGTTGAAGTGGCTATCCTGGAGGGTATTTAGCCTTACATGGTGTATCATCTCTTCCATGTTGACCAGTTTTGATGGATTTTTCCAATCACTTTATTTATATTTCTGTGCATTCTTGTTAATTTGGTTTTTAAGTATGATGTATCTTTTTTATTACCATTAATTCTTATGCTCTCTGGAGACATTGAGTAAAATCCGGGACCAGTACGTCCTAGATTTTGTCAATGACGTCTACTGTATTGCAATATTCGTGGTCTTCATGCAAGTATTCAAGACCTTACAGTTGCATACAGACAGTATGATATTCTTTTGTGCTCAGAAGCTTTGGTTTCTACTATGGGGCACTCATTTGAGCTGCTTTATAACTGGTTATAAGATGCAAGGAATGCTGAAATGCGATGCCATCCCTAGGGCCAGGGGAATGGTGGTGTATATTAGGACTGAGTACCCTGCTTCTCATGAGTCCTGATATGAATGTCGATGTCGATATCATGAGATTCAGGAAATAAAAGTTTGTTGCAGGCATATTCAACTTCTATTTGTGTTTGATCTACCGGAATCCAGACATGGATGATTCTATCTTCAATTGTCTTCTTACCGTTATGGCTAAGATACAAGAAGGTGATAGAAAGGCTTCTTTTGTCTTTGTTAGTGATTTCAATGCTCACCATAGGGAGTGGTTAAATTCTGTTTCCCCTACCGATCGCCATGGCTTAAGAGCTTTAGACTTTCCCTCTGAATCAGGCTGTAAGCAAATCATAATTGAAGCTACTCACAGGTCTGGTATCTTCTTGGACCTCGCATACACCGACTCCCCTGGTATCATAACAAGTAGGGTTGGTTCTCCTGTTGGGACATCTGATCATGCCTTGATTTCATTAGTAGTGAAGACTTAGCAGTCTGTCCCTGATGTATATTACTCATGTAAGATTTATATCAAATCTCAAGCAGACTGGAATGGGATCGTTTAGGCTTGAATTGGTCACAATTGTATAATAGTGTTGATCCTGTAGTCCCTTTGAATGAGAATCTTGTCCCCGTAATTGATAGGCGTATCCCTTTTCATGTACTAAGGCACCGAGTGAAGGACAAACCATGGTTCATTGATGATTGTAGACGTACTTATTTGGAGAAGCAGGAGGCCTATCATCTTTGGGAGGGTAATAGATCATATTTGACCTGGAATAACTATACTCAGCTTAGATCTTTTGCTGAGAGAGTTTATGCTTCAACTGTAAACGAACACAATTTGACCATAAAAGAAACCCTTTCTGGTACAACTAAGGAGCATAAGTGGTGGACTACCCTGAAATCTACACCCTTTGGTGTAGATACAACAGTTCCTCCTTTACTTAAACCAGATGGGTCTGTCACTCATTGACCAAAAGAAAAGGCAACTGTTTTGGTATATGTGTTTGACAGCAAGCAGAGTAATGAGAAACTCGAACTTTCTTACTGCAATTTCCTAAAGCTAAACTAACTAGTTAAGCTTTTAGATCACGTGAAATTAAAGCTCTCTTGATGGACCTTGAGAAATTATGGAGGTGTAGGCCAAAATGGGATTATTTCTTTGTTTTTTTATAAAGACTGCAGATTTCTTAGCTCCAAATTTATGTTATTTTGCGCAAGTTAGCAAGAGGACGAGCTTTTAGCATATGTTGGAGAATTGGTAATGTTACTACACTATGTAAATGTGGTTATGGTAGCTCCAGTCCAACTGATTACCACCCAATTTCCATAACTCATTTTATCTGAAATTTCTGAACGTCTTTCGGCGAAACGTTTTAATAAGTTTGCTGAAAGTAATCTTCTGTTGCCTAATTTGCAATTTGATTTTCGTAAAGGCCTTGGAGCATGTGATGCCCTTCTTACAATCTCCAATGTAGTACATAAATCCCTTGATTGTGGTCAGGAAGTTCGTATGATTGGCCTTGGTTTTAGTGCTGCCTTGACCGTGTTAATCATGAGGTGCTCGTTTTCAAACTTTAACAGTTGGCTGTGGGTGGGTCGTTTCCCAGCATCATTATTGAATTTTTAAGTAATAGATCTCAAAGAGTTGTTGTTGATGGGTACCATAGTGAGTATAAGAATGTGATATCTGGTGTTCCTTAGGGTAGAGTTCATCGGCCATTACTTTTAATACAATATACACATGACATGTGGTTTAATCTAGAAAACAAGGTTTGTTGCATATGTAGATGATGCTACTCTCTTTACATCAATCCCATCTGAATGTAGATCTGGGGTTGCTGAATCCATTAATAGAGATCTAGCTAATATGAGTGCGCCATGCAAATTATGGGGTATGAAGTTCAATCCTAATAAAACTCAAAGTATGATTGTAAGTAGGTCGAGGACCATGGCTCCTCACCATGAATTTTAAAATTTTAGGTGATATTCTCGACAGCAAATTTACTTTTAGATACACATTGGGTCTGTGTATTCTTCAACTGCATAGAAAATTGGCTTATTGAGAAAGCCTTTCAAGATTTTTGGTGATCAATCTATTCTGAGGAAGTGTTTTAATTCTTTCATTCTATCTTGTTTCCAGTATTGTTCTCCGGTCTGTTCTTCAACTGCAAATTCTCATCCTAATTTGTTGGACAGGAACTTACAGTCTATCAAATTTCTTATTCCTGATCTAGATATTAATCTTTGGGACCGTCGTTCAATTAGTTCATTATGCATGTTGCATAAGATTTTTTATTATTCCGACCAACCTTTGCAATCAGATCTTCCTGGACAATTCCATCCTGTTCATAATACTAGGTATGTAGTTAATTCTAACAGTCAGGCATTCTTTATCAAAACTAAACAGTATTCTAGAAGTTTTATTCCTGCTGTGAGGAAGTTGCGGAATAATCTTCCTAATAGGGTATTTGAATCAGTAGAACTTCAAAAATTCAAACTTACAGAAAATTTTTGTATTTTAAACAGGCTTACATAAGTCATTTTATAGTTTATAATGCAAATATCTGTTTTAATGTTGTTAATATTTTAAAAATATCTTATTTTAATTTTTCAGTACTTATGTCACTTATTTATTTCATTATTTCCTTTCCTCACTGGGCTATTTTTATCTTTTGGTACCCTTGTTCTTATAGCATCTTGATTTTCCAACGAGGGTTGTAGCTTATCTAGCAATAATAATAATAAAAAAAACATAAACTTGAATATCAGTGATCGACATGAAACGGAAATTAACGTAAAAAGTTTGAAAAGCTTGAAGAAATAGGAAATAGAATTCAAGATAAGCTTATAAACAGATTATTTAGAAGAGTCCCCTAAGTGACTATCAAAAACATGAATCTTTGTAGTAGAAAATATTAGAATTATTTTAAAATAAATATTATGTGAATATAGAAAAATATTAACTTGAAATACTGAGGATCTACTGAAGCAGTGAAAGAAAGACTGGGAAAAGCAATGAAGTGTTGCATATGCAGGTGATGCTACTCTTTGCTTCAATTCCATCTCTTGAATGTAGATCTGAGGTTACTGAATCCCTTAATAGAGATATAGCTAAGATTAGTGCATCGTGCAAATTGTGTTAAGAAAAACACTTGGAAATGAATAATAAAAAATGTCCATTATAGTTACCTAATCTGAGATTTACAACAAAGTCGTTCTGAGATAGTCATAAAACTTTTATGAAAGTAATGATACACTATTTGAAATGAGGTTATACGCATAACATGAAAACTAGATGAAATCTTGAAAAATATATGTTTACCAATTGAGGTGATAAAATAGCTCGTACACCGTAATGGTAATTCTTTTTTTTTTTTTTTTTTTTTAATATCTTGCTCTTCCCCTTCCCCCTGATAACAGAACCAGTTAAGGTTGCCTTTTTATGCATTAGCCTTTTTGAGATTTTATAACATTTTTGCTCGGAATCTGCTTATATATAAACTTAATAATAAAGTTAGTTGTATTCATTTCATCTCTGTTATAAACAAACAGCAACCTCGCACAATTGTTGACCACTGGTGGACCAGCTCCCTCCTGCCTTCACTTCTGTGTCATATTGTTTGATGATACTACCCTTCTACCTTTACTCTTCTGTCCACGCCACATACATCAAACTACCGCCCTTGGCCGGTACAGAGGCATTCACTTGGTATCAGCAGGCAAAGGTTCAGTTTCACATCAAGAGTGTGACTCGCTCAAACCATAAAGCAGAATATATCCTCCCGGCAATCCCAGAAGAAACTTTCCAGGAAATTTCTGATTGATTTGTGAATAGGGGACAATCTAATAGCATACGATGATTTCAAAACATACCTCCTAGAGCAGTACTAGCCATCGCCAGGCGCCCATCTATCTAAGCTTTTTCAATTCTCTCAATAACCGATAGGGGATCAAAAGGCTTCTCTCGCCATTAGGGAAATGAGCCGTATCGCTCTTCTGCAACCTAACCCAAATGGCTTTCCTCTTGAGGTGAACCTACTTTGTGCCCTTTGAGTATGATGCCTACCCAAAACGGTACACACTGCCACCTCCAATGTCGATATTTTGCCTATGAAGGACCTGATGATCAAAATCAACGCCCTTATGGGAAACCACTTCACAACCTTCTAAACCTTCAAAAATGCCTCCACTCCTGATGAAGAGGACAACTATTCAACATGAACTGAAGCTGACGGGAACGTAGTAGGACGGAATGGGGTAGGACACAGACGCCCACCCCGTGACGTGACAAAGCTGCCCACCAACTGTATAAGCCGCCCCTCGCTCACACCCCAACCAACGACCTTTCCAACTAATTACTGATACCCATCGGTTGCAGTTAGGCTACTACCACTTCATATTCATAGCTGCTGCGAAGAAATATGTTGTCTGTGGTTAAAATCCTTGTAAGTAGGCCATCGCCGGTGGCAGTGACCTCCCATATCATGAATTTTTTTCTTTTTACATGATGTAGGTTCAGGCGTGCGATTTTTGGTAGGCACTGGTGCTTGCTGTTCTCTTCTATTAAGGCCACTCTCCAGGACAGGACTTGGTCATTCTAAGCTTGCTGACATTTGCCTGGTAGCTGCCAGTGTATATGCAATCCCTACCCACATGTACGTTTGGGAACGCCAAATATCATTGGAAGTTTCTCGTTGCTGATGTCACATTATCAATCCTCGGTGCAGATTTTCTCAACCATTTCCACCACCTGCCTAATGTTGCTCACTGACGGTTAGTTAATGCAGACTCCTGCTCGGTGACACCTCTTCAACTTGCCCCCTTTGATCTCGTTTTCCACATCACGGATTCCTACACCCACCTCATCATGTTGCACCTGGAAGTCTACCGGCCAAACTACACCAAATATGATATTTATCACTATCTTAAGATGATGCGACCCCCAGTGTTCTCCAAATTCAGGCATATGGCACTGGATAGTTTGGCAGCCGCTAAAGAAACGTTTGCCAAAATGGAAGAAAGGGGCTTTTATCAAAAGGCCTCAAGCCCATGGTCGTCTCCCTTACACATCATCCTAATGAAAGATGGCTCCCTGCGCCCTTGTGGGGAATACAGGCATCTGAACATGCAGACAGAACTAGATCATTAACCCCTGCCAAACATCACCAACGTTACATACTACTTGCACAGAATGAAAGTTTTCTCCACACTCAACCTTTTGAAGTGATATTATCAAGTACCCATTAACTCAGAGGACATCCCGAAGACCACCATTGCCACCCCTTTCGGTACATACAGCTTCAGTTACTCCAGATTTTGCATTTGTATTGCTGGGACTGCTTTTCAATTCCTCAAGGATGGAATCTTAGGGGACCTCCCCTTCTGCATATGTTACGTGAACGACACACTTTTATTTTCTTTCTTCAGAGAGGAACAGCTCTGTCACCTAAGCATCATTTTACACCGATTACAACAGAACGGTATTCTAGTCTGGTACGACAAGTGTACCATTGACGCCAGCAAAGTATTGTTCTTAGAGCACCACCTCACTCCTAAAGGAGTCCACCCCGTCCCTGAGAAGGAACCAGCCAATCAGAACTTTCTCACCCCCTTGACCATCAAATCAATGCGAGAATTCTTGGGCATAATCAACTATCATCACCAGTTCCTGCCAGGCATTTTTTCTCCTTTACACCTCCCTCAAGGACAAGCCAAAATAACTGAAGAAGGGTCCCCATCAAGAGTCGGGCTTCTGCAACATAAAGAATGCCTTGGTTTTCCATGCCACATATCCCACCTCTTATCTCCATCGATGCTGGTGATGTCGCAATTGTTGTAGAACTTGAGAAGGTGGTCAACGGCTTGCCCCGACTATTGGCCTTCTTCAGTAGAAAACTATCCAAAGCAGAAACTGCCTAATTTACCTTAGACTGCGAATTGCTAGCAGTACAATAGGGTGTCTGTCTCTTTTACCTCTTCTTTGAAGGTAGGCCCTTCGTCATTTACAGGGACCACGTGCCTCTGGTACATCCCTTCACTCAACAGTCTGACTCCTAGTCTGCCCATCAATACCGATATCATTCCGTTGTGTCTGAATACAATTACAACCTTCAACACATCCCTGGGGAAATGAATCCCATTGCTGATGCCCTGTCAAAAATCACATTGGCGGTCATTCACCTGGAACTGGATTATAACTCCTTAGCAGAATCCCAATGAAAAGATCCAGAGGAAATAGCTTGTATGACATCCTGCACATCCTCCTATTGGAAAGATGTCGCCTTCTTACGACTCCAAAGCCATCCTCTTCTCTGACATTAGTACTGATATACCATGACCATGGTTATCTTCTCCCATGCGCTGATAGGCGTTTGATTTCATTCGTAGCCTTTTTACATATATCACAGCGATATACTGCACAGCTACTGAAGACAAAGTTTTTTGGCATGGCATTACAAAGGATGCTAACAATTGTGTCAAAAGTACACCAACTCACAGATTCAGGGTGGGCACCTTCCCTCACCCTCAGCGTCGTTTTGCTCACATTCACGTTGACGTAGTAGGTTCCCTACCCATATCACTAGGACATCGTTACCCGTTTACCATCATTGACCGCTCCACTCATTGGACAGAAGCCATACTAATGCAAACTGCAATGACCAGCTCATGTATCCCTGAGAACATTACTGATGATAGGGGTACCACTTTCACCTCTCAATCGTGGATATCATTAGCAAATCTCCTGAGCATCACCCTACATCGGACAACCGCCTACAACCCTGCCGCCCACAGAATGATTGAACATTTTCATCACATCCTCAAAGCAGTTTTGATGCTCTGATGCAATTACTCCAACTGGTTTACTTGGCTTTCCTGAGCCCTTTTGGTACTAATGACCACTCCTAAAGACACCCTGGATATCTCGGCAGCTGAAATGATGTATGGCGACCCGTTGGTCATCCCTCCTGAATTTTTTCCGCCTGAAACCTCCTCCAACAATCTCCAGTGCCTACGTAATATGGGAAAGTTTTCTTCATGCTGGCAGACTTACAAGCCACTAGCAAAGCATCACATACTAACAGATTTGCACAAGACACCGCACGTTTGCCGTCGCACTGGCACTAGCAAGCCACTGCTAATGCCACTTTACAAGGGCCTTCTCCTTGTAATCCGTCCCACACTGATTGCTTTCTTAATTAACACTAGTGGCCAAGAAGACTGGGTCTCCATTGCTCGCCCAAAACTTGTGTATCTGAAACTGCTTTCTGTTTCTGTGTGTTCATACAGAGGGTTCAATCAATTATTTCGAAGAAGTTCCTCATTTATCTCCTATTTTCTCTCCAGGTTGAGGGGGTGAATTTTCCCAATTGTTTTTTTCTTTGCTAAAAGTCTTCCTTTTACCTATCAGAAGGCCGTGATATGTGTAGAATTCATCTCCAGCCTCTATAATGCCGCCCCCCCCCCCCTGGTCATCAACGCCCCCCTTATGTTAATAGAAAAAATGCGAAATATCATTAGTAATTTTCTAATTTTTATAGGTTACCCCTTTAAAACTGTTCAAAAACGTTTTCTCATATCAGTGACATCAAAGAAAATGGGCTCAGGGGAGACTATGATTTTATATCCAATATTTTCGTCATCAGACAAAAATCGTAATTTCTCGTTTTTTCTTTTTCGGGAGAGGGGTGTATTTCTTTGCTTGTCCTGCTCTTATGCCTTAAGTAATATAATATTTAGATGTTTTAGGCCATTAAGTGACATAATACCTAGAAAAACACAGATGGTTTTTTCCCTAAATCGAAATTTTAATTTTTGGTGAATATTTATTTCTAGGTATCCCTCCATCACCAGCCGGGGTTTCACTAAAGTTAATGCTCGTTTTTTTCTTTCTGTGTGCTTATTTAATGTTCGATTTTGATAAAACTTTGTCTGCTTGTTCCATATGGATAAACAAACATAATGACAGAGCGAATTTCAATTCAAGACATTAGTTTCTCACTGGTCACCAAACAACTTTTAAGTCGCTAGCTCCGATTTTCACATTTTTATTCATAAAATCCTTTATTTTCCCTGTAGGATGATAAAACTTACAGAGGATATGCCTTATTATAGTGCTAATAATGCCTCAAAATTTCATTAGCGTGTCTTGATTAGTGTATTTTTGGGAAATATTTTTACAATTAGCACCCTCTTAACCTGGAGAGAACCCTTAGTTTTCATGTAAACTGGATTAGATATGGGGCATTAAGAGTTCATCCCTGTACCCCTTAGCGTCTTTTTCTATTTATTATTATTATTATTATTATTATTATTATTATTATTATTATTATTATTATTATTATTATTATTATTTGCTAAGCTTCAACCCTAGTTGGAAAAGCAGGATGCTATAATCCTAGGGGTCCCAACAGAGAAAATAGCCCAGTGAGAAAAGGAAACAAGGAAAAAATAAAATATTTTAAGAACAGTAACAACATTAAGAT
>NC_090757.1:64922716-64925216 GCF_036898095.1 Palaemon carinicauda
TCATATTATACCAAATCCCCTACTGTTGATGCCTCAGCGGTCACCCAGGTGACTATTATTATTATTATTACTAGCCAAGTTACAACCCTAGTTGGAAAAGCAAGATGCTATAAGCCCAAGGGGTCCAACAGCGAAAAATAGCCCAGTGAGGAAAAGAAATAAGGAAATAAATAAATGATGAGAATAAATTAACAATATATCATTCTAAAAACAGTAACAGCGTCAAAACAGATATGTCCTATATAAACTATTAACAACGTCAAAAACTGATATGTCATATATAAACTATAAAAAGACTGGTGTCAGCCTGGTCCACATAAAAACATTTGCTCCAACTTTGAACTTTTGAAGTTCTACTGATTCAACTACCCGATTAAGAAGATCATTCCACAACTTGGTAACAGCTGGAATAAAACTTCTAGAATACTGTGTAGTATTGAGCATCATGATGGAGAAGGCCTGGCTATTAGAATTAACTGCCTGCCTAGTATTACGAACAGGACAGAATTGTCCAGGGAGATCTGAATGTAAAGGATGGTCCTAGTTAAGAAAAATCTTATGCAACATGCATAATGAACATAATGAACTAATTGAACGACGGTGCCAAAGATTAATATCAAGATAAGGAATAAGAAATTTAATAGACAGTAAGTTTCTGTCCAACCAATTAAGATGAGAATCAGCAGCTGAACACCAGATAGGAGAACAATACTCAAAACAAGGTAAAATGAAAGAATTAAAACACTTCTTCAGAATAGATTGATCACCGAAAATCTTGTAAGACTTTCCCAATAAGCCATTTTTTTGTGCAATTGAAGACAGAGACCTAATGTGTTTCTCAAAAGTAAATTTGCTGTCGAGAATCACACCTAGAATTTTAATAGAGTCATACAAATTTAAAGAAACGTCATCAATTCTGAGATCCAGTTGTTGAGGAGCCACCGTCCTTGACCTACTTACAATCATACTTTGAGTTAGGATTCAACTTCATACCCCATAATTTGCACCATGCACTAATTTGAGCTAAATCTCTATTGAGGGATTCACCAACCCTAGATCTACATTCAGGGGATGAAATTGATGCAAAGAGAGTAGTATCATCTGCATATGCAACAAGCTTGTTTTCTAGGCCAAACCACATGTCATGCGTATATAGTATGAAAAGTAATGGGCCAAGAACACTACCTTGTGGAACACCGGATATCACATTCCTATACTCACTATGGTGCCCCTCAACAACAACTCTTTGAGATCTATTACTTAAAAAATCAATAATAAACCTAAGAAACGACCCACCCACTCTCAACTCTTTCAGTTTAAAATCAAGGGCCTCATGATTAACACGGTCAAAGGCAGCACTAAAATCAAGGCCAATCATACGAACATCCTGACCACAATCAAGAGATTTTTGTACAGCATTGGAGATTGTAAGAAGGGCATCATATGCTAAGGCCTTTACGAAAACCAAATAGCAAACTAGGGAGTAGGGGATTACCTTCAGCAAACCTATTAAGACGTTTTGCCAGAAGACGTTCAAAAACTTTAGATAATATGGGAGTTATGGAAATTGGGCCGTAATCAGTGGGACTTGAGCTACCACAAACACATTTACATAGTGTAGTAACATTACCAATTCTCCAACAAGTGCTAAAAGCTCCTCTTCTTACTAACTTGCGCAAAATAACAGATAACTTTGGAGCTAAGAAATCTGCTGTCCTTATAAAAAACAAAGGAAAAATACCATTTGGGTCTACACCTCCATAAGCATCAAGGTCCATCAACAGAGCTTTAATCTCACGAGATCGAAAAGCTAAACCAGTTAGTTTAGCCTCAGGAAAACAGGAAGGAGGAAGTTGAAGTTTTTCATTACTCTGTTTACTGTCAAAAACATCAGCCAAGAAGGTTGCCTTTTCCTTTGGACATTGGGTGACTGAGCCATCTGGTTTAAGTAAAGGAGGAACTATTGCATCTACACCAAAGAGTGCAGATTTGAGGGTATACCACCATTTATGTTCCTGAGTTGTACCAGAAAGGGTTTCTTTTATGGTTAAATTGTATTCCTTTTCAGTTGAGGCATAAACTCTCTGAGTAAAAGCTAGTAGCTGACTATAGTTGTTCCAGGTCAAATCTGATCTGTTACCCTTCCAAAGGTGATAGGCCTCCTGCTTCTCCAAATAAGCACGTCTACAAACGTCATTAAACCATGGGTTGTCCTTCACTCGATACCTTAGCACACGAGAAGGGATACGCCTATCAATTATGTTGACTAGATTCTCATTCAAAGGGACAACAGGATCTACACTACTATATAATTGTGACCAATTCAAGCACAAACTATCATGCAAAGTCCCATTCCAGTCTGCTTGAGATTTCATAAAAATTTTACAAGAGTATGATGTATCAGGGACAGGCTACTCAGTCTTCACTACTAATGAAATCAAGTCTTGAGATGTCCTGACTGGAGAACCAACCCTACTAGTTATAACGCCATGGAAGTCAG
>NC_090757.1:64930216-64942716 GCF_036898095.1 Palaemon carinicauda
CAATAAAATTTTTAAATAAGTAAGAGCACCTAAATACTCAGACCCATTCATCTGTTTAAGTCGATTACTTTAATTTTTAGCATAGAAACAAATATCAAATAAAAGTTTAGAATAAAGAAATAGATAAATAAGTAAAGAAAATATTATTAAACGGACAGTGTCCGGAGAGCGCCGTTTGCAACATCAATTTCGTCGAGCAGAATCTCCCAAATATTGTGGTATGATTTCCCTCTATTAGGTATCCTGCCATTGGTCTTGCCTCCTTTGATCCATTACTGTCAACTCTCCTCTCATTATCACTCCTGCTTTTTGTGTGGATATTATTTTTTGGTGCTGCTCCATCCAGTTCTCTCCTTCTACTAATGAAGGTGTGTACAGATATTAAGTTGCCAGTTTTCGAGTAAGTTTATAATGACTTTACTTTAAGGGCTGTTTTTCTTGTCCTATACAACAGGGAACCCTCTCTAAGGGACCTTCACAGTCATTTCCTCGTCATTCAGCATTTCAGATAGATAGATAGATAAATATATAGAACTATGGAATGATTTTTCACTTAATCGCATATCCTTCATCTCTTAATTACTGTAGAACATTTATGCTAATTTTTCCTCTTATTCCTCATTCATTTCACACATGTGACAATGAAGATTATTTGTTTCCTGATTACTTTTTTTTATCTTTCTTCTTTCTTTTTTCTTGATTCTTCTTCTCAATCAGGAAATGTGCATTTATGTTTGCTGCTTTTCCAAAAAAAAAAAAAATGTCTGAGTTGCTGTCATCCTCTTTAGTTTGCTTTTATCTTTCATTTTGGGATTTCTTTAGTTTTATTTCTTTTTAATCATTATTTCACTTACTTTTGATTTCTCTGCTCTCTTCTTTCTCCCTTTATGGTTCTCTCTCTCTCTCTCTCTCTCTCTCTCTCTCTCTCTCTCTCTCTCTCTCTCTCTCTCTCTCTCTCTCTCTCTCTCTCCATGTATGATTTATTATATCATTACTTTTCAATTTCTCTCTCACTTAATTTTTTTAACTTTATCCCTTTTCTAATAAGAAATTGAAACTAAAACTGTCTTATCTTGGTAGCAATTTATCAGTAGATGTATATAAATAAACAACTAAATGTAACAATGACTGACCAACGAACAGTTAATTGGTCACAAATCTAATTACCTTTCTTAATGATCCTCTTAATGAAAACGATTAAGTTAATTTTCCACTTCAGGGAAATCAGTTGGCTCTTCGGTGGAATAAGGGTCTTAATCAATTGATTACTGCTTTACCATGGTGTTGCAATTACGTTGGTCATGACAGAAAGTTGATATAAGAAAGGTAAATGGAATCTCCGTTAGAGAATACCAGCTTCGTAGGATTTTTTTTTTAGTTATAAAATCTCGAAGGGGACTCTATACTCTATGGCTCTGCCGTAGAACCATTTTTTATCCCTTTTCTCTACCTCTTCACTTCCTTCTAAAACTTCTTACTCTCTTCATATTAACGACTTCATATTCTTGTCACGCTGAACGGTAGCCACTCGGAAAGCAACACTCTCCCATAAATTGCTCAAGCTAGTTAAGCGTTGAATCTTTTTGCGTGCGTGTGTGTGTGTGTGTGTATCTATATGAATATATAGCCTTCATTTGTGACGTGTTGCTTACACTAGTATAGTGATAT
Source organism: Palaemon carinicauda (assembly GCF_036898095.1). Lineage (NCBI taxonomy): Eukaryota > Metazoa > Arthropoda > Malacostraca > Decapoda > Palaemonidae > Palaemon > Palaemon carinicauda. The sequence goes on from NC_090757.1 coordinate 64,931,885, forward strand.
TTTTTAAAAAATGACGTTGAGCGAAATAATCTAAAATTATTTGATACTCTAACAGCGTGGATCGGTGTAATTTTTTTTTTCTTTTATGAATACTTGTCCTAGATTATGGCGGTAGTTTAATAGAATTGGTGAATTACAGGGGTAAGTTTCTATTCCATTTAGGTCGCTACTTTCTGTCAAAAGGCTCTTACCTTGACAAGTATTTTGCATTTATTTTTGTATATTGCCTTTTATCATTAAAAATAGAAATTTACCCAATATTACACATTGGGGAAACTTCCTCGGCATAACCCACAACCGCCGAGCCCTGAGCTGCCACATTAATTTTCCTTTCACACGAGCAGGCAATTTCGGTAAAATAAGCAAACATTTGAAACAAAATTAAATTTCCTTTTGCTACAAAATTGTTGTTGTTGCCGGTTTTAATAAAAACATTAAGATTGTGGTCGCATTGTACCTTTTCAATATGACCCAAAACTACTTAACATTATGCAACCGAGGGCAAAGTTATTATTTTAAAAAGATATTGCAATGAAAGTCATGTTTCCACATAGAATATCTCCTTTTATCCATATTACTTTTTTTTGTGCATTTCGGTACTATTATTATTATTATTATTAGTAGTAGTAGTAGTAGTAGTAGTAGTAGTAAATATTATATCTGACTTTATTTTGGTATATAGAGACCTTGAATCTACAAAGATATTTTTATCTTATTAAGGGAATATGTGAGAGAACGTTCAGTGATACTAAATCCAACTTTTAAATTCCTGGTGACCGTTATTTACGAACCATAAAAAACAAAGTTAAACATTTATAAGTTTAACTTAATTTATTTATACTTTCTCATAACTTTGTCTTCTTTTTCTATGAAAAAAAAAAATAATATATCTAGGAGCCGTTTATCGGCGGTAATTTTTTTTATTCATTTATTGTTTTCATTTTTTCGTCTATTTATTACTTCGTCTCCGCCATTTTCTTGGATGAAAATATAGATACATATTGAAGTATGTTATCACGGACAAAATTGTTTGTTCATTTATTGGGTTTTTGTGTTTTTTCATTTATTTATCTATCAACCAATTGCTTATTCATCATCTATTTATGTTTTTTTTCCAGAGTTTCCCTTTCGTAACAGAACCTAATATGATGTCCGATCGATCGGTAACAAAATCAGGAATACGCGTTTTATTTACTTTTTAAAGCAACCCATCGTGAACATAATATGCCAATTGCTGATCTATTACAAAAAAATATCAAAATCAATCCTACTTTCTTTAAGAAGCAAATGGCAACGACGCTCTTTTTCAGGGTCGCTTACTTCATAACATAAAAAAGAAAAAAATTAACTTGATTTCCTGTGAGAAACGAGCTATTAACTTGAAAGTGTAAAAGGATACACCTTCCTAAATTGCTATTCATATTACGACAAATTTCAGGTTAAGTGCAGGTAATAGCTAGGCTATAATATAAGGCTATTGGTTCTCTCTCTCTCTCTCTCTCTCTCTCTCTCTCTCTCTCTCTCTCTCTCTCTCTCTCGACAAAAGTTAAGCCGACGTCAAGAATAATTCAACCAAGGTTTGAAAGGTTAACCAGATTTGCTTTTTATCATCAACGAAATTTTCTTCTTTGAAAACCATGAATAATCATTTGTTTTGAGAGAGAAGCTATTCTCAATTACTTGACTTGTTTAGGACTTATTCAACTGAAATGATATGTGCTATGTGTATTTTAACCTATTCCATAAATGTTAGTTCAATTTACAACATTATAAAGAGGGTATTGTATCTAGGACTATTATTATTATTATTATTATTATTATTATTATTATTATTATTATTATTGTTGTTGTTGTTGTTGTTGCTGATGATGTTTAATATAATTATTATTGTTATTATTAGACAATGATTCCAAAGTCATTTCAGTGTAATAATACATTGACAGAAGTTTTTGTACATTTCCGAAAGTGTCCCTCTCTCTTTGCAGGATTGTTTATTAGTAGTAGTAGTAATAGTAACAGCAGCAGCAGCAGCAGCAGTAGTAGTAGTAGTAGTAGTTGTAGTATTTGCAAATTGAAGGTCTGTATATCAGCAGATACAACTAGGGTCAGAGTTTGGAAAAAGTGAAGCACAACCAATTTTACTAATCAAAAGAAATATGTCCTTACATGTGATAAGTCTAAATTTACCTAAAAAAAACTAAAGCGTAGCGTTGCTTCATGGCTATCTGCAACCTAACCATCCCGACCCCCCTCTTTTACCTCTAGTAGGACTTGTTAGTTGGTTGGTCTACTATTTTACAAATTCCACAAGAAATTCCTGCCCTAAACTAACAGCGTGAAATAGTTGAGTTGTGCGGTGAAAGAATCCTTGCTTATGTTACGGGGTTAGGGTAGCCTATTGAGAACGTCCCAGCCTAGAAGTCTGCTAGACTGGAGGTCTAGACCTGTTCAAACTCGATAGTTTTTATAGTGTCTGCAACCTCACCATCCTTGTGAGCTAGGAGAGAGGTGGTTTGGGGGAGCCAAAAGGTTCACCTGCCGATTCACAAGCAGCCATTGCCTTGCCTCCCTGGTCCTACCTTGTTGAAAAGGGGGTCTTGGGCGCTGATCATATGTATATATGGTCGCTAAGGCATTGCTCGTCTAGAGCATTGTCACTGTCTCATGCCTCTGTCATTCTTGAGTGACCTTTCAAAACCTTTAAATAAGCTTACCAGGATTTCTAGAGAGACGTAAAAGAAAAAAAAATAGTCTAACTACGTTTAGCTCGTAAATGCTTGATTGATCATGTCGATTTGTGCAAGTGTTGTCGCAATATATTGGATTTAGTTTCTACCGTAATTAATAATAACTCAAAGTTAACTTTCATAATTATTTTACTTCCTCCACAAATATCATATCAATGATTTGACAAAATTCAAGTTGTTTTGGCCCCATAATGGTCAAGGCTAAAAAATGGAAGATTTTGCAATTAAGAAGAATGTTGTTTGCATAACGGTAACCATTCGCCAGTCAACATCTTTTTTTTCAAATGAGCCAGTCTTTTTAACATGATGTGCTGAAGTAATGACCTACACATGAAGGCAAAAGTCTACAGAACTCATTACTGGGCACTACTTGACATCGAAACCTTTGAGTAGTAAGCAAGGATGATTTCTGCTATAAACGCCAGCGAGGAGACCAAAAGGCAAAGCAGCAGAAGGAGCAGTGGGGTCCTGAAGGTGCTCTACCTTAAGGGGCTGGGTGTCCTTTTGTCCGTTTCCTGCTTCTCCGAATGGAGGCCTCAACTGCTTCATCTCTAGAAAGGACTTCCTGCTGACTTCTGCTTTTGAACTTGTAGACAACTTCGTCGCCCCACTGGTTGACTAAACCTGCCTGCAAAGGAAAGGGTTTTCTTAGTCTGATTCATATCTTAAACCTCTCTATTTTTTTATGATGGGCCAGTTTATCATACTATTAATTTGATTGTTTTCCATTATTATTATTATTATTATTATTATTATTATTATTATTATTATTATTATTATTATTATTATTATTACTACTTGCTAAGCTACAACCCTAGTTGGAAAAGCAGGATGCTATAAGCCAAGGGGCCACAACAGGGAAAATGACCCAGTGAGGAAAGGAAACAAGGAAAAATAAAATATTTTAGGAACAGTAACAAAATTAAAATAAATATTTCCTATATAATTATAAAAAAAAAAATTGACAAAACAATAGGAAGAGAAATAAGATAGGATAGTGTGTCCGAGTGTACCCTAAAGCAGGAGAACTTTAGCCCAAGACAGCGGAAGATCATGGTACAAAGGCTATGGCACTACTCAAGACTAGAGAACAATGGTTTGATTATGGAGTGTCCTTCTAGAAGAGCTGTTTACCAGAGCCAAAGTCTCTCTTCTACCATTACCAAGAGGAAAATGGCCACTGGACAATTAGAGTGCAGTAGTTAACCCCTTGGGTGAAGAAGAGTTATCAATGGTCCATGAAATTCGTTGTCAATCAAAGTTAATCAGGCAGCAGCATTAGGTCAATAAAATTTATATACTAATGATAGCTACCTTTCACATCATCTGGTATTTGGTCTTAATCATTGGATGAATTTTTTTGCGATCTGGTTGTTCAACCAGGTATTACTGCAGAAGGGTTAGTAGACAAAGTGTTGGATGGGAGACCGTGCAGCAGGGGTGTTCGTTTACTTAAACTCGCTTATGAGGCAACAATACGACTTATCTGGTCTGGCTTTCTAGACTGAATAGAAATGAACAACCCAAGGAACACAAGGAACACCATGATACTCAACAAAGCAATTAACTGTATGATGAAGATTCAGAATAACCCATGTAGTATACCTTTCATGTAGGCCTACTCTTGGGAAGGTTGCTTGTTGTCCAAAATTAAAGATCAACATTAAGTAGTATCAAATCAGAGGTGTGACGTTATTAGAACTATAAACGTGAATATTATTAAAATATCAGACACGGGAGTTGAGTCACCCATCGTAATGAATACGAAAAATACAGTAGCAGAGATATGTAGAGTCTTTTAATTAATTGTCTTAGCTGAAAAATAAATTCTATAAAACAATCACGGATATGCTTGTAAAAGACATTAACTTTTATTACCAGAGTAAAATCCTGGTGTAACGGTCAAGAATATCCTTAAAGATAACCCCCCTAATCACACACACTCCTGTAGCAATCAAGAATATGCATGAAAGACGCATTGTTCTGTAAAACTAAAACTAGAGGGCCACTCAGCAGAGAGCATGCCTGCGCCACACCAAGCAATTTTATTTTGCTATTAACTCTACTGCATACTTGTAATTCTGAGTTTTATTCAAAATCTAATGAATATGGCCTTGGGTCATATCCCATATGTCCACTTAAGTTTCGTTGAAATAGATTTTGTAGTTTTTGCACAATGCTGCTCACAAAAAGAAAAAAAAATAAACAAACCAAACATTTGTCATTTACTTAATATTGCGATAATTTTCAAAGTACTGTTACGTACTTGTCCTTTGATGTACTTTATACAGAATGTTAGATTCCTTCTTGGGTCATACCTAACATGACTACTAATTTTTGTCAATATCAGTGGAGTAATTTTAGTGTAAAGTTGCTCATAAACAAACAGATAAACTAACAAGCAGATATGGGTGAATACATACCCATCACAAAAGCATTAAATATATACGTAAGATAATGTTTCACCTATTGCCTTACCTTATCAAATATTCCAATCTAACGGTCGAGAATATGTATCTGATGACGGCCCAAATATTTTCTACTGCTCTCGAATAATCAATATGTATCGAAGACTTATCATTCTTCATTACCAAAATGAAGATCTCGATACAAAACGGACTAAGTACGTAAGAAAATGTTTCCCTTAATGCCCTACCTGATCAAAGATTCCAATGTAACGATCGAGAAAATGCCTGGATGGTGCATCTTTGATGACGGGCCAGGCACACCTACCGGCCCAAATATTTTCTACTGCTCTTGAATAATCGAGATGTATCAAAGACGCATCGTTCTGCATCACCAATATGAAGATCCCGATATAAATACGTAAGAGAATGTTTCCTCCAATGTCTTACCTGATCAAAGATTTCAATGTATGGATCGAGAACATGCCTGAACGGTGTATCTATGATGATGGGCCAGGAGCACCTAGCGGGCCATTTATTGTCTACTCCACTTGAAAAGCTAAGAACGTGTATCAAGGCCGTATCGTTCTGTATTACCAAAATGAAGATTTTTATATAAAAATGGCGTAAATACTTATGAAAATGTTTCCCATGATGTCTTACTTGATTAAAGATTCTAATGTAATGATCGAGAATATGCCTGAATTGTGCATCTCTGATGATGGGCTATGTGCACCTACCGGGCCAAATATTTTCTTAAGGAGAGTAGAGTGGCGTCCAGCCATCGTCTCTAGTGAAGTGGTGGAATATGTTCAGGTCCAGGTTTCTTCTCTCGTACATATAGGCTGCGCTGGTTAAAGTTTAATGAATGGCAGGTTAGTCTTATATACTAAATAGAATTGGTTAGATATGTTTGTATTCAATGGAAAAAAAAGGACAAATTACTGTCAATTACATTTTCTCTCCTTTTGCTATTTTTATGTTCATTTATTTACTGCTATCTTAGTAAATCACATTTATTTATAGTTTCGCTTTGCTATATTTAATCTGTTCATGTCTGCAGTCTGCCCTTTCAAAGCTTTTTATACATTTCCAAAATTTTGCCTAAACTCAGGTCTCCTTTAATAATTTGTGTCATTTATCTTAACTACTTAATTTTGCTATATTTTTTCTTACTCTATTATTGTTTTTTTCTTATAAATTTTATTTTTACTTCCGCTCCTCTTTTTGTACATAGTTCCAATTAAGGGTTTAGACTGCCTCGTAATAGATATTGAGAGGAAAACGAAGAAGAAGAAGAATAACAGCAATCTCTTACTCCTCCTTCAGTAGTCGAGGGACAGTAGCCTGAATGGAGGGTACGAAGGTCATCCCTTGACTGATATCTATGTAAGGACCAGGTGGAGACTGCTTGAAGCCGTTATAGAAATCAACGGTGTCCGGTGGAATGAGCATGCTGCGTTGGAAGGTGGTAAAAGAGATTACAAACGCAATTTAAAATGGTCTGTAATACTGCTGGTCAATTATAAGCACATTTAAAGGTTTAAAGGCCACTCATGAATGGCAGTGGCAAGAGACAGTTATCAGGACAATGACTTACAAACTGACCATATATACATATGAGTAGAGCCCAAGTTCCCTCTCCATCCAAGCTAGGACCAGGGAAGGTCAGGCATTGGCTATCGTTGTCTTACCGGGTAGTCCTATCGGCTCCCCCAAACTCCCCACCCATCCTTAGCTCACAAGGATGGCGAGATTGTAGACACAAAAGGAACTAACGAGTTTTAGAGGGACTCTAACTCTAGGCTGACGAGCACCAGGCAGCGAAGTTACTGATAGGCCACCGCAGGCTTTTATTTTCTATTATCCTGTCTATTGAATGTGTTTATCAATATCTTGTTAAGTTTTTTCCAACAAATGAGCTAAGTTTTGCTATGAGCATTTAACCTCACTTGACCTAAGGTGGTTCTCTTTTCTGACAACGACCAATTAAATTTTAGGAGAGAGAAGAATATATAAGCAGGTAATTTTGATATTTTGTGTTTCGTTTATTGCTTTTCTACTGTCTGCCCTTGCTGAAATTTTTTTCTCACATGGGTATTGCGAGTTTTATAAGAAAATAGATGAGTTTTAAAAATGTCAAGAGGGAAACTGGCGTACATGCTTAATGGTCCACACCAGGCAACTTGGACGTATATATGTCCTAACAACATAAGATACTCTGAAGGGGCTGCATAATTGTTAGAGTCTATGACTGGGTCTAGTCTGGGGAAACTTGATTTGCTAGTTAGGTGTAAAGATCGTTTAGGCTGTATCCATCATATTAATCTTTAAATATCAATTTTAACGTTGTCCTATGACATCTTAGTTCCTTTATTTTTTTCTTTCCCCTTTTTCCTTCCGTTTTACTAGTATTAAGGAATTTAAAGGAAATGTCTACTAGGGAATATGGACTCAAACCAAGAATATCTATCGTTCAGGATCCTTTTGATAAGATTGTATAAAACCCACGAAAATATACTTGCATTAAAGTTATACATTGCATCATCTTGACTCATCCAGAATAGTAATTTACAACCTTCAGTTCCATTTGGTAACTTAATTTTACAAATTAAGGTTCTCCTCACAAGTGAATCTCTTCTAACTTATTTTTTGGTAACTTGAGTTTACAAGTAAAGTCTCTTCACAAGTGAATCTCTTCTACTTTGCATCTTGATCACAAATAAAGAATCTCCACACAAGTAAATGTGTTCTACCTAGCTTTGGCATCCACCAGTTGCTGCAGCGTCTCAATCCTTTCATGGTACTTTGGGTAAAGTCAAGAAGGCGGTCAAATTCCCCCGATAGACAACGCCGATTACAAAGGCGAATACCAGCCAGAGCATAAGAACGAGCCGTATGGAATTCATATTTGGGAGTTTCTTCGATAGTCCCTGGCCGAGTAAGGGGGCCAGGATGCTCTCAGTAACCGTCCACCAGGTCAATGGCTGGTTGCCTTCATTCTCCGGATCTAATTGAGATACCTAGGATTGTGTGTAAGAATGGGAAAAACAGAGAATCTTATCAGAATACAAATGTAATATAAGAAAATTGAAGATTATGTCAGATTATGAAATAAGAAATGAGAATTTTTTTTATATATATTTTTCGACCTATGAACATATAATAAAAGAAAAATTTGAGATTTTCACTATTATATTATCATAAATAGTTCAAAATAATTATAAATTCCAAAGAAGTAATTTTGTCTGCCCTCTAACTTATTTTCTTAACGACACTTACAAAGAAGAATTAATAGAGAAAGGGAAATCTTTAAAAATTGCAACATTATCTCGTAAAATACAAGATTACACACATTAACAAATACATCTCGGCAAAAATAGGACAATGTAATTTGAGAAGTGTACACTTTGGTAACCTATTGGCATCCTATTATCTTTAATCTTCATATCATGATCTTACTTACCAGATAAAGGACAAGGATCACGATCAGGAGCATGATGCCAACAAATACTCAAACGAGCTCACTCAGGGGGGTAAAGGAGGGATTGCCACCTGGGCTTCAAACTTGGCTTGGCCATGATGAAGGTTAGAGTCTCAGGTTCAAAGTCAGCAGAGAAATCCAAGTAAGGCAGAAGACGAGGCAGTATTGCTATCCTTAAAGGAGACATGAAGGCTACATGTTCGCTAACCTTCTCTATGACCTAAAAGTAATATGAAGAAATTTCAAGAAATGAATGCCATCTAGTGACTGCCACTGTAATAGTGGTATTCCCATCTTCAAGGTCACTCTTTATATGTACATAGATATTCTGTTTTCCTGGTTAACTGGCCTTCCTCATTCTTACACTTCTGCCATACACCTACACTACAACTTTAGGAATGAAACCCTTCTTCAAAGGAACTTTCCACACCTTCAGCAGGTTAATACCCAGTCAAGAGATAGAAGGGCGAGCCTTCTGTGTGAATAAATTGTTCAGAAAGAAACTTTGATGGTATACACTCTTCATAATTCAAACTTCTGCAGCCACATCTATTTGAAGCACATATACAACAATATCAGCAAGGGGCTCCATTATAAATGGGCAAATTTCTCAAGCATGTGCAGTTCTATGCAAATATAATGTACCATAGGCTTTTAGACTCTTCATACATACACAAAGGACTTGAGCATGATTCCTTACAGTAAATCTGTCTTTGACACCCCACCCCAACCCCCCGAAAAATAATTTTTCTTGCACCTTGATGTCTTGTCAATTTTCTGAGTAGAATTTTCACACTAGCAGTCACTTCCTACGCCTACAGAGGGGCTTCAAAGGTAAGCCCTCTCATAAAAAAATTCCTTCATAGCTCCCATCTGTTTCATGCATCCTTAGAGTGACAATCTACATGGAAATGACAGATATGGAAATATCCCTTTTGTGAATAATATTTTTACAACCATACGGTAAGTTTTTGCACCAAAATACGATCTTATCATTGGAAAAGCAAAGAAGAGAATAACCCTTACTTCATCCCAGCTGCCGAGTGGAAGAATGTTGATGGTGAAGTTGAAGAGATTAGCCATAGTGTGTAGCATGATGTAATCTCTACCAGTATATGTTTTCTTTCTTAAGTCATTGGACGCGTTCTGGATCATCTCTTCAATAACATCATAATCTTCAATGACCGAGTTGTCTTCTTCCAGGGCTATAAAAAAGGGCATGAACTGCCAGACTGCGACATTCATTGGTGATTTATAGAAGCTAGAGAAACAGTACAAGAAGTTAATGATACAAAAGTATTTTTAGAATTGACCAATTAAACATATTTGAAATTAATGAAAAAAAATATATAAGATAAGTTATGAAAACAATAAGCTATTACCCTTAAAAGTCATATCAACGCGTGCCAATGTAATACAAAAGGAAAGAGCATGGTGATGCAATTAGAAGTTTATTTTTTGATTATCTTCCCATATGTAGAAGACACTTGCTGGCACTATTCATGCATCAGTCACGAGCAATTTGTAGTGCAATATTGTCTTTTTATTTAGAATCGAGAGACATTTTCAAAATGATTATTACTGGTGGTTTAAAGTCTCAAATTGAATACAAGAACTACAGCATAACCTGTCACCAAACTTTGCTAGTTAAGTTCCCCTACATTAGCCTGACTGGATATTTTTTTTAATACTATAGAAGATTATTGAATTGGTATATGCGTGCTTTTGCATGTGCACAATTCCTCTAGCAGGTCACTCTGTTTACCAGGTGCATCTCTGCACGGGCTCTTAGCAAGAAGTCATAGGCAGAGGAGAATGGAACCATGCATCCAACTTAAGAAATCTTTTGTCCTAGCATTCATGTCCCTCTGTCAGACATGTCCCCAACATCATTTTGTGGTATGGGAGGGACTTTGACTTTGAAGTTTAAGTTAACTGTGAGAGACTATCTTATGTCGATGATAAACTCAAATGAAAAAAAGGCACAAAATATTTTTTCTCCTGAAATACCAAAGCATTTCTGAAATTTTCACTAAGCTTTGGCAGTTTGAAGCAGGTAACAAGGATTCGGTGAGTCTCGGAAAGTCAATAGAGCTAGAATAATTAAGAATAGGCCTCTTACAAAGATTGTAAACACTCAAGATTAGCTAATGTTGTGCTTGAAGGCTAGAGCAACCTAAACTCACTTTTGATATT
>NC_090757.1:64952716-64962716 GCF_036898095.1 Palaemon carinicauda
TGGCCATTTAGAAAAAGAATATATAATTTTCAGACATATATCTAATATGAAATATCAGGAGTTCGGAATAATGAAATAATATGCTACAAATCTGTTTACGTTGAATATTGTCGTGTTTAATTTAGCTATTTCCTAATGAATAATTCACCGAATTAGATATTTTGTGACTACAAACGTTTGAATATTTAAAGGCCACTCATGAGTGGCAGAGATAATGGAAGGTGATCATTACCTAACTAGCAGGACAGTGCCCTAGAGACTGACCATATATGCATATGATTATCCCCCTGCCTCCTCCCTACCCTAGCTCAAGACAGCAGGTAGACCTATAAGCTTCCCCCCCCCCCCCCTTCAGCTCACAAAGATGGTGATGATTTAGAAACTACAAGAAGCTAACGAGTTTGAGAGGGACTCGAACCCCATTCCAGCGATTACCAGGTTGGGATGTTTCCAATAGGCCACCACAATCCCAAAATATCGAAATTAAGATTTATGATGTGAAAATAATCATAAGTTTTTCTAATGACAATTGCATTTATGAGGCCAGATAACATATCAATCAATCTGAAATGAAGAAAAATATGACTATTGTAATTAAAAAAAGAAAATAGCTCGGTACAGACAAATAGTTTTTCATCCGTATATGTGTTTGATGTCAAAAGTCTACTTATTTAGATAGCATAAAGTAATAGCGTTCACTTGATTACACTACATTTTATTTTTCAGTGAATTACGATTAATGAAATTGCAAAAACTTATTACCCACAGGAAAGCAAAAGTAGCGATCAAAGAGAAAATGATTTTGTTAAGGAATATCCCTTGATCATATTACCTCGCCCAACCACAGGCTATGTGCCTGTTACCTTGATCTATTTCTCTATATAACTCAAATTACCTAAATATATGATTCTTTAGGTCAACTTTGTAAATTCTATATTTTATATTATAATTAGATGAAACAAATTATATTTGAATTTTCTTGAGTAGAATTCCCATGAGGAATCTACTTTTTAAAGTTATGCAACTTGATAAAAAAGTCAGATCACTGAAATCCGTATTCAAAGGGCCAGCTTCAGTATTATTATTATTATTATTATTATTATTATTATTATTATTATTATTGTTGTTGTTGTTGCTGTTGTTGTGGTTATTATTATTATTATTATTATTATTATTATTATTATTATTATTATTATTATTATTATTATTATTAGCTAAGCTATAACCCTAGTTGTAAAAGCAGGATGCTATAAGCCCAAGGACTCCAACAAGGAAAATAGCCTAGTGAGGAAAGGAAATAAGCAAACAATAGTATTCAGATGGTCCAGCTTCCGTAAACTAGTTGTCTTTTCATGGGTATATAAGTTACCCGCAATGTGTGAAATCCGACATTCTCTAGAATGCCTAGGAAATTTATAGAATGCCTGATAGTTTTTGGCAAAGTATGAAATGATTTCTGCTTTATACATTGCCTGGAGATTCTATAGAATGCCGAGTTGCTGTACGGCAAAGTATGTAACTGGCGTACCCCCACCTTTTTCCCTCCACTGATGTTGGCGGTGGTGCTTGGGTTGTTGTTTGATGATGGCGATCGAAGCACGTGAGTGTTGAACGTTACTGTATGGCAGCATATTGCCGGTACAAGGTTCCACTACCACGTCACAGACAATATTGCCATAATTTATTCTCACAACATCAGTGTATATCATCCGGCCGAGATTCCACAGACGTTCTCCCGTAACGCTTCCCCTTGGATTGCTGTGTGACCATGTCGGAAGGGAATGCAGTGCCAGGACAAATATCGCGCCATATTGACATGCAACGACGGTTCTACGATGAGTTATCCAAAATATGACCCAATGCTGCTAAATACTGCGTTTTTTAAAACCTAAACTAGTTACTAAAAATTAGTGGACGATGTGAAAAAGGCTAAGACGACCATTAAGAAAGAACCACGGGAATATTGACTGGTGAAACACTATGATGTCATGATGGTGGAAAATAGGAGTAAGTTGATCTACCCTGTTAAATAAGGCGTGAGTGCCATTCAGTTTTACATCGCGAACTCAGAGTTATTTGACGTACTTCATAAGGCCCATTTGGCTTCAAAGCTAAAAAAGGCCTCACAACGTCGTCCCTACTTGACAATGTTTTACAAGATGTGGAAACAGAGGAAGATCTTGAAAAAATAATACAGAGCGTACAAACAACACAAGAGCAGGAAGACAGAGGTGAAGAAATGCAAGAGACAGTGCCTTCTGCAGAAGACATGCATGAGAATGCAATCAATGATGCCATGGTTATCGAAGAGCCTTCCATTTTCGTGGTTACCGAAGACCCTTCTTCCACTACCTGCTGCGTCTGCTTAAAAGAAACCAGCGGTGCTCATACATGTCGAAAGTGTAGCTAAAATGTTCATGCCATTTGTGAGCATTCCCCTAAAGAAAATGACGACAACGGAGTAAAAGGTTATTGGGTAGCATTTTGTGCACTGTTTGCTTAAATATTGAGAAACCTATCAAAAATAAAATGGAATGTAAATCGAACTTCGAAATACAGGCCAAAAGAATTAAAAGGGGTTCTGAAGAAAAGTTTTTTCCTGTGCCTTTGGGAGCCACTGTGCGAGTTCAGATTCCCAATGTTGACATAGGGCGGGGAGACTGGGAAATCTGTTGGCAGTTATTATGAACAGGACAGAAGATGATTTTTACTCCCTTGGAACTGCACAACGAATCTTGAAGCATCTATATGCCAGATGAGAATTTACCATATGTCCAAATGATTTAATGAAAGCGGAAGACGTTCCTAACCATGAAATAGCTCTCCAATCTGCTGCTACTTCTCAGTCCACGGGATGCAGCCAAGGATTCTTCAGGTGCATGTACAAGGCGAAATGCCAAACTATAAGGTGTCTTTGTGTGAAAAAGAAAATTGAGTGAAATTCAAAATGCCATTCTAGTCTTCCCTGCTGCAACAAGTAGCTCATTCCAGTTGTGTTCTGCTTGTTTTCACCGGAAACAACATCATCTCTTTATCATTTATCAATTCTTTACTAATTCATGAAATATAAACATGCAAGACCAAAGTGCCAAAATATGAATTTTTTTTTTTTTTTTTTTTGTGTGAAAGAAAATTAAGTACAGTACAATTCTAAGTGTTATTCCAGTCTTACCTGCTGCAGCAAATACTTCAATCTCAGTTTTTCTGTCGTTCTTTTTCCACTATGAACATCATATGCTTTAATTCGTATTCCTTCCACTTCAAAATGCGCCATTGTCAATAAATGCTTTTGTGCAATTCTAAGTGTTATTCCAGACTTACCTGCTGTAGCAAATATTTCAATCTCAGCTTTGCTGTCGTTGTTTTTCTGGCATGAACATCATATGCTTTATTTCCTATTCCTTCCACTTTGAAATACATAATTATCAATAAAGACTTTTATTGTGCTCTTCTGACACTTTGCCTAAACGATACTTGTCATTCTGTATAATGCCTAGGAATATTATAGAATACCTAGGAAAAGTGGGCAATATTTTTACAAAAACTGATATTTCATACTTTGCCTACAACTATCTGGCATTCTATACATTTCCTAGGCATTCTATAGAATGCCGGAATTTCGCACATTGCCGGTGACGTATATATCAGTATTTTTTCTCATATAGATTATCTCTCTTTTACATAATGAAATGTTTTTCTTGTTTGATTACAAAGAAATTTTCTTATAAAATCATAAATGCAAAATATCTATAGTTTAGTATCTATTTAACACTGATCGTCTCTTGATTGCATTAACACAAACCTTGAAGAAACGTTTTTTCTACTCATTCGAGAATATAAATTGCATTTCTTGTTAATGAGATTTTTGTCAAGAGGTCATCAGCACCAGGAAAACAATAAGATAAGTATCCACATAAGGATGCATTACTTATTCAAACAGTATCTATTAGGAATTTATAACCTTCCAGAAATAGAAGGATACAACTTTATTTTATACCAGATATTTGTAAAGAATTTAGAAGGGGAAAATCTCGTAAAACCGCTAAACATTGTCTTTTATTTCATCCAATTGAGGCAATTACTAAGTACATACCTTAAAATGTTATTAAGAATCTTTCCTATTAACCCTTTATAAGATTATTCTGATGTAAGTCTTAGGTTGGACAAGGCACCAGCCACCCGTTGAGATACTACCATTAAGAGTTATTGTGTCCTTTGATTAGCTCCGGATAGTACTACCAAGGTCTAGACCTTGAGCACTAAATCGGATCCCTCTTTGGTTACGGCTCATTTTTCCTTTTGCCTAAACATATACTGAATAGTTTGGTCTATTCTTTACACGTTTTCCTCTTTCCTCATACACTTGACAATACTAGCTAATCGGAAAAGTCTTCTTCACTCAAGGGGTTAACTATAGAACTTTAATTGTTCAGTGGCTACTTACCACTTAGTAAAGGTAGAAGAGAGACTTTAGCTATGGCAAGCTGCTCTTTCGGGAGAGACATCCCAATATCAAACCATTGTTCTCTAGTCTTGGGTCGTGTCATAACTTTTGTTCCACGGTCTGGAGGTAGAGTTCTCTTGCTTGAGGGTACACTCAGGCATACTATTCTATCTGTTTTCTTATTTCCTTTCCTCACAGTGCTATTTTCTCTGTTGGAGCCCTTGGGCTTATAGCATTCTAGTTTTCCAACTGGTGTTGTTGCTTAGCTTCCAATAATGATGATGATATCTATGAAATATCTCTACTATTAAAAATTTGTATATATAAAAAAATACTGTAAATACCTGGCAACATTTAATCCCGGATTTTTATCGTTTTAAAAACGAATATATTGACCTGAAGGAATGATATTACGGTCACTAACCGGTAAAATACAAAAACAAAGTATTATAACAATACGGTCGCCAGTATTTTACTGAAATACAGCTGAAAACAGTAGAAAACTTTGAAAAAGCATAATTCCAGTTCATTATCATCAAACCTTGACTTAATTTAAATTCACTGTCAAACCAAATAACTCCGAAATTGAACAGAGTCTTTTAATCTTCAGATTTGAAATTCACTTTTATTAATTCACCTTTACACATATCTTTCTTACTTTAAAAAAAGAAGAGAGAAAAGAAGGAAGAATTTTTCCCCCACTTCCTCTATACCGCGAGATGACACTTTGCAAATGACATGCTCCGAGAAGGTCGGTTATGTGTTATTTTTACATGCCGATTGTATAAGAGAGATTGCTAAAGGACCTGTGAAAACTAAAGCAGATATCTATCTATCTATCTATATATATATATATATATATATATATATATATATATATATATATATATATATATATATGTATACTATATATGTATAAGTATCTGTGTATATATATCTATATATATATATATATATATATATATATATATATATATATATATATATATATATATATATATACATATATATATATATATATATATATATATATATATATATATATATATATATATATATATATCTATGTATATATATACACACATATACACACACACACACACACACATATATATATATATATATATATATATATATATATATATATATATATATATATATATATATATATATATATGTATATATACATATACATATGTATACATATATATACACACATATATATATATATATATATATATATATATATATATATATATATATATACATATATATACATATATATAGTATATACACATACTGTATATATACAGTATATATAACTATATATCCATATTCATATATATGTATATTTATAGGTTTACATCGTCTCTCTCTCTCTCTCTCTCTCTCTCTCTCTCTCTCTCTCTCTCTCTCTCTACTTGAGCTGAAGTACAAGAAAATGTAAATAATAAAGACACAATGGTATTCTGCTCAACGTGCTTAGTCTGGATAGAAAATATAATTCAGAAGAAGAAGAAGAAGAAGAAGAAGAAGAGGAAGAAGAAGAAGAAGAAGAAAAAGAGAAAAATGAACAAGATATGTGTAAGGAGGTAGAGGAAATCATTGATAAATCATATGATGCAATTTAACAACATACCTACGAAGAAATAAATTATCAGATGGAAACAAATAATAGACCAAAGAGACACTACCCAGACCTACATACCAATAGGGAGGAGCAGGAAAAAGAAAAAGAAAAAAGAAAAGAAAGATATAGTCTGTAATTTACTGAAAAGAGGGAATTGAAATTTTGGCAAAAGTTGCTACTACAAGCATCCAAAGATATGCCATAATTATTAAATATATGGTAATTGTGCATATCTAGACGGATATAGAGGCGAATGCAGAGATCTCCATCCAAAAATAGGCACAAACCAGAAAGAAGGAAAAGGATGCAAATTCAACAAAAATGATTGACATATGCATCCTGCAACCATGAATGAAAGTTAGAAAACTCCAAAGCAAACAGAAAAGAAAAATGAAAGAAAAAATGAAATAAAAAAAAAACAAGCAGAGTATATACTGCGCTATGCACAAAAGGTCCCAAGATATGATGCCTTTCAACCCAAATATGCACAATTAGAGCCCAACTACAATGAATGCATCAATAATGCCAGGGGTTGGTGCAGATATGGGGATAATTGCAGGTATACACACAAATAAATATGGAGACGAAAGATTCCTGGAAATGAAGAAAATAACATCATATCAGAACAGGAAGGAATCATGGGAGAATCCATATTATTACCAATATTAGATAATGGGGATGAAACACAAACCATCATAGTGATGATTGTACAGGGTTTAGTTATGAGTAACTCTAAAAGGAAAATAGAGTTCTTAGAAGAACTAACCCAAATTGAAAAAATAGATATATTAAATATAAGTGAAACATGGCATTCCCAAGAGACTGGCAGTGATGACCAGATGAAGGGTTTCCAGACATATAGATCAGACTGAACAAATAGGAGTCAAGGGGCAACCGCAATTTATGGAAGAGACATAAATCAAGGAAAAGTCTGTGAAAAATACAGCAACACAGAATGTGAATTGATTGCGGTAGAATTTGAATATGAGAAACTAGTGAATATTGTAGTTTACAGACCCCCAAATACTAAGAAGTTTACCATAATGATAGAAAAAATAGATGATATATATAGAAACCATAAAGACTGGAATGTACTCTTATCCGGAGATTTTAACTTTCCTTTCGTGTATTGGAAAGAAAGGATAGAAGTAAGTGGTTGTATATATCCATATAAAAAAAAGAGTAATAGTAGTGCAGAAGATAAGAGGCAATTTGAAAAGCTTCAAGATATGCTATTAGAACATAATATGCAACAAATAAACCACATTCCAACAACAAAGGACAATGTCCTAGATTAAGTATTTGTGAATGAAGTGAACTATGTTCATGAAATAATAGTGTATAACACAGGAATTTCAGACCACAATGTCATAAAATTAATAGTCCATTCCAAAACGAGAGAACGCAGAAATAAACAAAGCACAAAACGATGGGAAGGATATGGAAAATATAATTTTTATACTAGGAATATAAAATGGTCAGAAATAAATGAAGAATTTAACAAAGAATGGAAAAATGTATTCGTAAGTGAAAATATACAGGTAAATACAGATATACTGTACAAAATACAGGAGAAAATTGTTGAAAAATATGTACCGAAAAAAAAAATAAACATCAGACATGCATACTAAAAGACAGAAGGACCTTATTTCAGAAAATTAGAAAGTGGAAGAAAAATTTTGCAAAAGAAAAAAATGTACGGGAGATGATGGGAATAGAAAGTAAAATAGAAAATGCAGAACTAAAGATTATATAATCGAAAGAAAATGATAAAAGAGGCTTAGAAGAAAGGACACTTCAAAATATAGAAAAAACCCAACATACTTTACTCCTATGGAAAAAAGATGAATAAAGGGAGATTAGAAATAGGCCCTCTAAGAATTGAAAGACGGTTAACGAATAAAAAAAAGGAAATATGTAACCTTTTAGCAGAAAAACATAAGAGTGAATTCACGCCTAGAATTGCGAATGAGAATAATGAAACAGAAATGAGAGAAGAAAAGATTGAATATCTAACGGATATAGATATTAATGAAGCAGATATTATGCAGGCTATAAGCGAAATTAAAACTGCACACACTATCACAAAGCCGCTTGTAATACTGCTAAGACAAAGTGTAGATATGAGCGAGATATATATTAAACATAAATTAGCATATATAACCCCTATTTTCTAAAGTGGATCAAGACTAAAGGCAAGCAATTATCGACCTGTTAGTCTACCATCACATATCATGAAAGTGTATGAAAGGGTAATATAAAAGTAAATAATGAATCATTTGGTTAAAAATAATTTATTTGATATAGGTCAACAAGGTTTTGTACCGGGAAAAAGTACACAAACCCAACTGATAGCACACTATGAAAACATATACAAAATATGATAAGTGAAAAAGACACAGATGTGGTCTATCTAGATTTTGCAAAAGCCTTTGACAAGGTAGACCATAATATATTAGAGAAAAAATTGAGACAGCATAATATTGCGGGAAAGTAGGAAAATGGGTAAAAGAATTCCTACAAAACAGAAAACAGATAGTGGTTGCAAATGACGAGAAATCAGATGAAGCTCAGGTAATATCTGGCATGCCACAGGGTACGGTATTAGCTGCACTGCTGTTTGTTATTATGATCTCAGACATAGACTGTAATGTTAAAGACTCTGTAGTGAGAAGTTTCGCCGATGACACAAGAATAAGGAGAAAAATTACTTGTGATGAAGATTGGAACTCATTACAAAGAGATGTAAACAAAATATATGAATGGGCGGAGATAAATAGGATGGCATTTAACTCCGATAAATTCTAATCAATGAATTATGGAAACAGAGAAGGAATGGTATATGTAAACAGGGGACCTAATAACGAGACAATCACAAACGAGGAAGCAATTAAAGACCTTGGTGTAATGTTAAACAGGAATATGTTATGCAACGACCAAATAGCAACGCTGTTGGCTAAATGTAAAGCAAAAATGGGAATGCTATTCCGACACTTTAAAACAAGAAAAGATGAACACATGATTATGCTTTACAAAATTAATGTACGTAGTACATTCGTGTACTGCAATGTGGTATGGTACCCACATTACCAAAATAATATTGCACAAATAGAGAGTGTACAAAGGTCCTTTACTGCTAGAATAAAAGAAATCAAGGACTTTGACTAACGGGAAAGTCTGCAATTTTTTAAATTGTACAGTCTAGAAAGGAGAAGAGAATGCTACATGATAATAGAAGCATGGAAGCAAATAGAAGGAATTACTGAAAACATCATGGCGCTAAAAATATCAGAAAGAGCAAACCAAGGTAGAATAGGGAACCGTCCGCCATGTCTGCCATTTTTTTTTTCTAATGAACCAAAATATACCATTTCTATATATGTTTTAGACATATATTATACCTTCTTCATATAAATATTTCAGGTCATGTGATAAAAAACTTTGATTTATTAGCAAAAATGATGATTCAAAAATAAAAAATTAGGTAAATTTTCCCCCCTAATACAACACCAAATGTATTGAATGTAATACCATAAAAACGACTTTATAAACCAAACAATTCTGTCAGACAGAATTTTGATCTTCGTTTTTTTTTTTCTTTTAACAAACTTTAATTTTTTTCCTTGTCTAGACGCAAAATAATCGTGAAAAAGAAAGTAACAAAAAATAAAAATTCCGGTTGACAGAATTGTGGGATTTTTATTCCTCTTTACAATGATATCTTTCTCTCTAATATCAAACAATAAATAAGTGAGAAAAATGTACCTAAGTGTGAATAAGTACAGTATGTTTTTGAGTTATGAGCTCCCAAAGATTTGCAACAAATTTTCGCTTCTTTTCTTAAAGAAATCAAGATAACATATTTATGGAAACTATTTGGTTTATTCCTACATAAACGCAACCTAAACGAGGTATTTGAACCCTCA
>NC_090757.1:64975216-64980216 GCF_036898095.1 Palaemon carinicauda
TACCGCACCTTCTTCACCACAAATGTGCAGCATAATTAACAAGCTGCCATTCTGACTGATAAACGTTTAGGTGAATCCGACTCATTTTATAAGTCAGTCCACACTTTGTTTTGGATTTCATCACCATTTCTCTTCTCGGATGATCTGAAATTCTATCTCCGTTTGGGAACATTAACCCAAAATCTATTAGGTTATTCTTGACCAACTTGAGCAAATGAGGAATATCTGTCTCAGCATATAGATTCTGGGTAGACGTTTTCTTACATAAAGGTTCAATTAAAAAAAATTTCCACAACCTAAAATTACATATTGCACTTACTTTATCAAATCAACTTTCCAATAAGTCAATAATTATCACTCTTAATGATAAAAATTAATTTGATTTATTTTTTCATCATTTGCTCATTTTAATTGTTTGCATTGCAAAGCAGTGGAGTTAAATTTGTAACAATAAAGTTATCTCCATATAGGAAAAAAGAAGGCATAGCGTCTTTTGTCAAAAGTCTCTTACTTTTGGAATTTTCAATTTGCAGCTAAAGAGGCGGTATTTGTTTACAAGAGCACGGTCTCCATTTACTCCAAGCTTATGCAGTCTTGCAGCTCTCCTCTTTTTGTAGAGTAATTAGGAGATTCTTTAAATGCTTGGAAAGCAAAAAATAGCAAGATATGTTGCGCAAGTAGGGGAGGGGGAGGAGTTGGTTGAGGAGGTACTAAACGACCTGGAACCGGCATCGTCAACATAGTCATCCAAAGAGAAGTTCGTGACGTCAGTGCACACTTGGTATCTAATCAAAATCTATACTGAATTTAAAATTGAGTAATTACTCAGTGTCAAAATTTGTAAAATGTATATTTAATATTTGGTAAATATCTGCAATTATCATATGTAAAATTAGTAAAATTAATAAAATCATCTTAAGTATATAGTTAGGAAGATACTTTCATGAACTGATCAACTAGCTCTAAAATCAACCAATCAAGGAACATAAAACCTTAAAAAAAAAAGACTTATTACACACACAACTATATAACTATATAAAAGCCTCAATAACTAATATACCTAGTCACCCGCAGGAGACGATGACTACCCATCCAGAGCAGCAACCCACAGACCAAACGGATCAATGGGTCACCGGTAACTGAACAGGTAAGCCCTCATTCAAGCTGGGTTCTATCTTAAAAATGTATAAAGACTCCAAGATTCTGAGTTGGCTGACGCTGGGGTTTCATGAGGAAGAAAATGTTCTAAAATCATTTTTTATTACCAATGGGTTCCCTCTGAACCTCTATTATAATCAAGTCAAGAAGTTTTTAGATAAAATTTTCAGTCAAAATTTAGCAATTCAAACAGTCAGTAAGAAAAAGTTATATGTCTCCTTTCCGTACTATGGTTATGTTTCGGAAAGACTAAGAACAGAGGTTATGAGTGTTGTGGGGAAATTTAAAACTAATTTTTACTAACAAGTTCTCAGTTGGCTCACTGTTTAAATATAAGGAGAGTCTACCTACTCCCTTGTGTTCCGGTGTCATATACACTTTTCAATGTGCACTCTGTAATGAGTGCTACACTGGAAGCACATCTAGACAGCTTCAGTGTAGGATTTCGGAGCACATGGGGAGATCGGTACGAACCAATATACCTTTAAATAAGAAACCAATTTCAGCTATTTATGACCACGCATTAAAATCTGGTCATGCCATTCCTAAGGATAATTTCAAAATTACAGACAGACATAGTAGCGTCAGCCAACTGATTCTTGATTAAAAGAATATCCCAGGAGACAAATATAGTAAGTGGATCTTGAACTATTTGACGCAGTCCATGAATATTGTTTACTGGACTAGGAGGAATACAACCAAATACAACCTTTGGGATGGTTAGACTGACGTCACTGCCGCGACCTTTAAATTTCAATCTGCGCACCGGCTGCTTTCTTTCTTTAGTTTTAGACTTTGATAGAAAGAAAGAGGACGATCGGGGAAAATCAGCTGCTGAGAAAATCCTCTCGTCTGAATAGAGCCTGAACAGTTGGTACACAATGGTGTATATCAGTAAATTACTGTTAACTGTTATCAAAGTTCCAAGATATTCATGAAAAAAAAAAAAAAAAAAAAAAAAAAAAAAAAAAAAAAAAAACATCGCAATGTGGAATCAGAAGATATTTTGGGACATTCATCACCAACCATAAATGCAAGCTCTTGAATGCTCCACTAGATCTTTAATAGGAGAATAAACCTTCAATTGCAAATTCATATGAAAACTCTATGTAAAATAATTCTCTTTAACGAACAACTTCGTAACTTTTCCAATCAACTTTTGAACTTCGAAAGCAACAACATTTTCCTCGAACAGGAAACATTAAAACTTCCGGCCTACCATCAACATAATTCCTAGATCATAAACGATCAGCCATCTTGAATATAACCAGTAAACTTTTCCAATAAAAATAGAAGGGAAAGGAAATAAAAAGGATTTTC
The DNA here is from genome assembly GCF_036898095.1 of Palaemon carinicauda. NCBI lineage: Eukaryota > Metazoa > Arthropoda > Malacostraca > Decapoda > Palaemonidae > Palaemon > Palaemon carinicauda. The sequence continues at coordinate 64,977,695 of NC_090757.1, forward strand.
ATATCCTTAAAAGAAGAAGGCTTTTTAACTTCTAATGAAAAACGAACAGTGTAGTTTGGTAGGATGTATACTTTTTGACAGTAACGCCTTTTGCTAATTTGTATTTTATTGGACTTGTTATCCTACTTGGAAAACCTTTCTTAAATAGGGTATGCCAAATACTTTTAAATTTTGGTATTTGTTGAAGAAAGTATTTGAATGAGGATTGACTGATCCAATTCGTATTTTAAAGGTCCTGTGATAAATCTCTTAGTCACCCCATTCCTATTATATTTTTCTCAATTTAGATTTTTTTTATCTTATATTATTTTCAAAAGGTTTTCCTTTAATAAGAGCACACGTGAGATGTATTAGCTTCTAAGAAATTCTATTTCCGAACAACAGGTGTAATTGGTAACCCGTGAAAAAAATGAAATAGATATTCACCAGTCTTCTCCAATTCATATCTCTCTCTCTCTCTCTCTCTCTCTCTCTCTCTCTCTCTCTCTCTCTCTCTCTCTCTCTCCTCTCAAGAATACTTGAGAGGATGTCCAGTCAGACGAAAGGTAAAATGCCCTGCAGATCAGGGTTGTTACGGCATTTAACTTAAAATTATAAAAGCAAAAGCTAAAAAAATTAGTGCCTAAACCAGTGAATGTCTTTTTTCTGAATACGCTAGTTTCTAGACGTGTCTGCCCTCTTGAGATGTTAATGTCAAGATATGGTAACTTGTTATTTTCTTCTTCCTCAAAAGTGAATTTGATGTTTGGATGAACGTTATTGATGAAATCTAAAAATCTAGCAGCATGTTCCTTTTGCTTGAAAGTAGCTAACGTATCATCTACGTAGCGTTTATAAAATATAGGTCTAAATAGCAAAGGACATTGGTCTAAAAACTGCTCCTCAAGATGACACATAAAAATATTAGCCAAGGTGGGCCCAAGAGGGCTACCCATAGCCATACCATCAAGTTGTTTAAACAACTTGCCATAAAAAATAAAATGAGTGTCAATCACTGCAAGTTCAAGTAATTTTTTAAAATCAGACTTATTAAAACCGTGATATCAGTCGTTTGGAAAAATAAAAAGTTTGTTTAAAATTATTTCAATGGTTTCTTGCAGGGGCACGTTGGTAAATAGTGATTCAACATCACTGGACATCCTTTCATAATGAAATAGTCTTTTTGAAGCAACATTTCAAGGATAACTGTTTTCCAACTAAAATATTTTATAGATTAGTTAAACAAATTTCTGACCAAACATTATCAACCTAAACTTCAAGTTCCTACAGTACCAAAAATGATTTTCTATGCCTCTTTGCCTTTTATTAATAACGGAAAATATGGGGAACAAATTAAAAAAGTCATTTTGAACAATTTTCCGAGTCTGGATTTTAAACTTATTTTTAAGAATCCCCTGACAGTAGGATCCATGTTTAGAATTAAGGATTCTCTCCCCGATCTAATGCGTTCTTCAGTGGTCTATATGTTTACTTGTCCGAGATGTAATCTCGGAAATTATGTGGGTTCCACAAAAAGATTGCTGAAAGTTCGTATAGATGCGCATCGGGGAGTGAGTCATAGAACTGGATGTGCGCTCAAAACCAAAGAATTCTCAACCATCAGAGAACATGCAAGTAAATGCAAGACCAACATTGCATATAAAGACTTTGAAATCATTGCTCAAGCGCAAAATAACTCCTCTCTACTGGTATTAGAGTCTTTAATGATTAAAGAAAAGGCTCCTAAACTAAACAGCCAATTATCCTCTGTCCCCCTCCACATGGCTTAAGCTGGCAAATCTAGAATTTTCTTTCTGAGTACTGTCCTTCAGATAGTCACCCAGTTCTCTAGTCTGTTCCAGACAGGTTGGTCTCCTTAGACAATTTTGATTCTTGTATATTTAATTTTAAGATACTTTTTTCTTAGTTATTTTTTTATCTCCATATTTTACTTGTAACTGTGTTTATAATTTCAATTTTAATTCTGACTGTTTTTTTTTTTTTTTTTTTTTTGTATTTTTTATATTTTTACTGAGTTTTACTTATGATGTTTTATATGTCCATTTTAGCCTTGATAATGGGATCAGTCCTGAAACGTCGGCACCAATAAATTGAAAGATGTTGTCCAGACTCTTCGTCCTCCTTTTCATTTTATATATATATATATATATATATATATATATATATATATATATATATATATATATATATATATATATATATATATATGTATATATATGTATATATATATATATATATATATATATATATATATATATATATATATATATATATATGTATATATATATATGTATATATATATATATATATATATATATATATATATATATATATATATATATATATATATATATATATATATATATATATATATGAATGTTTATATCTATATGGTATATTTAAATATTTGTTACTATATGATGTATGTATGAGGTTTAAACGGTACCGGAGTTTTTTTTTTTTTTTTACTTTTGTTGTTCCAATGAATGTAATATTGATAAAAGATTCAATTTGCTTTAAGT
>NC_090757.1:64997716-65007716 GCF_036898095.1 Palaemon carinicauda
CTTTCAATCTTCCAAACATTCTTTTAGTTATCAACACATAATCCATTAATGCCTTTCTACTACTCTTTCATTTGCCACTCTTACCCATGTATACTTATTTTTTTCTTTCTTTTAAAAAAAGCTAGCACTTATTACCATCTCTTGTTCAACACACATATCTACCAGTCTCTCACCACTCTCATTTTCACCTGGTACGCCATACTTCCCAATGACACCTTCTACCTCTGCAGCGCCCACTCTAGCATTTAAGTCACCCATGGCAACTACATAATTCCTTCTACCCAGTCCTTCTATACACCTAGTTAATTCATTCCAGAACTCATTCCGCTCTTCTTCACTTTTCTCACTACCTGGCCCATACCACTGACAAACGCCTAACATTCCCTACCCAACCTAACCCTTACCCACATTAACCTAGATGATATCTCCTTCCATTCCACTACTTTACCTGTCATCCATTCACTCAGCAACAAAGCCACACCCTCTCTCGCTCTTCCCCTTTAGATCCCAGACACTCTACCAGACATTTCACCAAATATCACTTCACTCTTTCCTTTCATCTTTTTCTCACACAAGGCCAATACATCCATCCTTCTACTTCTAAACATACTTCCAATCTCACATCTTTTACTCTCTATCGTACTACAGCCACGCACATTCAGAAACCCCAAAACTAGAGTGCGGGGAGCAGTCACTCTCCCCCCAGCTCCATCTCTTTGTTGATGCCTCGTAGGAATTTTGTACAGGAGAGGGGTTTCCCAGCCCCCTCGTCCCGTCCCTTTTAGTCACCTCTTACGACACCCAGGGATAACGTTGGCGCTATTTTAATTGTTTTTTATGCCCCCGTGGCCACAGTATATATATATATATATATATATATATATATATATATATATATATATATATATATATATATATATATATATATAATATTTATATATATATATATATATATATATATATATATATATATATATATATATATATATATATATATATATATATATATGTAAATATAAATATGTATATATATAATATATATATAATGCATATATATGTAATATATGTAAAATTACATGTTTAAATACATGACCTAAGAAGTCAATATGGAAGTAGGAGCGAGTGTGAGAAATGCCATAGTCATGTCATAACCAGGATGCTAATGCCAAACCTCAGCAATGTAACATTTTTATGAAGAATAAACACAAATACGAACCATGAGAAAGAGTTGTGTTGCACCGGATGCAGGTGTCTTCCTCTATTAATGTTTAGTTTACATTATGTGTTTAAATTCTGAGATAACTGACTGTACAATATCTGTGATATTGATATTTTAGCTAGTTCTTATTAAGCTGTCATACGGAATGGTCATCCGACCAAACCACCTATACTCCTGTGATGGAGATGTTAATAACTGTTTTTAAAGGAATAAACTATTTTAAAGTTAACTTACCTAGACTTACTTGAAGATGTAACATACCAAGTCTAATATACAACACATTGAAGATGACATTTGATGGGAACCTGAATGTGTGTTAATAACAGTATCACACCAACAATTGGTGGCAGCGAATAAAACTCTAAGAACCAGACAAAAATCTTCAAGAACCAGAGAAAGATCTTCAAGAAATTAACAGTAATGAATCTACAATTTTGACGAAGTATCTACGTCCACCGAAGAAATGAAAACATTGAATACCAACAAATAAATATTATATAAACTGAGGAACTGGATCTTCAATCAACATCCTAAGAAAACCAAGGACTGACATTCAACGTTTACTAAACATCCAAGAATCATATCCAGGAAGCACTACATTCAACGGAAATCGGACCGAAAACATTCACCCAAACATCAATAAGAAGAAACAATCCAGTGAGAGAGAGAGGAAATGAAGACATCACCCTTCGCCCATATAAACCGAAGCTAAGTACATTTCTTTATTCATTTCAGTTTTAGACAGTGAAGTATAGTTATCACTAGTCAATCGTCCACTATTGCTGGGGTGAGTTGTTTGTTAAACTTCATTTTTCCTTTCATTAAAGGAAACTGTATTCAACTTCGAATTTTCGTCGATAATTTTATTTTCTCTCTGTGCTAATTCCATTTTCTTTCAGAAGTTCTCGGGAAATATCTTTATATTTGTTTCATTGTATTGGGGGATTGTGTTATGATCTTTGTTTGAATAGTATTTATGCGTTTACGCAGTGGACGTCTGTATTCATATATAGATTTTGATAGGATTGCAAGGAATCGAAGAGATAAAAAACAAGTTAAAGTCAAAATGACACCTCCAGGCAACCCGAGTAACCCCACCCCCGGCCCGAGTAACCCCATCCCGGCTCCAATTGTTACCTTAGTTAATGCCGGATCAGCTATCCTTCCTTTTCAAGGTCAGATCAACGGCTTCTTACCTCAGAATGTCGAGTCGTGGATTTCTTCCGTCGACGCCCATTTAAATGCTAAACAAATTATAGAACCATTTGTACAATTACAAGAAGCTAAAAGTTTTATAGACTTTTCGAAAGGAGATGCGACTGCATATTTGAGGGGAGCTTTGTTTCAAGAGGTAATTACATGGGATGATTTCAAAGTTAGGCTATGTGCGGTCTATGGCGGTGAGGAAGCCTTGGATGTAGTTTTAACATTAAGAAATACACTTAATTAAGCCACTATGACTCGGCTTAATGTTATTGAGAGAGCAGCTCTCATTGCCGATAGGCTAAACGAGTATCAAGATATTTTAGGTAATTCCACTTGGGTTACTAGAGATAACATCTCCGTGAAAGATTTCTTACGATTAATGCATTTAACTTGCATGACACTTATGTTGCCTGAAGCTTTAGTGCGGTGTTTTGATAAAAAGTTAACGCCAGTAAGTACTGAATTGGATGTATATAAACAGATAAAGAAACATATGTCTAAGTGTCCTGATCTTGATCCCGTCTTTACACAAGTTTTTGCAAAGAATGAAACAAAGCCACAACAAGTAAACGTAGTTCATAATAGTCAAGTTGCAGGAATGACGTGTTATAATTGCAAGCGTCAAGGTCACTTGATTGCAAACTGCAGAACGAGATTCTGTTCGTTACATAATAGTTCTACTCATTCATATAGTCAGTGCTACTCACGTAAGACACAACAGAACCCTACAAATACACAGTCAAATCCACAGTCAATTCCACAGTCAGTTCCATATGGAAATAAAAAGAAAAATCCTTAGTTTAATAAGAAGAAACAGCCAAACGTCAATGTAGTTCAGAAACAAACAAACAGTTCTTCGAATAACTCTGATCCTGGGTCGTCTAACCAGAACTTGCAAGGTCAGATTAATTTTCAGAATGTGCAGAGCAAAGCAAATACCACATAATTAACTCCAGTGGGGAAGAGAGTGATGTTGGGTCAAGGTTATTCATATCAACATCAGTAGTATTGAATAATCCATTTAATGTTTTACCAGATCATTGTGAGGCAATAGATCTTCCTATGAAACACATGGCCGAATTAAATACATCAGTGCATGCTCCCGTAGATTTGCAAAGAATTCTTACAATAATAAGCCAAAATGAGTTACGACCAACATTATATGCTGTAAATTTAGAACACCGATCCTTTACATTATTTCTTGACTCTGGTAGTCCACGTAATATCATGGATTTGAGGACACATCATTTGTTGTTTTCGAACTTCCCTATAGAGAAGTCTGAAGTAAGGCTCTTGGGTATAGGAAATAATGAATTAAATGTAATATGCGTAACTTATGTTCAGTTCAAGGTTGGTAAGCGCACGCTTGCCGATACATTTGTTGTTGTACAAAACATCGATATGTATCCAGCTGTAATTATAGGATACCCATCTAGGGGGAATCAAAACATTATCTTAGCCTCTGCCAAGCACAGCGTGTATATCAAAGGAAAATTCTATAAGTCTTCTAATACCTTAAAACCAGTTTTGGATAAGAAGGAGACGACAAATAAAACAGTGACATACGTTGAAAAACCAATAACTTGTCTCACTAATAAAGAAATAATATACGTGACCCAACAGAATTTTCGTTCACCCGTAATATCCTCTTGCACGCAATCTATCGAGCCGAAAGTACCTTAGAATTTAATAGTGCAAATAAAGAAAATGTTACCGGGATCTGAAATATTAATCCTTTCTGACACTTTGAAAACTAACGGACTGTCCATCACACAAGCTATTTATACAATAGGCTCACATCAACAATGTAATATTGAAGTCTGTAATCATTTAAATACCACTTTAGTAATTAACAAAAATCAACATATCTTGGATGTAGAAGTTTATAAACATCGTATTCTTACCTTTGCTGAAATCAATCACGCTCAATCAGTTGCCGATGAATCCCTTTTGCAATCTATCAAAAATAAAATCAATAAAGACATTCATGAAGAAGAAATTCAGCAGAAATTTTTTGGACTTTTAACTGAGTATCATAATGTTTTTTCCACTACGGATGGATCCTTAGGAAAAATAGATGTGATAGAGCATCAAATAAGGTTAAAGGACAAGCAGAAAATTATCTATGTACCCTCGTACAGACTCCCTATGGAATTCCAGAATGAAATAAATGATGAAGTTGGTAAAATGCTAGAAGAAGGAGTCGTTAGGAAATCGAACAGCCCTTATAATTTTCCATTAATAGTTGTACAGAAAAAAGATCGAGCATGGCGTATCTGCGTACATTTCCGTCGCCTAAATAAGGAGACGATCCCTGATTGATTCCCAGTGCCATGTAGGTCAGAATAAATATTTTACCAGTTTGGACTTACTTAAAGGCTTTCACCAGATATCATTAGAAGAAAATAGTATCCCATACACAGCCTTCAGCACAGCCAGGGGACATTATGAATTTTTTACCGGATGCCTTTTGGTTTACGTTGTGCTCCCATTACATTTACCATAATGATTAACATAGTGTTTGGAGACTTGCTAGGGGATATATTGCATGCCTATATGGACGACCTTGTAATCTTTTCCAATACCTTAGAAGAACATCTACGTAAACTGGAACTAGTACTACAGAGACTAAGACAACATAACTTAAGGGTAAAGATTAGTAAGTGTGAATTTTTCAAAACAGAATTGGTCTATTTGGGTTTTACGGTGTCAAGCCAAGGTCTCAAAGTAGTCCATGATAAGGTGTCGGCTATCCGTAACTTTCCGATACCTACTACTGTCAAGTGAATACAGCAATTTCTGCGATGTAGTGGATATTACAGGCGTTTTATACACAATTATTCATTAATAGCCGCTCCCCTAACTGATCTTACGAAGAAGGGCGTAGATTTCATTTGGTCTGAGCAGCATCAACAGGCATTTAATACCTTGAAAGATGAACTGTGTAGTTCTCCTATCTTAAAATTTCCTGACTTCGGTAAGGAATTCTTTATTGCAACAGACGCCTCAGACTTAGAAGTAGGTGGGGTATTGCTTCAGCAATATTAAAAACAAATTTTCCCGATAGCTTTTTATCCTCGAAAACTGAGAACTTCCAAAAGTAAGTATGCAGTAATAGACGAGGAAGGGCTAGCTATTGTTAATTCACTAGTGCATTTTAAGTTCATAAAATACGGTTATCCCGTTAGGGTTCTTACTGATCATAAACTACTAACCGATTTCTTTAAAGGCTTCAGCCACAGCCCCAAACGAACTCAGTGGCATTTGATCACTCAAGACTTCAGCGCGAGAATCGGGTATTTACCAGGGAAAGCAAATATCATTGCTGATGCATTATCACGCAACCCCATGTCATCTTATACGGAGCCTTTAGCTGAATTAATAGATATAACAACATCCATGCCTATTGTTAAAACTATATCTGAAAAAGAAGATCTGAGCTGGAGTGCTGAATTATTACAGACTGAGCAAAGAAAAGATCAGATATAAGAGAAAATTATAAATTCTTCGGAAGGCAATCGTAATGAAAAGGAAGATATCAAGTATACGCAGCAGAATTATATAATCAAAGATAATATTGTGTGTAGGACTCTGACAAGGAAAACCCGCAATACACCACATGTAACTAACGACCAGATAGTGGTACCAATCTCACTTATATCCACTGTCCAAAATTGGTTGCATGCAAACCCATTGCATGCACCCGCGGGGTTCTCATTAATGTCACAGGAAGCCAAATCATTGTTTTATTGGCATACGATGCTTACAGATATAAAAAAACACATAGCTAATTGTCGCACTTGTCAGGAAAACAAAGGGCACACAAAAACACCTGTCATCCTAGGGGCTTATCCTGTGCCCAATCAACCCTTTGAAAGGATACATTTAGATTTATTAACAGGATTTTACGAGCCAGACAGAAGAAATAAGCACCTCTTAGTAATTATAGATGCTTTGACTCGATATACAGAACTGATAGCGCTTAAAACTAAAACCGCGATCAAATGCGCTAGGATGTCTTACGAGTGCTACATTTGTAAACATGGAATTCCACATATGATAATCTCAGACTCGGGTGGAGAATTTAATAATCATTTCCTTATCTCATTTTGTGAATTCCTTAGCATAAAGAAAATCAATACCAAGATCTATCACCCAGAGTCGAATGGGCCAGTGGAAAGGGCGAAAAGGAAGGTTTTAAACATATCAAGAGTTACACTAGGGGGATCAGACCCCAACTGTGATATTTCCATACATGTGGTACTAAGTACTCTGAATCCCTCATATCATATATCTATTAAAATGTATTAACGCCTACAACTAATTTATCAAATCCTTTAAAGGAAGTTATAAATGCAAGCAAAAGTCTTTATGATATCCTTCGAAAGAATTTAGAAGAATCACAAATTATAATGAAAAGGAATCATGATAAGATAGTGAAGCCAACTAAAACATATACCGTGGGTGATAATGTATACATACAGGTAAATGACGTAACGGATTCAATTACAAACTGACACCTAAGTTTGAAGGCCCATTTAACATTTCGGAAACATTAACGGCCAATAGATTTAGAGTTTAAAACATATCCCAACCCACTGATGAGAGAATTGTACCATTGGCTCACATAAGAAATTAAAATAAGAGAGTAGGAAGTGGGGAAATTTTTGTATCTATGAAACTTGTATAATATTTGTGTGTAAACATTTTTTTTTCTTCTTAATACAGGAGTAATTTCATATATTTTTCTCATTGCAGGTTTCCTAAATAAAGTTTTTATTGTTAGGAGTGATATTGTTCGCTCAGACATTTTTTTCATGTGGCAAGAGCCCTAAAACTAAAAATATAGATTTTGAATATGGCACTATAGTAGAGAGAACAGAAGACGTTTTTATTACAGCAAGCAATATAATTATGGAAGTAAATATAGAAGCTATTTTTCTCCCAGAGAATGACGTCACTAGCTTAAAGAGAGACCTTTCAAGGTTTGCTGCTTCATTAAATGAAATGCATAAACGACATTTTCCTTTTGTTACGAACTCCCTCTAGGAGGAAGCCATAACAGGTTCTTTTATCTTATTCTCAAATCCAGTGACAAAAACACAAATCAGTATGTGCGAGGAAAACCAGAAAGACACAAGGACAAAAATTTCCCAATATTTATTACAACAATAAATGTACTAACACTGATGGCTCAGAGAAAGTAACAAGTTGATCAAGTACAATATGCCATCGATTAACTCAATGAGTCACCTAAAGCTAAAACTAAACCCTACTCATAGTAAGGAAATCAAATCTTTAATGTTAAGGTACCCAAAAGCCTTTACCCACCACGCTAACCTATTACTAAATAGAAAGGAAAGATGTGGAAGAACATACAAAAAGAAACAATAATCCTACCTATGATACAATAATCTAAACCTTAATATCAAAGTACACAATTTTATGACACTCTCATATTAAAACTTCAACAGCTTCGACAATAATTAAATACACAAATATATTGGTCCTATGACACAGACCGGTACTGATATAGATGAGTCCATTTGCTGCTCATAAATGTGGTCACAGGTAGTCACTCTCATCAGTAGAACTGCCCTTCACAACCGTTGGTGGATATGCACTTTCAGTCTACGGCTCACCAAAATACAGTGGATGTTCCTCTTACCTGAGAGAAGCCTCCCTACTTGCTCCAACAGGACCACTCTGGTGCTGATGCAGAAGATATATCCATCAAAGAGGAAAAAGGCTCTCGAGCCCTGCTCTACACCAAACTTCCAATGTCCAGGTTAAGCCAGTAGATCACATAAACCATAGTTGCAAGTCTTATTCTCACACGTAGCTTCACAGGTAAACTGCCTTCCACATTAAGAAGCAGCTCAATGACAGGTCATTATATATATAATCCACAATAGGCAGATCAGCAGCTTCAGAGTCTTCAACGGCCTTGAACTCGACTGGCGAGAACACTTTAGGAGAGTCACAAGTCACCTTTCCTTACAACACTCCCAGTCACCACAAAGAAAAATAAACAGTTACAAATTTGCCAAGGAATAGATGGCGCCACAAAAACTTAAGCTTTTTCAACCAAAGCAAATTAAATACTACATTTAAACCAAAGCAAATTAAATACTACATTTAAACCAAAGCAAATTAAACACTACATTTAACCAAAATATATGTACTAATGTAAAACCAACAACAAAATACTTAATTTAGCTGACAAAATTGTAAACAAAATAAAAATGAAAGCCATCAGTGCAAAAAACGGCAAAAAAAAAAAAAAAAACAAGACTTTACTTTAAAATTACGTTACTGCCTGACATCTTTTAATACAGAAAGTTCGCTTGCACCAACACTAAGCGTAGCAGAAATGCTATCATACGACTTGCAAAATAAAACTGACGAGGTGAAAGCTCTGGCTCGTGACCTAATGATGTGGACAGTGCGACACTAACCTTGAAAGACGTAACCCGTTAATTTTTGCTGTTCTAAACATCTTTGGATCTGTTGCAAGTTTAGGCTTAGGAATTTCAAATTGTCTTAAAATCAGTAATCAAAATAAGAAAATTGAGTTTTTAGAACATGAAAACGAACTAGTTTTATCAGAACTAAGGAATCAGTTAACATCAATTAATCAAAGAATGAGTTTGGTGAACGAACATTCTAGTAATATCAGTCAGATTATGGAAGTACAAAACTTGCTGGCAACATTAACGTATTATAATTCAAAAATAGATCATATCCATACAAAAATTTCACATTTTATTGGGAAATCAAAAGACTATGTGGAAGCTATTACGTTAGCAACTAAAGGAGTTTTATCACCGCATCTTTTGACAATAAAAGATATAACCTTAATTTTGGAGAACGTACAGAAGAAAATAGGTTATGTTCCTTTGTTAGACGCCCTTAGGGTAGAATTTTATTAAAGCTTATTTACAGTAAGCGTTGAAAATTACAGGATCATGATTGCAGTTCCTTTTGATTCTTCCGATGCCTGGCAATCATAAAAAATATCACCATTTCCAACTTTCATGACGAATTAAGTCAAGTCCAGTAATATCCAGTTTGACAGGACACGTATTGATTTCCCCTGATAAGGAAACATATACGGTCATTAGAGACTTAGAAAAATTAACTCACTGTTCAGAAGCAATGAATGATAAAGTATGTACAAATGACTACTTTGAATTCCATCATATATCAATGGATTCATGCGAGGTAGGTATAGTACTAAACGGTGCTCTCTCCCATACATATGAAGATTGTCTGAAAAAACATTATCCTTTTGACGATAATGAGTTCAATTGCAGATTGAACAACGGCTCGTGGATACGATACGACAAGGCCGGCTTCAATGTATCATGCCCAGACGGATCCACGTCCCACTCCCAGGTCTTCGTTGCAGCTGAAGGTTGCATCGGTACGTCCATGAATTACACGGTCCAAAAAATTAACACTATCATCAGGGAACAGACCTACTTTGCGAATTTCACATGGACCACTACAATCCTATCCTTACGTCTCCCATACAACGCAGGAGTGGCTAATCGGTTGATGAAATTAACCAAG
>NC_090757.1:65017526-65037526 GCF_036898095.1 Palaemon carinicauda
TTGAAACAAGATAAATTTTTTCTCTGCGACCGAAATGTTGTAGTTGCCAGTCGTAATAAAAACATTAAGATCGAGCTCGTATTGAACCGTTTCAAAATGACTAAAAAGTACCTAGCGTTATGTAACTGCATGTAAAATTACTATTCTATAAAGATATTGAAATGGAAGACATATTTCCACACTCAATATCTCCTTTTATCGATATTACATTTCCGTACATTCGGTACGTTATTATTATTATTATTATTATTATTATTATTATTATTATTATTATTATTATTATTAGTAGTAGTAGTAGTAGTAGTAGTAGTAGTAGTAGTAGTAGTAGTAGTAGTAGTAGTAGTAAATATCATACCTTATTTTACTGTGGTCTAGAGAAACCATAAATCTACAAAGATATTATTTCCGCTCAGAAAGGGAATATGAGAGAGAACGCCCAGTGATACTTGATACAACTTTCAAATTTTTGGTGACAGTTGTTTACTAACCATGAAATACAGTTGAACATCTAAAAGTTAAATTCAATTTATTTATATTGCCTCATAACATCGCCTTCTTTTTAATGAAATTAAATATATTTAGAAGCATTTTATCACCGAAAAATTTTCATTCATTTATTAATTAATTTTGTTGTTTTATTTATAAGTTCGTATTTGCCCTTTTCTGGGATGAAAATGTAAATACATATAGAAGTATTTTATCACCGACAAGATCATATTTATTAATTTCTTCACTTTTTACTTTATTTACCTATCAACCAATAGTTTATTCATCATATGTTCATCTTTTTTCCAGAACCTAATATGATGTCCGATCCCTCCGGAACAAAATCTGAAAACTCTTTTTATTTAGTTTTAGAAAAGAATCCATCATTTAACATAACACTCCAATTGCTGATCTTTAATCAGAAAGTATTCAAATCAACACTACTTTCCTTAAAGTACAAATGGCAGTGTCGCTTTTATCATAGTCGCTTATCCTATTTCATAAAATATTAACAAGCAATATCTTGGTTTCTTCTGAGAAACGACCAGCATAAGAGACCGTCTTCTTTTTCTTAGGAGTTATGAGATGAGCTATTAACCTGAAATGCTTAAAAGGATACACTTTCCTAAATTGCTATACATATTACGATAAATACTTGGTTAGGTGCAGGTAATAGCTAGGCTATGATAAAAGGCTATTAGTTATTTCTCTCTCTCTCTCTCTCTCTCTCTCTCTCTCTCTCTCTCTCTCTCTCTCTCTCTCTCTCTCTCTCGACAAAAGTTACGCTGACGTTAGGATAATTCAACCAAGCTATGAAAAGTTAACCAGATTTGCAGATGATCATTGACGGATTCATTGTCTTCTTTGTAAACTATGAATAAACATCTGCTTTGAAAGAGACGCTACTTTCAATAAGTTGAGGTTATTTACCTAGGATCTTATGTAATATGTGTATTTTAATCTAGTCAATAAATGTTAGTTCAATTTAAAACTTTGAAAAAGAAGGCATTGTATCTAGAAATGTTGTTATCATCATCATCATTATAGTTGTTGTTGATGTTATTGCTGATTTTTGTACATTACCGAAAGTGTCACTCTCTCCTTGCAGGTTTGTTTAATAATAATAGTAGTAGTAGTAGTAGTAGTAGTAGTAGTAGTAGTAGTAGTAGTATTTACAAACGGAAAGGTCTGTATATCAGCAGACACGACTAGGCTCAGGTTTTCGAAAAGCGGAAGCTCAAACCAATTTAAGTGTCTGCCATTCTACAAATTCCTCAAGAAATGCTTTACCTAAATTAACAGTTGAATGATGGAAATCTAAATGATAGCAGTTATGAAATTGTTGAGTCATGCCTCAAACGAGCCCCCCTCATTTTCTGTAGCTTATCTTATAGGGTTTTGGTAGCCTGTTGAAAACGTCCCAGCCTACCACTCTGCTAGACTGGGGTTCGAGACCCGTTCAAACTCGACAGTTTTTTGTAGTGTATGAAACCTCACCGTTCTTGTGAGCGAAGGATGGGCGGTGAGCGGGGGATGGGCTGGTTTATCCGCCTTGCCATCTCCAGTCATTGCCTGGGCCTCCCTGGTTCTAGCTTGTTAGAGAGGGGGCCTGGGCGCTGATCATATGTATATATGGTCAGAGTCTATGGCCTTTTCCTTCTAGAGCATTGCCACTCTTCCTTACCTCTGACATTCATGAGTTATTTTTAACAACCTTTAAATAAGCATGCCAGGATTTTTAGAGGATAAGCAAACGAAAAATTTAGCCAAGCTACTTTTAGCTCAAGATGGCGCGATATATTGCGTTTAGGTTTTACCATAATCAATAATAACTCAGTTAAATTTCATAATTATTTTATTTCCTCCACAAATATCATATCTATGATTCGACAAAATTGAAGTGGTTCTGGCTAAAGAAAGATAAGTTTTGCAATCAAGAAAAATTTTCTTTGCATGACGGTAACCATTCACCAGTCAACATCCTTTTTTAAAATGAGCCAGTCTTTTTTAGCCTGATGTGCTGAAGTAATGACCTACACAAGAAGGCAAAAGTCTACAGAACTCATTACTGGGCACTACTTGACTTCCGAACCTTGGAGAAGGAGCCAATGATGATTTCTGCTGCAAACACAAACGAGGAAGCCAAAAGGCAAAGCAGCAGCAGAATCAAGGGACCCTGAAGGAGCTCTACCGTAAGGGTCTAGGTGTCCTTTTGTCCGTTTCCTGCATCTCCGAAGTAGGCATCAACTGCTTCATCTCCAGGAAGGACTTTTTGCTGACCCCTTCTGCTTTTGAACTTGTAGACAGCTTCATCGCCCCACTGGTTGACTAAACTTGCCTGAAAAGGAAACGGTTTTCATAGTTTTACTCGTATCTTATACCTCTTTTTATCTTTTTATTATTGGCCAGTTTATCATATTGGTCATTTTTATAATCTTTCGTTTACACTAGTATACTTTCTACAGTTTATATCATTTCTTGTAGGCCTACTGTTGAGACGGCCGCTTTATTGTCTAAAATTAAAGATCAATATTCAGTTGCATCAAATCAGATAAGTGATGTTATTAGAACTATATGTGTGAATATTATTAAAATATCAGACACGGGAGTTAACGTACCCATCGTAAAGAGTAAGACAACTATACTATGAAGATATGTGTAGTCTTTCAACTCGTTTAGATTTAAAAGATCACAAACAAGAGCGTCTTACCTGAAAATGAAATTCTATGAAACAATCATGGATATTTCTGTAAGAAGCATTGAACCTTGTGACTGAATAAAATCCTGATGTAACGATCAAGAAAATGCTTAAAGATACTTCCCCTCATCACAGACTCCACTTAATCAATAAAAAATATGTATGGAATACGCATCGTTCTGTAATACTAAAACTAGAGGGCCACTCAGTAGCGAGTATGCCTGCGCCAAGAAAAGTGGCCTTATTTTGCTCATAACTCCACTGCGTACTTCTAATTCTATGTGATGTATTCAAAATCTAATGGAATTGTCCTTGGGTCATACTCCACATGTCCACCAATTTTCGTTGAATTTGGTTTTGTTGTTTTTGCATGATATCGTTCACAACAACAAAAAACAACAAACCAAACATTTTTCCATTATTAGATCCATCCTTGGGTACCTAACATGATTACCAAGTTTGGTCAAAATCGGTAGAGTAGTTTTAGTGTCAAGTTGCTCACATACAAACGAACAAATATGGGTGAAGACATACCCATCACAAAAGCAATAAATATATACATAAGAAAATATTTCACTTATTGCCTTACCTTATCAAAGATTCCAATATAACGATCGAGAATATGCCTCTGATGACAGGCCACGTAAACCTACCGGGCCAAGTATTTCGTACTGCACTCAAATAATCAAGATGTATCGAAGACGCATCGTTCTGCATTACCAAAATGAAGAACTCGATATAAAAGTTGCGTAAATACGTAAGAAACTGTTTCCCTTATTGCTTTACCTGATTAAAGATTCCAATGTAACGATCGAGAATATGCCTGAATTGTGCATCTCTGATGATGGGCCAGGCACACCTACCGGGCCAAATATTTTCTTTAGCAGAGTAGAGTGGCGTCCAGCCATCGTCTCTAGTGAAGTGGCGGAATATGTTCAGGTCCAGGTTCCTTCTGTCGTACATATAGGCTGCGCTGGTTAAAGTTTAATCAATGGTAGGCTAGTCTTACATAGTGAAAAAAATTGGTTAGATGTGATTATATTCAATGGAAAAAAAGGACAATTTACTCGCAATAACATTTTCTCTCCTTTGCTATGTTTATGTTCATTTGTTATCTTAGGTATTCACATTTATTTATAGTTTTGCTTTGCTTTCTTCAATCTTTTTATGTCTGTAGTCTGTCTTTTCAAAGCGCTTTATAAGCTTCAAAAATGTTTGCTTTATTTTCAATAATAATATTAACAATAATAATAGTAGTTATAATATTATTATTATTAATAATAATAATAATAATAATAATAATAATAATAATAATAATAATAATAATAATAATAATAATATTATTATTATTATTATTATTATTATTATTATTATTATTATTATTATTATTATTATTATTATTATTATTTTTATTATCATTATTATTATCATATTCTACAGATGAGCAGGCTAACTCGAGTTTTCTTTCATAATTTGTGTAATTTGTCTTATTTACTTTATTCTGTTATTGCTTTTCTTATAGATTTTATTTCTACTTCCGCTCTTTTTTCCGTGCGCAGTTCCAATTAAGGTATTAGTTTGACCTGCAATAAATATTGAGACGAAAACAAAGAAGAAGAATAACAGTAATCTCTTACTTGTCCGTCAGTAGTCGAGGGACAGCAGCCTAAATGAAGGATACGAAGGTCATCCTCTGACTAATATCCTTGTACGGACCAGGTGAGGACTGTTTTAAGCCGTTATAGAAATCAACGGTGTCCGGTGGAATAAGCATGCTGCGTTGGAAGGTGGTAAAACATTAAAAAAACACTCTAAAATGGTCTGTAATAATACTGGTCAATTATAAGCACATTTAAAGGTTTAAAGGCCACCCATGAATGGCAGAAGCAAGAAACCGTTAGCATGACAATGACCCATAAATTGACCATATATACATGTAAGCAGTGCCCAAGTCCCCTCTCCATCAAAGCTAGGACCAGGAAGGGTCAGGCAATGGCTGTTGATGACTTAGCAGGTAGTCCTATGGGCTCCCCCAAACTCCCGACCCCCATCCTTAGCTCACAAGGATGGTGAGTTTGTAGACAATAAAGAGTTTGAGCGGGACTCGAACCCCAGTCTGGCGAGCACCAGGCAAGGGCGTTACCAATAGGTCACCACAGGCTTTTCTGGTCTATTATCCTGTCTATTAAATGTGTTTATCAGCTTCTTGTTAAGTTTCATCTCTGACAAAGGAGCTAAGTGTTGTTATGAACATTTAAGCTCACTTGACTTCAGTTGGTCCTCTTTTCTGACAACGACCAACTAAATTTTGGGAGAAATAACAATACGTCAGCAGGTATTTCTGGTCTTTTTTGTTTCGTTTATCATTTTTCTAATGTATACCCTCTCTGACCTTTTTTCCACATGTGGGTTTTATAAAAATTAATAAGTTTTCAAAATGTCAAGAGGGGAACTAGGGTAGATGCTTAATGGTCCACACCAAGCCACTCGAACGTCTACAATATGTCCCAGCATAATAAGCTACTCTGATGGGCTGCATAGTTGTTAGAGTGTATGATTGGTTCTAGTCTGGGGAAACTTAATTTTCTCGTTAGCTGTAAAGATCGTTAAGACTGCTTCCATCAAATTCATCTTTCAATTGTAATTTTGTCATTGCCTATGACATCTTAGTTCCTCTCATTTTTTTCCGTTTTACCTTCCATTTCATTAATATTTAGGAATTCAAAGGAAATATATACTTTGGAATAAAAACTCAAACCAAGAATATCTATCGGTCAGGAGTCCTTCCATAAGATTGTATAAGACCCATGAAAACGTACTTGCATTAAAGTTATACATTGCATTATCTGGACTCAACCAGGATAGTAATTTAGAAACTTCAGTTCCTCTAGGTAACTTGAGTTCACAAATTAAGTGTCTTCTCACAAGTCAATCTCTTCCGCCTTGCTTTTTGGTAACTTGAGTTTACAAGTGAAGTCTCTTCACAAGTGAATCTTTTACCTTTCATTTTGATCACAAGTGAAAAGTCTCCTCACAAGTGAATCTCTTGTATCTTGGATTTTGATGACAATTGGAGAATCTCCACACAAGTGAATCTGTTCTACCTAGCTTTGGCATCCACCAGTTGCTGCAGCGTCTCAATCCTTTCAGGGTACTTGGGTATAGTTAAGAAGGCTGTCAGATTCCCCCAATAGACGACGCCAATCACACAAGCGAATACCAGCCATAACATGAGAACGAGCTGGATGGAATTTGTATTTGGGAGTTTCTTCGACAGTCCCTGGCCGAGTAAGGTGGCCAGGATGCCCTCAGTAACTTTCCACCAGGTTAAAGGCTGGTTAGCTTCTTTCACCAGGTCTAATCAAGATACCTAGGATTATATGTAAGAATGGGAAAAGCAGAGAATATTATCAGAATATAAATATAAGAGAGGAAAATTGAAGATTATACCAGGTTATGAAATAAGAAATGAGAAATATTTTTTGCTATATTTACCGAACTAAAGACCTTTAATAAGAGAAAAATTGAGATTTTCACTAGTATGTTATCATAATAGTTGAAAAAAATAATTATAATTTTAGAGAAGAAATTTTGTCTACCATCCAATCTTCTTTCTTTACGACACTTATGAAGAAGAATTAATAGAGAGAGGAAAATCTAAAAAGAAAAAAAAATGGCAACTTTATCCTGCAAACTACAAGATTATACACATTAACAAAAACATTTCTGCAAAGATAAGATAATGCAATTTGAGAAGTGAACACTTTGGAATCCTATTATCCTTAATCTTCATATCTTGATTTTACTTACCAGATAAATGACAAGGATCACGACCAGGAGCATGATGCCAACAAATACACAAACGAGCTCACTCAGGGGGTTCAAAGTCAGCAGAGAAATCCAAGTAAGGCAGAAGATGAGGCAGTATTGCTATCCTTGAAGGAGACATGAAGGCTACATGTTCGATAACCTTCTCTATAACCTAAGAGTGATATGAAGAAATTTAAAGAAACTAATGCCATTTAGTAACTGCTATTGTCATGGTGACATTCCCAACCTTATTGTAACTCATTATATGTACATAGATATTCGGTTTTCCTGGTTAACTGGCCTTCCACATTCTTACACTTATACCATGAACCTACACTACAATTTCAAGAATGAAAGCCTTCTGCAAAGGAACTTTCCACACCTTCAGCAGGTTAATACTCAGTCAAAAGATAAAAGGGCGAGCCCTCTTTGTGAATAAATTGTTAAGAAAGAAACTTTAAGGGTGTACCGTCTTCATAACTCAAACTTCTGCTGCCATATCTATTTGAATCACTTATGCAACAGTATCAACAATGAGCTCCCTTATAAATGGACAAATGTCTCAATCATGGGTAGTTCTATGCAAATTTAATGTAGCATAGGCTCATAGACTCTTCATACATACACAAAAGACTTGAACATGATTCCCTGCAGTAAATTAGACTTTGAACCCCCACAGCCCCCCAGCCCCCCAGGCCCCCCACACAACGCCCCCCCCCCCTTAAGCCCCCCTCCCAAGCCCCCTCCCAAGCACCCCCCAACACAGCCCCCACCCCCCTAAAAGTAAAACTAATTTCCCTGGCACTTTGATATCCTGTCAATTTTGTGAGTAGAATGTCCACACTAGCAGTCTTCAAGGTAAGCGCTCTCATAAAGAATGTCTTTATAGCTCCCATTTGTTTTATGCATCCCCACAGTGGTAATCTACTTGGAAATAACATATATGGAAATATCCCTTTTGAGAATAATATTTCTACAACCATACTGTAAGTGTGCACGCCAAATACAAACTTATCATTGAAAAAACCAAAGAAGAGAATAACCCTCACTTCATCCCAGCTGGCGACTGGAAAAATTTTGATGGTGAAGTTGAGGAGATTAGCTATAGCCTGTAGCATGATGTAATCTCTACCAGTATATGTTTTCTTTCTCAAGTCATTGGACGTGTTTTGAATCATCTTTTCAATAATATCATAATCTTCAATGACCGAGTTGTCTTCTTCCAGGGCCAGGAAAAAGGGCATGAACGGCTAGACTGTGACGCTCATTGGTGATTTATGGAAGCTATAGAAAAAATACAAGAAGTTAATGATACAAAAGTATGAAGTTATGAAAACAATAAGCTATTGCCTTGAAAAATCATATTAACGTGTGTTAGTGTAATTAAAAAAAGAGAGAACATGTTGATGCAATTTGAAATTTGTTTGAATTATCTTCCTATATGTAGGGAACACTTGCTGGCTCTAGCCATGCATCAGTCACGCGTGATTTGTAATACATTAATTGTTTATTTAGAATTAAGAGACATTTTCAATATGAATGTTGCTGGTGGTTTAGAATTTCAAATTGGATACAAGAGCTACAGCATAACCTGTCACCAAACTTTGCTAGTTAAATTCCCCTACATTAGCCTGCCTAGATAATTATATAATACTGTAATAGTTTATTGAACTGGTATTTGCGTGCTTTTGCATGTCCATTCAATTTCTCTAGTAGGTAACTCTGTTTCCCAGGTGCATTTTTGCACTGGGTCTTAGCAAGAAGTCAAAGTCTAAGGAGAGTGGAACCTTGCATCCTATTCAACAAATTTTGTTCCTTAGCATTCATGTCTCTGGCAGACATGTCCCCAACCTCTTTTTTTTTCTGGTATGGGAGGGACTTTGACTTTGAAGTTTAAGTTACCTGCAAGAGATTATATCCTATGTCGATAATAGACTCGAATTAAAGAAAGCACAAAATATTTTCCTCTTGAAAAGTCAAAGCATTTCTGAAATTTTCATTAAGCCTTGTGAGTTTGAAGCGGGTAACAATAATTCAGGGAGTCTCGGAAAGTCAATAGAGCTAGAATAATTAAGAATAGGCCTCTTACAAAGATTGTAAACACTCAAGATTAGCTAATGTTGTGCTTGAAGGCTAGAACAACCTAAACTCACTTTTGATATTTCTCTGGAAAGAGCTTTTTGTCATTGAGGAACCTAAGACCAACGTTTAGAGGTCCAAATGGATATCGCATCTGTTGGTGATCAAGAGTATCCAAATATAAGGCTAAATTTCATATGCAGAGTTATATCACCGTTGTCAATAATATTGAAGCATCTAAAGACACAAACTTCTAGAGAGACATAATAGCTTCGTATTAACTCACCTTGCATCATTTCCAGATCCCACCACATTGAAAAAATTGTATTGAACATCGAATAAGTCGAGTGATGTGCCATGAGATGGCCAATTTTGTTGGGAGGCAAATGGGTCACGACGAGAATTTTCGTTTCCCAAACCACAAGGCGAGAATCGTCAGCGCATAGGCCAAAGGAGATCAAGAACTGGTGGTCGTTGCTAATTGCTAACAAGCTTACGTTCCCATGGATGGTCCTGATCTGCTTGGGAAAACAGTGATTGACAAGTCACTGAATTGACAAGGGATACTGGATGTCAAAACTAATAAGTTGAAAATTGAAAATGATCAATACGGCTTCTGAACAGTGATAAGCGATGCAAGGCTTGTCAAAAAAAGGGAAAGATCAAATTTTAAGTTTACATAAAAGCAGTATTAACTATCTGTGAGAAAACGAACAAGATATTCCAAATAATCAATATTCAAAATAATACGCAACACTCCGGTGAAGAGATAACTTGAATTTTTCTCAGAATAATCAGGAATATGATTCTTTCAAAAATATTCAAAAGTTCCTGAAAATGGAAAATCGATGCAAATCAGATCACCACCATCTGCAGTTAACCTATTGGCATCCACCCATTCAAAATTTTTAATTTGTCACCTCGTTGAACTAGTACTGTTACAAATGCTACCAATCAAACCTAAAGGTTAGCTTGGAACAACAGTGAATAACCTTCTATTATCAACCAAGTTTTGACTTGAGACTTTTCCTTTACATAATTCCAGCTACCGTAAAAATAAGCGTTTCTGGTACAACTCAGGAACATAAGTGGTGGGCTACCTTTAAATCTGCACTCTTTGGTGTAGATGTAACAGTTCCTCCTTAACTTAAAACACATGTCTCTGTCACTCATTGTCCAAAAAAAAAAAGGCAACCCTTTTGCCTGATGTGTATGACAGTAAGCAGAGTAATGGAAAACTTGGTCTTCCTTATTCTTGTTTTCCTGAAGCTAGACTAATAGTTTAGCTTTTCAATCTCATGAAATTAAAGCTCCCGTGGCTGATCTCGATGCTTATAGAGATATAGACCAAAATGGTATTTTTCATTGCTTTTTATAAAGACTGCAAATTTCCTATCTCGAAAGTTCTCTTTTATTTTGTGCAAGTTAGTAAGAAGAGCTGCTTTAAGCACTTACTGGAGAATTTGTAATGCTACTTCATTATGTAAATGTGTTTGCGGTAACTCAAGTCCAACTGATTACTACCTAATTTCCATAACTCCCATATAATCTATAGTTTTTGTAATGTCTTTTGGCAACACGTTTAAATAGATTTGTTGAGGGTAATCATCTGTTCCCTGGTTTGCAATTTGGCTTTTGTAAAGGCCTTGGAGCATTTGATGCCCTACTTACTATCTCCAATGCTGTACAGAAATCTCTTGATTGTGGTCAGGAAGTTCGTGTGATTGGCCTTGATTTTAGTGCTGTCTTCGACCATGTTATTCATGAGGCTCATGTTTTCAAAATCAAAAAGTTGGTTGTGGTTGGGTCTTTTCGTAGCACCATTACTAAATTTCTAAATGATAGATCACAAAGAGTTATTGTTGATGGCCACCATAGTGAGTATAGGAATGTGGTATCTAGTGTTCCTCTGGGTAGTGTTCTTGGCCCATTCCTTTTCATACTATATACACATGGCACGTGGTTTCGCCTAGAAAACAGGCTTCTTGCCTATGCAGATGATGCTACTCTTTTTGCATGAATTCCATCTCCTGAATGTAGACCTGGGGTTGTTGAATTCTAGGTAAAATTAGTGGAAGGGGCAAATTATTAGGCATGAAGTTAGATAAAACAAAACTTTTAAGTATGATAGTAAGTAGGTGAGGAACAATTGCTCCTCAACCTCCAGATCTCAGCGTTGATAATGTTTCTATAATTCTATGACAATTTTAGAATTCTAGGTATGATTCTCGACAACAAATTTATTTCTGAGAAACAATTTAGGTCTGTGTCTTCTTCAATTGTACAAAAAAATAGCCTATAGAGATAGATTTTTTTTAGATTTTCGGTGATCAGTATATTCTGAAGAAGGATTCTAATTTTTTCATTCCACCTTGTTTCGAGTGTTATTCTCCTGTCTGGTCTTCAGCTACTGATTCTCATCTTAATTGGTTGGACAGGAACATACGGTCTAAATTTCTTATGCATGATCTAAATATTAATCTCTGGCACCGTCGTTCAATTAGTTCGTTATGCATGTTGCATAAGATTTTCTATAATTTGACCATCCTTTACATTAGGATCTTCCCGGACAGTACCACCGTGTTCCTAATATAAGATATGCAGTTGATTCTAATAATCAGACCTTTTTATCTTGAGGCTCAAAACTACATAGCATTTTAGAAGTTTTATTCCAGCTATGACCAAGTTCTGGAACTGTTTCCTTAATCGGGTAGATGAATCTGTAAAACTTCAAAAGTTCAAACTTACAGCAAATGTTTTTATGTTGAACAGACTGATAAAAGTCTCTCTTTATTGTTTATATACGAGTGATCTTTTTTAATGTTGTTAGTTCTTGAAATATTTTATTTTGATTTTTTATTTCTATTCGTAGAATTTATCTATTTTGTTATTTCCTTTCCTCATTGGGATAATTTTCCCTGCTGGAACCCCTGGGTTTGTAGCATCCGGCTTTTCCAAGTAAGGTTGTAGGTTGGCTAATAATAATAATAATAATAATAATAATAATAATAATAATAATAATAATAATAATAATAATAATAGAAATAATAATAATAATAATAATAATAATAATAATAATAATAATAATAATAATAATAATCAATTGGTAAATATGATATCTTGCTATTGCAATATTTTTAGATATTCTTAGCAATTGATGGAAAAATAGGCTCTGAATAATAATGATAATTATAATGAATATAATAATAATAATAATAATAATAATAATAATAATAATAATAATAACAATAATAATAATAATAATAATAATAATAATAATAATAATAATAATAATAATAATAATGATATGATAATAATTTAATCATTTAATCAATCATTTATATCTAAATCCCTAAATCACTAAATATTTGAATAATTAAATAATTAAATAATTAAATAATCAAATAATATTTTATCATTTAATCATTTAATCATTTAATAAATAAATCAATAAATAATAAAATAAATAAAGAATTGAATAATTAGTTAGTAATTTAATAATAATAATAATAATAATAATAATAATAATAATAATAATAATAATAATAATAATAATAATGATGATTGGCAATAATAATATTAATTGATAATAATATTATATAATAATAATTAATGATGATAATGCTACCTGCTTTCCTTTCTTCATTAAAGATTGGATGTTGGTCTCATCATCAGCTTCTCTCCACCTCGAAAACACCAAGACCAGAATTTCTAGGGAGCTCACACAGGATCTGTATAACAGATGTAATTATCGGAGAAAACTGGTAGCCTACGTCGAGATATAGATATAATAGTTTACACATACGGAGAATATCAATATGTATTTCATATATATATATATATATATATATATGTATATATACAGTATATATACATATATATATATGTGTGTATATATATATATATATATATACATACTTATAAATTGATAAATATATATATATATATATATATACATATATATATATATATATATATATGTATATATATATATATATATATATATATATATATTTATATATATATATATATATATATATAATGTATATAAATAATTATATATATACATATAAATATATATATATATATATATATATACATACAGTATATATTGTTATTATCATCATTACTAGCCAAGCTACAACCCTCGTTTTAAAAGCAAAATGCTTTAAGCCCAATGAATCCAATAGGGAAAAATGGCTCGGTGAGGAAAAGAATTAAGGATATAAATAAATGATGGGAACAAACTAACAATAAATCATTCTAGAAATAGTAACAACGTTAAAATAGATATGTCATATATAAACTATTAACAACGTCAAAAAGAGATATGTCATATATAAACTACAAAAAGACTCATGTCAGCCTGGTCATCATAAATGCATTTGCTCCAACTTGTAACTTTTGAAGTTCTACTGATTCAACTGCTGTATATACATATGGATATATATATATATATATATATATACATATATATATATATGTATATATATATATATATATATATATATAAATATATATATATATATATATATATGTATATATATACATTTAAATATATATATATATATATATATACATATATATATATATATATATACATAAATATATATACATATATATATATATATATATATATGTATATATATATATATATATATATCTATATATATATATATATATACTCTATATATATATATATCTATTTATACAGAATATATATATATATATATATATATACATATATATGTATATATAAATATATATATATATATATATATATATAAATATATATATATATATATATATATGTGTATATATATACATTTAAATATATATATATATATATATACATAAATATATATATACATATATATATATATGTATGTATATATATATATATATATATATATCTATATATATATATATACTCTATATATATATATATATATATCTATTTATACAGAATATATATATATATATATATATACATATATATGTATATATAAATATATATATATATATATATATATATATATATATACATATATATATATATATATGTATATATATGTATGTATACATATAATATATATGTATATATATACATATATATATATATTTATTCTATATATAAATGTATATATATATATATATATATATATATTATCTATATATATATACATATAAATATATATATATATATATATATACATATATATAAATATGTATATATATTTAATATATATATAAGATATATATATATATATATATATATATGTATACATACATATATATATATATATATATATATGTAAATATATATACATATATACTCATCAGCCGTTGCTGGTCCACTGCAGGACAAAGGCCTCTGACATGTCCTTCTACTCATGCCTGTTTATGGTCTCTCAATGTCAGTCTATACATGCAAGTTGTATTTTCTCGTAAATCCATCATCTTCTCTCCTTTCCCCTGCTACTCTTTCAATCTCTAGGGACCCATTCTAGATGTCCTGCCCACGTCCATTTCTTTTTATTACATGTTATCAGAATATCCTCTACTTTAGTTTGCTCCCGTATCCATCTCGCTCTCGCTTTATGTGTGTGTGTTTGTGTGTGTATGGGTCTGTGTGTGTTTGTTTGTTCGTTTTTTGTTGTTGTACATGTTAATATATACACATATTTTATATATGACTAAACATAAACTTATAAAATTACTACACAATACTTTTCATATACATGGAATCTCCTTTTTATTCCAAGCGATTTGAAGATTACGTTCCAATTCTCTTAGCACTACAAGACACTTGATCTTTATTCCCAGAATTTTGGTGATGGAGGAATATCTGAACATCGCAAATGATAACCCTAAAAGCTCCCCTTTACCTGTTTTAAACAATTTCATATCATTAATTGATTTTATGAATGACTAATAAACATAACACGATTTACATCACCTAAAGTTTTATTTTGACTGAAAATTATATTATAAAGTGGCATGAACATTACATGTGGTACAGTGTGTATCGATAAACTTTCATCTTATTATTGTTATTAATACAATTTTTAATGTTATAACCACTATAAATTTTTATATCTAGGAAGATATGTATTCTATTAAGTTTGTTTGTTTGTTTTGTAAATCTGGTTTCAAATCAGACTGTGTTCGGTAAACACTTCGTCAAATAAAGTTTGACTTTATATATATACATATATATATATATATATATATACATTTATATATATATATATATATATATACATAAATATATATATATATATATATATATATATATAAATATATATATATATATATATATATACGTAAATATATATATATATATATATATATTTACAAGCATATATACAGTATATGCATACATATATATACATACTTGCACACACACATCTATATATATATATATATATATAGATGTGTGTGTGTTCGTGTGCGTGTATGTGTTTTTGTGTGTAATTATGCATGGATATACTGTATATATCCTTATATATATATATATATATATATATATATTAATAAACCCATGACCCAAGGAGTCATTGACGAGTTAGGATTGTGACAACAGCCATAACAGGATGTGAAACTAGACCATGCTAAAGCAATGTTTGGAAAGCATTGCATGAGTAAACATTTATGTATGTCTTGTAAACATGTCATAACGCCTCCCGTGGGAAGCAGTTGTCCTATTGAGTCGTACCGGAATCCCTTGACTTCCGGCCATAAGGCTACGTGATCATTTTACTTTGTATTTATATAAAACAATGAGATAGCTAGTGTTATTTTATCGACGCGAGATTATTGTAAACCTGTTCTATTCATCTTTTCATACTGAATGGTCATCTGACCAAACCATCCATACTCCAGTGATGGAGCTATCAATAATTTGTTTAAAGTTAACCTAAAACTTTGGACTTATTAAAAGAAGAAATCTACAAGTCTCATATTTCTATATCACATTAAAGAGACATGAGGATGAAACCCCAATGTGTACGTACAACATTCGTACACTAACAATCAGCGGATACAGCAATAACAATCAGCGGTTACAGCAATAACAATCAGCGGTTACAACAATAACAATCAGCGGTTACAACTGTAACAATCAGCAGTTTTATGACAGCAATAAATGTACAATTACAACGAAGTATATACGTCTACCGAAGTAATGAAATCATCGAATATCATCTATAAAACAGAGGAAACAGGATCTTCAATCAACAAGCATCAATAAACACATACATTCAAGAATCATATCGGATATTGAAATATTCATCGAATAAACAACGCACGACGAAAAGCCAAGTCGAAGGTCATCACACCAGCTACACTCTTCCTGCAAACGAGAGAGAGAGAGAGAGAGGACGTGACGTCAACGGATCAAAACAATCTTCACGCATATAAGCTAGGCTAAGTACATCCTTTGTTCATTCAGGTTTTTTCAGTGAAGTGTTTGATGTCACGAGTCGATCGTCCATTATTGCTGGGGTGAGTTATATGTAATCCTAGTTTTCCTTCATTACAGGAATCTATATTCAACTATGAATTCTTGTCTGCTGAATTTTTTTCCTCTCTGTGCTAATTCCGTTTTCTTTCAGAAGTTCTCGGGAAATATCTTTATCACATTAACTGTCTTAATATCATAATTTTGGGGGACTTTATTATAATCTGCAACACATCTTTATCTTATAGTGCATATGCGTTTACGCAGTGGACGTGTGTATTCATATAGATATTTTGATAGGATCCAAAGGAATCGTAGTGATAGGAAAAAAGTTAAAGTTAACATGACGCCACCTGTGACTCCCGGACCCAGTAACACCACTCCCGTTGTTACTCTAGTAAGTGTAAGATCAGCTATTGTTCCTTTTCAAGGTCAGGTCAATGGGTTCCTGCCTCAGAACGACGAGTCATGGATCTCGTCAGTAGATGCTCATTTAACCGCAAAACGCATCACAGACCCATCTGTACAATTATAAGAAGCTAAAAGTTTCATAGACTTTGTTAAAGGAGATGCAAGCACGTATCTTAGAGGAGTCTTTTTCCAAGAGGCAGTTACATGGGATGATTTCAAAGTTAGGCTACGTGTAATATATGACGGTGAAGAAGCTTTAGACGTAGTTTTGGTGTTAAGAAACATACTTAATCAAGCCTCTCTGAATCAGCTAAATGTTATAGAACGGGCGGCACTCATTGCCGACCGGCTGAATGAATATCAAGATATTTTACGTGATTCCACATGGGTTACAGGAGATAACATCGCCGTGAAAGATTTCTTACGGCTAATGTATTCAACTTGCATGACAGTTATGTTGCCTGAAGCTTTAGTGCGGTGGTTTGATAAAAAACTAATGCCCGAAAGTACGGAACTAGATGTGTATAAACAGATAAAATAACACATCTCTAAGTGTATTGACCTTGATCCCTTGCTTACTCAAGATTTTGCAAAAAATGAAACTAAGCCACAACAAGTAAATGTAGTTAATAATAATCAAGCTGCTGGGATGACTTGTTACATTTGCAAACGTCAAGGTCACATGATTGCAGACTGTAGGATGCGATTTTGTTCAATTCATAACAGTTCAACTCATTCATATAATCGATGCTTCTCGCGTAATCAACAGCAGAATCCAAGAAATACGCAAACAGCTCCCTATGGAAACAAAAAGAAGAATCCTCAGTTTAATAAGAAGAAACAAACGAACAGCAATGCTGTTGAAAATCTAAAACAAACAAATAGTGCTTCAAGTAACTCTGTTCCTGGGCCGTCTAGCCAGAACTCGCAAGGTCAGACGAATTTTCCGAATGTGCAAAGCAAAGCAAATACCACGTAGTTAACTCCATTGGGGGAGAGAATGATTTTCCTATGAAACACACGGCTGAATCCAATAAATCAGATCAGGTTCCCGTAGCTTTGCAACAAATTCACGCAATAAGAAGCCAAAATGAGTTACGGCCAACATTATATGCTGTAAATTTAGAACACCGATCCTTCACATTATTTTTTGATTCTGGTAGTCCACGTAATATCATGGATTTGAGGACTCACCACTTGTTATTTTCGAACTTCCCTATAGAGAAGTCCGGAGTAAGGCTCTCGGGTATACAAAAAAATTAATTAAATGTAATAGGAGTAACTCATGTTCAGTACAAGGTCGGTTAGCGCACGTTTGTCGATACCTTTATCGTTGTACAAAACATTGATATGTATCCAGCTGTAATTATAGGATACCCGTCTATGGGCACTCAAAACATTACCTTAGCCTCTGCCAAACACGGTGTGTATATCAAAGGAAAATTCTATAAGTCTTCTAATACCTTAAAATCAGTTTTGGATACAAAGGAGACGACAAATAAAACAGTAACGTACATTGAAGAACCAATCACTTGTCTCATGAATCAAGAAATAATATACGTGACCCGACAGAATTCTCGTTCACCCCGTAATATCAGCTAGCATGCAATTTATCGAGCCGAACGTAACTTCGAATATATTATGCGAGTAAAGAAAACTTTGCCGGGATCTGAAATATTAATCCTTTCTGACACTGAAAACTAACGGATTGTCCGTCACACAAGCTATTTATACAGTTGGCTACCAACAACAATGTAATATTGAAGTCTGTAATCATTTCAATATCACTTTAGTAATTCACAAAAATCAACATATCTTGGATGTGGAAGTTTATAAACATCACATTCTTACTGTCGCTGAGATCAATCACGCTCAATCAGTTGCAGATGAATCCCTTTTGCAATCTATCAAAAATAAAATCAATAAAGACATTCAAGAAGAGGAAATTCAGCAGAAATTTTTTGATTTTCTAACTAAATATCATGATGTTTTCTCCACTAAGGATGGATCCTTAGGTAAAACGGATGTCATAGAACACCAATTAAGGTTGAAAGACAAGCAGAGAGTTATCTATGTACCCTCGTACAGACTCCTTATGAAATTCTAGAATGAGATAAATGATGAAGTAGGTAAAATGCTAGAAGAAGGAGTTATTAGGAAATCGAACAGCCCTTATAATTTTCCTTTAATAGTTGTACCGAAAAAAGATTGAACATGGCGTATCTGCATAGACTTCCGTCACTTAAATGAGGAAACGATCCCTGATCGATTCCCAGCGCCATGTACTGACGATATTTTATCTTTACCAAGGTAACAAATATTCTTATTCAGTTACTAATGAACAATCATATCAATTTTAATGTATCTATATCTTTACCAAGGTAACAAATGTTCTTAATCAGTTACTAATGAACAATAATATTAATTATAATATATCTGTATCTTTAACAAAAGTAACAACTATTCTTTAACAAGTTACCAATTCGTATATACATGTTAAATTTATTTTTGTGGTACCTCATAACAATTTGCTAGCATTATGCCATATATAGCATACATGGATCTGTATTTTCCGTGCATTTTTCTTTGTTTGTGGCTATGTCCATTAGGTATGTACTTTTTTTTTTACATTTACTTTTTTGCATATTCTTCCATAATCACTTGTTTATGGCTATGACTAAAATATATATTCAGTCACACTCCTAGGAAACATATTTTAACGTAACTTTTAATGTCCATTGCTTGAATGGTAGCTGTCCGAGCTAATGTAATGTATACATTAATAAACCCATGACCCAAGAGGTCATTGGCGAGTTGGGAGTGTGACAACAGCCATAACAGGATGTGAAACTAGACCATGCTAAAGTAATGCTTGGAAAGCATTGCATGAGAAAAATTTATGTATGTCTTGTAAACATGTCACAACGCCTCCCGTGGGAAGCAGTTGACCTATTGAGACCTACCGGAATCACCTGACTTCCGGCCATAAGGCTACGTGATCATTTCACTTTGTATTTATGTAAAACGCTGAGATAGATAGTGTTACGTTATCAA
>NC_090757.1:65042526-65070026 GCF_036898095.1 Palaemon carinicauda
AATATTTTTTTCGCACAAGTAAGTTGATTTGAAAATGTATAGAACCCCAAATGCCATGTTCTTCGCATTTTTTGTAGTGAACAACAAACCTCGATAACAATCTTACCTTATCTTTTTCCGATATAGTAGCTTTCCCTTTTTGTGTTGACTATCTAATGTGGTTTGTTGAGTTTCTAAAGACACTAGGTCATATAGTGAACTCTAAATTCTGATGCCCTTAACTTTTGACTGCAAACCAGTAATTTCAAACTGAAACATCGGTAATCAGTAAAGTCTGCCAAACTTAGTACAGAGATATCTGCCACAAATGTTTGGATCTGAAAGGACTGTGTTGTTTTTGCCCAATCTGAATTCTTGGGAACATCCGTTAAAAGTAGCTGCCATTTTCAAGAAAGCTGTTTCTTATGGCATCAATATCAAACTCATAATCTACAGATTCTTTGTATTTCCTCAGTGATAAAAAAAAAAACTTTTTTCAGGATCTCTTGCAAACACAGCAAGTTTTCTTTCAAATGACAGTACTTCTTATAAAAGACATGAAGCAATTTTTTCCTTTCTTTGCAAATTCAGAATAAGATTATTTAAACGGGGAATTATTTTAATGTTGTAAGTTTTTCAAAGTACTGTATTTATACGTAATAAAAAAAAATCAGTAAAATTTTTGCCTCTGAAATTTCATAAAATCTAATGAAATATTATCTTACTAACGTTGCAGAGTTTCTTTGTTTTAGATTGATACAAAGGTTAGTTCAGCGTTTAGAGCCGCGAAAGTGTCTTGAAAGAGCCGCATGTGGTTCCTGAGCCGCAGTTTGGTGACCCTGCCCTAAATCCTTATCCAACGCCTCCATCTATCTCAATTGAAGAAGTTAAGGTTAATTGTTTATTTGAGCCAATTAACCTTGTCATCTTAAGCAGCATAGTTTGGTAGAGAAAACGTTCTTTAGTGATAAATAATATTAGTAAGCTAGTTTTTATTACTATTCCCCTTTTCTTGATTATAGCTCGTAGAGTGATTAAAAATAGCTCTTGTAAAAACATTGCGTAAACGAAGCAATGTATATTAAAGGGTGGGATTTTATGATAGCAAAAGTGAGAGAGAGAGAGAGAGAGAGAGAGAGAGAGAGAGAGAGAGAGAGAGAGAGAGAGAGAGAGAGAGAGAGAGAGAGAGAGAGTTATTTCAAGCTACCATTTTGGATTCTGGCGTCATAAAATTGATGTCATTCCAACTTAAGCGATATCAGGAAAAGAGTTCGGAGTTTTGATTTTTCTGTCAATACCGTCTTTTTTAAAAAGAAAATTCAGTCCATCATAGCAAAAGGTTTAGCCATGGATTTCTGTAAGCTCTCTGATGGCTTTGCTGAGAGAGAGAGAGAGAGAGAGAGAGAGAGAGAGAGAGAGAGAGAGAGAGAGAGAGAGAGAGAGAGAGAGTGTATGCATATTTTTCTATACCATAGGAAGCATAAAGTACGTTTCTTCTTTCCACACAATACGAATGATATCTGCTACATAAAGTAGACATTTTAATTCAATAGATTTAATAATTTTTTCTAGGAATTTTTACATCACTTTTATATTTTTCTCTCAGCTTATAGATCTTTTCATTGGATAATTTGTCTATTGTATTACCTTCTTTATTTGGAATTTTTATGGTTGAGTAGCTCGAAGAGACATGGATTTTGCTTCTGAAGGATTTTTTTTTTGTCAATAACAGCAAGCAATACATCACCGAAAGGGACAAACAGGTCATACACACTAAAAAATTTAAACACCGGCTAAACAACGGTTTTTCAACTTCTCATATAATCAAGATTTCAGTCCCTTTTTCAAGAAATTCTCAAAATCTGATAGGGGAAATGGGTAGAGAATTTCACCTCTCTGTAGACTCTGAGCCCATGTTAGAAACCTTTACTAAAAACATCGCGGGATAGACTTTTTTCATGCATATGAAAACTAAAATATTTTGCGATTAGAGGAAAGCAGAAAACTTTGTGCTCAGTACCAATTAGGTAAAAATCATTGTTCAGTCACATACTCGTCGGTTTTGCTATAACCTCAATTACCTTCATAAAAAAAAAAAAAATACAATAATTGTAGCCAAATCAGTATATTGCATTTGCTTATGAGTGTCGATGTCTTTCAAACCATCCAACATAAATTGAAAGGTCTAAGTAAATTGGCGACGATCAAAGTGTCTAGATCTCTCCCACCTTCCCCCTCACTGTTGTGTCTTACTGTTTAATAAAGCCGCTATCTGACACTGACTCTTCTATCAGTGCTACTACACCCCTGAAACTACCGCCCTTCACCAGTGCAGAGGCATTCACCTGGTTTGAGCGCACTGAGTCCAATTCTGTATTAAGGGCGGGACTCGCTCATGCACCAAAGCAGACTTATGTTTTGGTTTACTTTGCGACCAAGGGAACACCCCATGACATACCTCTTGGAGCAGTACTCGCCATCGCCAGCTGCCCATATAACCAAACGTTTTCAGTTTGTCTCAACAACTGTTTGGGGACCAAAATGCTTCACTCGCACCTAGGAAAATTACCAGTATCGCTCGCCTGCAACCTACCGCATATGGCACTCCTCATGAAGTGAATTAACTTCATGCCCTTTGGGTACAGCACCGACCCGAAACTGTACGCGCTGCCATCCCCGATGTCGATATTTTGCCCATGAAAAACTTAATGACCAAAGTTAATGTCTTATAGCCAGCCACTTCACCATCTTCAAGACCTCCATCAACACCTCCACCTCTGACGAAGAGGACAACTATTCAACATCAACCAAAGGTGGCGTGATTTTGGTAGGAGACAGATGACATGCGGGAGCTATGGCAAAGATGCCCACCACCTACCTATACCACCCCATGCTTATGCCCCAGCCAACTATCTTTCCAGACACTTTTTGATGCCCTTCGGATGCAGTTATGCTACCCCCTCACCAGATTTGGGGCTGCAGCGAAGAAATGTGCTAATGTTTATCAGTGGCCAAAATAAGTGCAAGTAGGCCATCTTTCGCACTGGTGGCCTCCTCTGTCATTGATCTTTCCTTTTTACATAATGCAAGTACGGGTATGCGATTTTTGGTAGACACAAGAGCTTTCCGTTCTCTTCTGCCATTGCAACTCTACAGGACCCGACGTAATCTATTTAAGTCTGCCAATGTCCGTGGGGTAGCTGCCAACGGATCTGGGATGCCCACCCATGGTTATGAAGATCTCACATTATCATTTGGAAGTGCCAAATATAATTAGAAGTTTCTCGTTGCTGACGTCACATTGCCAATCACAGGTACTGATTTCCTCTCACATTTCCATCTTCTAGTTGATCTCACTCACCGACGATTAGTCACTGCACATTGAACTCCTCAATACCTCTCAACCCCGCCCCCTCCGACCTCGCTCTTCATGTCAGAGAGCCCATGGATGCCTATTCTTACTTCCGTGCATCGTACCCAGAAGTTTTCCAATCAGAACTCTGTCAAATGCCCACAGTTCACGCCAAGCACGGTATTTATCATCATATCAAGACTACGGGGTCCCCAGTGTTCGCCATATTCAGGTGTCTGACAGCGAATAGTTTGGCAGCCACTAAACAAACGTTTGCTGAAATGGAAGAAATGGGCTCTCTGTGTCTGTGTGGGGATCATGGGTTCCTGAACATGCTGACAGAACTGGATAATTACCCCCTCCCAAACATCGCCGACGTGACCTCCTGCTTGTTCAAAGTGAAGGTTTTCTCCACCCTTGACCTCCTGAATGGCTACTATCAGGTGCCCATGAACCCAGAAGGTATCCCCAAGACTGCCATCGTCACCCCCTTTGGTACATACTTCTTCAATTACTCTTGTTTTGGCCTCGTAAAGTTGGGGCCACTTTTCAACACCTCATGGATTGCATCTTAGGGGACCTTCCCTTCTGAGTATGTTATGTGAATAACATACTTGTGTTCTCTTCCTTCTAAGAGGAACACCTACATTACCTACGGATCAGGCTCGACCACCTACAACAGAACGGCCTTGTAGTCCGGTACGACAAGTGTACTTTTGATGCCAAGGAAATATCGCTCTTAAGGCACCGCATCACTCCTGAAGGATTCTTGCCCCTCCCTGAAAAGATAGTAGCCATTTAAAACTTCCCCACCACCTCGACCGTCAGAGTACTGCAAGAATTCTTGTGTATGATCAACTATTATCACAGTTTCCTGGTAGCCATTGCCACCACTCATGTCCTCTCTACTCCTCCAACATGGGCAAGCCAAAAGACCTGAACTGGGGTCTCCAAGAATTGACCTTCTGCAATGCAATGAATGCCCTATGGTGCTCTCACTTTTCCTGTGCCTCATGCACCTCTCCTTCACTGCACCGATACAAGTGACGTCGCTATTGGTGCAGTACTTGAGTAGGTGGTCAATGGTTTCCCCGCCCATTGTCCTTCTTCAGTAGAAAACTTTCCAAGGCAGACTCTGGCTACTCTACCTTCGACTGCATATTGCCTGCCGTGAACTTGGCTTTCTGTCACCTCCTCACTTCTTGAAAGGTACCCCCTTTTTCATTCGTCTAGACCACATGTCTCTGGTGCATGCCTTCACTCGACATTCCGATGCCTGGTCCGGCCATTAACGCCAAAATCTCTGCCATTGCTGAATACATTTGTACCATTCAGCATATTCTGGGAAAATAAATCCCATTGCAGGTGCCCTATCAAGAAACACACTGGCTGGCATTCACCTGGGATTTGATTGCAGCACCTTGGCAGAAGCCCAATGAAAAGATCCAGAGTACCAAGTATGTAGGACATCCTGCACATTCCTCCGTTTGCAAGATGTCCCCCTCAACTAACTCCAACGCCACCCTCCTCTGTGCCATCAGTGCTG
This sequence comes from Palaemon carinicauda, assembly GCF_036898095.1. Classification (NCBI taxonomy): domain Eukaryota; kingdom Metazoa; phylum Arthropoda; class Malacostraca; order Decapoda; family Palaemonidae; genus Palaemon; species Palaemon carinicauda. The sequence continues at coordinate 65,047,404 of NC_090757.1, forward strand.
GTAGGCCTAGACCATGGATACCTGCTCCCATGCACCAACAGGCGTTTTATTTCACTCATGGCCTTTCGCATCCCTCACGCTGATCTACTGCATAGCTACTGAAGAAGAAGTTCATTTGGTACGGCAATACTAAGGATGCTAAGAAATATGTCTGTGTCTGTACTTCATGCCTAACTTCAAAAGTACATCGATACACGGATTCAGGAGTAGACACTTTCCTCCACCTTAATGTAGTTTTGCCCACATTTATGTCAACGTAGTGGGTCCCCTACCCACATTACAAGGAGGTCGTTACCTGTTTATCGTCATCGACTGCTTCACTCGTTGACTAAAGCCATTCCCATTGAAACTGCAATGTGCGCCTCATGTACATCCACCTTACATTCAGGATGAATAATGAAATTTAGTATCCCTAATCATATTACTTCTGACAGGGGTACTACTTTCACCTCTCAATTGTGGACATCATTAGCAAATCTCCTGGGATTCACCCTATATCAGAAAACCGCCTACAACCCGGCTGCTTTAATGTCCCGTTGCAAGGACTCCAACTGGTTTACTTAGCTTCCCTGGGTCCTCCTTTTACTAAGGACCATTCCTAAAGCAGCCTGAATTTCTTGGTGGCTGAAATGGTTTATGTCTGCAGCCTTCTCCGACAATCTGCAGCACCGACGTCACTGGGAAAATTTACTCCATGATGTCAGATTTTAAAGCCCACAGCTAAGCAATCCCGACGAATCTGCATTGGGCAATGACCATTTTCTTGAACAACGACATAAGCAAGTAACCTTTTTCTGGCGATCCATAGTATGCAGAAGGCCTGCTTCATCAACATCCGTGGGAAAGAAGACCTAAAACCTGCGTATATCTTGCCAGATGACCCGCCTACAGTACACGTCTCAAGAGCAGGGTGCCCTATTTCACATGTATGTCATTTTTATGAGGGGGGGGGATGCATGTACTGTTCATGTTTCATATACGCTCGTACACTGTAACAGTTTTGCTTTTTATCTTGTCAATCGCTCTTCCTTGACCTGTTAATAAACCAACCTGTATAAACCTGATAGTTCCAGAATAATTTTGTTTGAATTTTTGTGACGTTCTTACTCTAAGCTTGATGTCTGTCAAATAAAGATTGGTTACATTACCCTAGCCTCTTAGTTATCACCTAACTGGCACCTCACACACTATTTGGGCGTATCAGGCAACTGACCCCTTAACGTGAAATAGATAAAACATGCACATCTAACAAACTGTTTTGTGATTAGATTGACTTTCCAAACACAAATGGCTTCTTCACTTTTAAGCTTACATTAATATTCACAACAAAGTTTACCCAAACAAGAATTGTGCAACATTGCTTTATCTAACTTTTTTATAAGCTTTTCAAAACCTTCCTAAAGATGTGGCAGGATGTCAAAAGAACAACCCTTACACCATTGATCACTCTAACAGACAATTGTCCCAAAACACAAACTTTCCCCTTACCTTATCAGCAGCGGGAATCTTGGACAAAAAGGACATAAAGAAAACTTATCCTCAAAACTATATTTCTTAAAACTAAAATGCTTAATTGATACGAACCATCCACAATCAATATATAATCACTTAAATCTAATAAAAAACTTAACACTAACTAAACAATAATTGTAACACCATTCCAATAAACAAAAAAAAAACAACCCTAACAAAACTTGAAATTAACCGCACACCAACACCAAAATAAATGTGTTCATATATATTATGAGACACCAACACTATCATCCACATAAAGCCGAACTGTTTTTTACGGCAAACTAAAACAGCTCTGTGGGTAACACAATACACTGTGTGGCAATTTGTCACAACTGCCTCCATGATTGGGGTCGTGGTTAACATCATCATCATCATCACCATAGTTATCATCAACAATAATCGAAAGTTCAGTCAGTCTGGATCATCAACTATTATGTAATTCTGAGCAGTCGGATCAAGTTTCTTATCATAAACCAGGTCACCAACAATCAATTCCACATTTAAGAAATAAAACTTCTCCAAAGGAGTCCAAAGGAGGAATTTCGGCTTTAGAAACAAATAATCACTTCCACGCTGGTAGAAAAAATAATAATAATGATCCAACATTCACACAATTGTCGCTGGCTGCAGTCAAATCAGAAAGAGCATTTGCCTAAGACATTCGCCATTGTCCTAACCTAGCTAAAAACATAAACAAACAGCCTCAGTTATACCAACAGTCATTCTCACAACAAACAATCGATACACTAATTACCTCTCGCTCGCTCACACACACACACACACACACACACTCTCTTTGTCTCTGTCTCGGTCTCTGTCTCTGTCTCTCTCTCTCTCTATCTCTCTCTCTCTCTGGATTTGGCAAACAATAAAAAATAAATACAAATAAAACAAAAATTAATACTCCACATTCCTCCCCCCTTACTTTGCCAAATCCGTCTTACACAACACTCACCTAATTTTTTTCCTAACCAAGTCCCAGTCGGGAACAAGACCTCTGCTTCGAGTAACTGGGGCTTTATATACTCTCTCATTCATTTATTCCGTATCGCTATCATTCAATGTTTTATTCCGATTCTCATCTACACTTCTATCATCTAATATATCATGCACTATCCCATCTACCTCACTATCATCTGGCCCTAAAATCTCAATTATTTTCGTCAACAACACATCCATTTCATCAAAACCATTTTCTACTTTAATGAAAGAATCATTCATACTAATCATTCTCGTGTCTCCCATTCTCACATTCATCAGACTTTCTTTTATATTATCAAACGAAAAACCGCACACACTATAGGTATCTTTCTTACTCAGCCATGATTCATCTGTACTAACACATTTATCTTTCATACTCACCTGTATATTTACACCCCTGTCATGCATATTCGGATTCCTACCTATACCTACAAATTTCTCTTGTACTTTCTCCTCACTTAAAAATTTCAAATGCCTCTCTTTCCTATATTCAACTAACACTAATTGTTTATTTTCTAGCCCCAACTTCTCATGCATACTGGATTCATACTTATTCATTTACAACCAATTATTTATCCCATTCTCACGAACATTAATCCTATTCCTTCCACACTCACAGGAGGACTCACCCAGTTGAACCCTCTGACTACCTAGTTTCCCGAACATCCTAGATGGCCTAATCCCTTCTTCCTACAAACCCTAACTATATGCCCATCTATATCACATTCAGTACATTTAGCACGCTGCTCCTCGCACATCCTCACATAATGACCATTCTTACCACAATTGTCGTAAATCACATTTGTACGATTACTCCTATATCCACTCGCTACATGGCTAGTCATACCACACCGATAACACTTAACCACTTTCTCTTTCTTACACTCATTAATACGATGCCTTATTTCACCACACCCGAAACATGCTCCTAATGCCCATCTGCACTCATTCTTTTTATGCCCTACTTTCCCACATCTATATCACCTCTCTTCATGGACACAACTACCTGACCTACCTCGCTGCGCACTAGCACTCCTATCTCTCCAAATCTGATTCCTTTGCCTAAACCCCTCATTTGTCATTACAAGTATTCCCACATTACTCGGCCTAACACTTCTATCTACTACACTATCAGCTATCCTCATCGGCCCTCTCAAATTAACATCTTTAAAACTACCGAATTCTGACACACTTTCCCCCATTCCAGTTCTTACACCCACAGATTTACTTTCTTTCATACACCTGTCCAACTCGTAATCCTCAACTATATCTAAAATATCATCCCATGTCAATCTTTCCTTCATCCACCTCATTTTCTCCTTCCTTTTCAAATTAATAAACTCAGCAACATTCTCAGGTACAGTAGCCAAAAACTTCATTAATTCCTTGTTCTCATTTATGCCTTCATCCCCATACTTCTTCCTAGCTAGCATTTCCAACCTACATACATACATTGATATTGCTTCTCCTACATTCATCCGTGCTTCATCAAAATCATTCTTACGATTATACCTAACACTCCCTTTCATACGTTTTACCTGTTCAATTATTCTCTTTTTCATACTTTCATAATCAACATACATCGTCAACAAATACCCTGTCAAATATTCTCGTAACTGCCTAGCCCAAACTCTCTTACTATCACCATACTTAGCCGGACAGAACCTTTCATACTCCCTAAAAAAAGTCATACACATCCCTACTGCTATGTTCATTAAACCTTTCACACTTCCGTACCTCTCTCATAAACACTGTCTTACAAACTTCAACCTCATTCTCACTACTATCTTCACTGCCTAATCCCTTCTCGTTTCCTTCTTCCTCATTCGAATATAATGAATCCAATTCAACACTTAAATTCTATCCTTAACCATTCCCTTCTTATGCTTTTTCTTACTTACCACTTTCACCTATTGATGATCATCCTCACTCTCATCCTAACCTTTCTTCTTAATCTCTTCACATAACTTTTACCTTTCTTCTCATTCTTCCTATCACATTTCTGTTCATCCTTAATAAGCCTGATTCCCTTATCCTCTATCTTACTATCACTACCTTCTCCATTATCACTTACCTTAACCTTTTCTTCCACTATCAACCCATTACCCGAAGCTGAGGGCACTCCTCCGACTGTACCTTCACCCATGAAAGTTTTCATCATTCCCATTACTTGACCCATCATAGCTTCCATTCGTTCCTCATTCTCATGCCTCCTTATTTCAACACCCTCTTCCACTCTCTCTACAGTTCCCTTTAGTGCTTTCATTTCCTTTCGCATCTCCTCACTCTCACAACGTAGCCTCGTATTCTCACACAACAACTTCTCTTTCTCTACGGACAATTTCTCTCTCTCTCTACAGATAACTTCTCCTCAAGCTCCTTAATCGACCGTAATTCTTCCTTCAAAACCCTTAGCTGTTCTTCACTTTTATTTTGTCTGAATTCTAATTTCATATCCTATCAGTCCTTCGTCAAAGAGTCCAGCTTCCAGTCCCACCTCGGCAGTCCTTGTTCGGGCGCCAAAATAATGTGGCAGGATGTCACAAGAACAACCCCCACACCATTGATAACAGACAATTATCCCACAACACAAAGTTTCCCCTAGCGTTATCAGCAGCAGGACTCTTGGACAAAAAGAACATAAAAACAAAACATAACATTAAAACTATATTTCTTAAAACTAAAATGCTTAATACAAACTAACCACAATATAAATAATATCACTTAAAACTAATAAAAAACTAACACTAACTAAACAATAATATAACACGGTTCAAATAAATACCATAAAAAAAGTGAACAAAACTTAAAATTTACCGCACACCAACAGCAAAATAATTATGTGTTCATATATATTATGGGACATCAACACTATACTCCACACAATTTCGAACTGTCTTTTACGGCAAACTGCCACAGCTCTGTGGGTAACACAATATACTGTGTGGTAATTTTGTCTCAACTGCCTCCCTGATTGGGTTCGTGGTTGACATCATCATCGTCATTATCATAATTATCATCAACAGCGATCGAAAGTTCAATCAGCCCGGGTCATCAACAATTATGTAGTTCTGAGCATTCGTATCAAGTTCCTTATCATAAGCCAGGTCACCAACAATCAATTCCACATTTAAGAAATAAAACCTCTCCAAAGGAGTCCAAAGGAGGAATTACGGCTTTAGAAACAAAAAATCACCTCCACGCTGGTAAGAAAAATAATAATAGTAATCCAGCATTCACATAACTTTCTCTGGCTGCAGTTAAATAATAATGAACATTCTCCCAAGACATTTGCCACTGTCCTATCCTAGCTAATAACATAAACAAACGACCTCAGTTATACCAAGAGTCATTCTCACAACAAACAATCGATACACTACCTCTCGCTCGCTGACACACACAGGCACTCTCTCTCTGTCTCTCTTTTCTCTCCCTCTCTCTCTCTCTCTCTCTCTCTCTCTCTCTCTCTCTCTCTCTCTCTCTCTCTCTCTCTCTCTCTCTCTCTCTGGATTTGGCAAACAACAAAAAATAAATAAAAGTAAAACAAAAATTAATTCTCCACACAGACATGCACATACACGTAAGGGTGTTCATGATTATGAATTATATAAGTATGTGTATGTTTATGCCTATATGAATCCGAATGTTTATATTCATATGCATATACACCTGGGTGTACATGTGTATGGAATATAAGAGTACTGTATGTGTGTATGCTTATGCATATAAGAATCCGTATATCTATGTTTCGGTAGGTGTACGCTTATGTGCATGTATGCACAGCATGTTTTCTATTGAGTATCTGCGTAAGTTTGTGCATGTCTGTGCATATTATATCTGCGTTTTGAGTTTCTGTAACCAAAATTTATACAAACTTGCTGATTTTTGGCGTAGTCAATCTTTCCTAAAGGACAATGATAACGTTTGCCAATATTTTCTAGCTATAACATTGTAATTTGCATAAAGATTGACTTTAATCTAATTTCAGATATCTCCTATTGCATGAGGATAATGCATGTAAATAAGAATCCTTATCCATTAACCGTTTTACAGGTCATCTACTGTATTATTGGTAGAGGCCCGATTCTGTAGTTAGATTTATGCTAAGAAAAGTCAAATCTGGTCATGAATTTCTTACTTTACAGTTTATGAGGAAAATTATATGAAGTTCTTGATGTAATATATATATATATATATATATATATATATATATATATATATATATATATATATATATATATATATATATATATATATATATATATATATATACATGTGTGTGTAATGTTTTATGAGATTATAATGTACAAATATTAGGTCTTCAAGGCATATAAGGCAAACCATATATTCGCGATTCAATTTTACACTGCTTGCTTGTCGGTGGCATAGAGCTCTTAACTTACAATACTCATAACTAAAGAATAACTGTATATCTCAAATCATCACTATCCATAAGCTGATAAGAAAAAGTTCACTTATACATAATAATATACTTTTTTATGATTTCGGAAAGTATAGAAGTTATTAGTAATTACTGTAGTCAAAGGGCCCATTAAGGTACAAAATTGCATGTATTTCGCATCCCTTTCCACAGCTGTCATGTGTGAATCTTCCTGAATGACTTTCACATCGCATTAACCTGTCATCTCTCTCTCTCTCTCTCTCTCTCTCTCTCTCTCTCTCTCTCTCTCTCTCTCTCTCTCTCTCTAGTCTCGAATAGTTGTGCATAAAGTAGTAAGAAACCTACCTCGCATTTAAACTCCAAAGAACCTATCAATGTTTTGGTACCTTTGAAAACAGGCGTTTTTTATTAATGGATTAGACAGAATATTAATGACGCTAACGTTATAATAGTTTAATAATCATATGAACTTGTAGCAGAATCAAAAACGTTATTTCTATATCAGCCCTCTTAGACAATACATTTCCCTGCTATTCCTCTACAGGGAGGTAAATGAAAAAAAAATCAGACTTGGGCATAGATTTTATCTGGATGGTCAGACAAAATTTCATATTGATTTTGAAACTCGTAGGTACAAAGCAAAATAAAATAAGTTTCACTATCACATCGTAACAAAACGTTAATATATAATGTTTCTCGATTACAATATTCATAGGGAAGTCCACAAAACTGCTTAATTTAATTATTAAGGTGAGGATATTTATATTCTATGACAAAATCCCATAAAACATGCCAGTTTTAAAATGTATTTCTGAAGCCTTCAGACCTATGAGGAGCTACTTCAACAGGCCACTTTGAAATGAGAAAACATAGATATTTCTTCTATTATTGATAATTCTGTATGGAAGAGTATCCGTTGGCAAGCTATAACCATTATTATAGTATTGACATTCTGTAACATTAAAATTCTCTGCTTCAGCATTGTCTATTTCGATTTTCTTTATTATTGGCAAGACTTAATATTCACAAAATTATCAGCGACTAATTTAAACGACATTTATTGTAATCCTATCAATTTTAGTGGTACAGTTCCTGAAAAAGGGAAATTAAAAATTTCATAGAATATTTCTTGGAGGATAAATCTCGTTAAGAATGTAGATTTTTTATTATTTTTCTATTACGCTTCTGAATAAGACGATACTAATACTTGATTTCCTTTGTGGTGAGAAGAATGAAGTGATTAAGATCTCTATTTTTCGATGTAGTTCCTAATTGAAATAGAGGGAGAAAATAAGTCTTTCGTGTCATTTTGATGATTTGTAATATCTATAACCAATAAGAATATAACGTTAGTTCAGTTTCATCTTAAAACGCGACACTATTCATGAGCGAAAGAGTATATTGCATTGCAGACATTCATGACGCACATATTGTGATACGCATAGATACACAATGAGTTAGCAGGTAAATGTAAAAAAATTACTTCATAATGGGCAGTAATCTCTTCCCCTTCATAAAATCTGTCTTGTCATTAATTCTTAATGGCAGAACTAACAAGCATCTTACCAGCTTACGAACCAGCCAAGATCCTTCAGTTCATCTCCGCTGACAATTAGGGTTACAAAAATGTGAATTAAACTTGCAAAGAGGATGAATGCCGTTTCCATTGACGATGGAAGAATAGATTCGAGGAATAATCGACGAAGAAAATCCTTCAAAGGAAATTACAAAATAGTCCTGGAGGACATTTTATTCCCTTCAGATGTCGTCGAATAACAGAGTTTGATTTCTGTTGAATGTGGGTTTCGTATTTTGCAAATTGGTTGCAAAGAGAAGGTTCAGCTTGGTACAATTTGGGGCGTCTGTAGATTATGAAATATCCATCATTTATTTTTCTGTTCGCAAACTCATTAGCTTTGATCAAGGAGTGAACAAAGAAAAAATTAAGATATCTTTTTAAAGTAAATTATTTGATTTCGCAGCATAAAGATAGATATATTCAAAAGGATAGAGATCCTACATGTTACATTGTTTTTTGTCAGAAACTAGAATTATAACTTTTCATCATTGTATGATTAAGAACAAATATAAATATATCTTTCTAAATGAAATTATTTGCATATACAGAAAAAAAAGAAAAAAAGAAAAAAAAATCATCTCTATTTGACAAATTAATTTTCCATATGAAAGTTATCTTGGATAAAACAAAATTACTAAATCTAACATTGTGTTCCCTCGAACGTAATAAACCTTTATCAATAAAGATTAGTTAAATCAATTTGATTACCTCTAATTGCTAGGTATATCTAACATTGAAGTTAATTGCCTGCAATCAAGGTACCACCAACTATTTAGCGCTTTTATGTAACCTTTTGACCCACATGAAAATTCAGTGGCTGGCAATGGCTCTTTCTTCAGATTGCCATTAGTAAAACCGAAGTTTTTTTACAAGAGAGAGAAATCGAGGATAACCAATTGCTCTCTCCAAAGCTTTGGAAAATCCGAGAACCTCTTCGAGAAATAGGTTATAGGAAAATTAATGATGACTATTGAAATTACTGTAGAGAAAGTGCATGAACATTCTTGTAAACTGTTTAGTTGTTTGAAGTAAACAACATTTTATCTGTATTTTTCTGATTAAAATTAACCTATGAAAAAATTAGTTCTGGCAATGGGGTCGTGTGCAGTCTAATGACAAACACTGATCAAGGCGTTAGCTTACTCAGACATAAACTTGTAAACAATGACCGTAAATGATACTATTTAGTTGTGCGAAGCAAACATTTTACCTGACCTTTTTTTTTTTTTTTTAATCAACGCATGGGGAAATTGATTCTGGCTATAGGCTCGTGTGCGATCTTAGCGCAAACACTTCGTGTTGGCATACTCAAACAGATACAATTGTAAACAACTGATAATAGACAACTATTTATATCTGGAACATATCTCTTCAATTTCCTGTAAATAGAAGTTAAACTAAGTGTGACCTGTTGATAGAATAAGTTATGTTTTCAAGGCTCTCGATCTATCCATAGAATATGTAAGTGTCCCCAAGAAGCCAAACCTATTCTGGAAGAAAAAAAAAAATCCGATTTTTCGACGGCTCTGTTATTATACATATCTGTACAATTTCTTCTACCATCATCATCATCATCATTATCATCATCAGCCGTTGACAGTCCTTTGCAGAAAAAGAGGCTAGACATGTCCTTCCACTTCCGTCTGTTTATGGTCTTTCTATGCAAGTGTATACTCGCAAATTATTTTATCTTGTCAATCCATCTTCTTCTCTTCCTTCCCATATATCGATTGTAGTTTCTAGAGACTTGCTCTGTTATTAGTGTCTGTCATTCTCGTTATATGTCATCCCCAGGTCCATTTTATTCTTCATACATGTTAGAACATCATCTACTTTAGTTTGCTTTCGTACCTATGTCGTATGTTTTCTCTCTTAGTGTTAATACCATTATTATTCTTTCCTTAGATCTTTGATTAAATAATTTAAAACTCATGTTTAGTTGTTATATTTATGTATATATGGGTATGGTACACACACACTCACACACGCACCCACACACACACACACACACACACACACACACACACATATATATATATATATATATATATATATATATATATATATATATATATATATATATATATATATATATATATATATATATACATATATATATACATATATATATACATATATATATATATATATATATATATATATATATATATATATATATATATATATATATATATATATATATATATATATATATGTATATATATATTTAAGCCAATTTAAATTAAGGATAGAGAGAGAGAGCCTTATTGCCTTGTTGCCTTATTTTTTGTTTGGGTTCCCCCAGGTCCCTCGGTGTGAGGCACCTCGTATATCCACCAGAGAGTTGCTAATGCATCTTCCGGTGTATTTTGCATCTTCCAGTCTTGGATGGTCTGGGATGCATCTTAGGTATTTATCGAGCTTATTCTTAAACACATCTATGCTCACTCCTGATATGTTTCTTAGATGAGCTGGCAGCACATTAAATAGTCGCTGCATCATCGATGCTGATGCGTAGTGGATTGATGTCCTGTGCGCCTTCCTTAGTTTTCCTGGTATATTTTTTGGCACTATTAATCTACCTCGGCTTGCTCTTTCTGATATTTTTAGCTCCATGATGTTTTCAGTAATTCCTTCTATTTGCTTCCATGCTTGTATTATCATGTAGCATTCTCTTCTCCTTTCTAGACTGTATAGTTTTAAAATTTGTAGTCTTTCCCAGTAGTCAAGGTCCTTAACTTCTTCTATTCTAGCAGTATAGGACATTTGTACACTCTCTATTTGTGCAATATCCTTTTGGTAGTGTGGGTAACATATCACATTGCAGTACTCGAGTGTACTATGTGCATAAGTTTTGTAAAGCATAATCATGTGTTCAGCTTTTCTTGTTTTAAAGTGTCTGAATAACATTCCCATTTTTGCTTTACATTTAGCCAACAGTGTTGCTATTTGGTCGTTGCATAACACATTCCTATTTAACATCACACCAAGGTCTTTAATTGCTTCCTTGTTTGTGATTGTCTCGTTATTAGGTCTCTTGTATGCATATACCATTCCTTCCCTGTTTCCATAATTCATTAATTCGAATTTATTGGAGTTAAATACCATCCTATTTATATCCACCCATTCATATATTTTGTTTACATCTCTTTGTAGTGAGTTCCTATCTTCATCACAAGTAATTTCTCTACTTATTCTTGTGTCATCGGCGAAACTTCTCACTACAGAGTTTTCCACATCACAGTCTATATCTGAGATCATAATAACAAACAGTAATGCAGCCAATACCATACCTTGTGGCACACCAGATATTACCTGAGCTTCATCCGATTTCTCGTCATTTGCAACCACTATCTGTTTTCTGTTTTGCAGGAATTCATTTACCCATTTTCCTATCTTTCCCACAATATTATGCTTTCTCATTTTTTTCTCTAATATATTATGGTCTACTTTGTCAAAGGCTTTTGCAAAATCTAGATATATCACATCTGTGTCTTTTTCTTTTATCATATTTTTGTATATGTTTTCATAGTGTGCTATCAGTTGGGTTTGTGTACTTTTTCCGGGCACAAAACCGTGTTGACCTATATTAAACAAATTATTTTTAACCAAATTATCCATTATTTTCTTTTTTATTACCCTCTCATACACTTTCATAATATGTGATTTTAGACTAACAGGTCTATAATTGCATGCCTCTAGTCTTGATCCACTTTTGAAGATAGGGGTTATATAAGCTAATTTATGTTTAACTTATATCTCGCTCATATCTAAACTTTGTCTTAGCAGTATTGCAAGCGGCTTCGCGATAGTGTTTGCAGTTTTTTTTAACAAATTCGCTGGAACTCCATATGGTCCGGCTGCTGATCCATTTTTAATTTCGTTTATAGCCTTGACAATATCTGCTTCATGAATATCTATATCCGTTAGATATTCAACATTTCCTTCTCTCATTTCTGTTTCATTATTCTCATTCGCAATTCTTGGCGTGAACTCACTCTTGTATTTTTCTGCTAATATGTTGCATATTTCCTTTTTTTCATTCGTTAGCCGTCCTTCAATTCTTAGAGGGCCTATTTCTAATCTCCCTTTATTCATCTTTTTTGCATAGGAGTAAAGTAATTTGGTTTTTTTTTTTTTTTTATATTTTGAAGTGTCCTTTCTTCTAAGTCCATTTTTTCATTTCCTTTTGACTGTATAATCTTTTGTTCTGCATTTTCTATCTTACATTTTATTTCCATCATTTTCCACACATTTTATTCTTTTACAAGATTTTTCTTCCACTTTCTAATTTTCTGAAATAAGATCCTTCTTCCTCTTGGTATGCATGTCTTTTGTTTATTGTTTTTCTGAGGTACATATTTTTCAACAATTTTCTCCAGTATTTTGTACCGTATGTCCGTATTTACCAGTATATTATCACTTACAAACACATTTTTCCATTCTTCATTCAGTTCTTCATTTATTTCTGACCATTTTATATTCTTACTATAAAAATTATATTTTCCATATCCTTACCAACGTTTTGTGCTTTGATTAATTCTGTGATCACTTGCTTTGGAATGGACTATTAATTCTATGATATTATGGTCTGAAATTCCCGTGTTATACACTATTATTTCTTTAACATAATTCACCTCATTCACAAATACTAGATCTAGGACATTTTCCTTTCTTATTGGAATGTGGTTTATTTGTTGCATATTATGTTCTAATAGCATATCTTGGAGCTTTTCAAATTGCCTCTTATCTTTTGCGCTACTATTACTCTTTTTTATATGTATACATACAACCACTTTCTTCTATCAGTTCTTTCCAATCCACGAAAGGAAAGTTAAAATCTCCGGATAGGAGTATATTCCAGTCTTTATGGTTTCTACATATATCATCTATTTTTTCTATTATTATGTTAAACTCCTTAGTATTTGGAGGTCTGTAAACTACAATATTCACTAGTTTTTCAGATTCAAATTCTACCGCAATCAATTCACATTCTGTGTTGCTGTATTTTTCACAGTCTTTTCCTTGATTTATGTCTCTTCCATATATTGCGGTTCCCCCTTGATTCCTATTTGTTTCGTCAGTTCTATAAGTTTGGAAACCCTTTATCTGGTCATCACTGCCGGTCTCTTGGGAACACCATGTTTCACTTATATTTATTATATCTATTTTTTCAATTTGGGTTAGTTCTTCTAAGAACTCTATTTTCCTTTTAGAGTTACTCGTGACTAAACCCTGTGCATTCATCACTATTATGGTTTGTGTTTCATCCCCCTTATTTAATATTGGTAATAATATGGATTCTCCCATGCTTCCTTCCTGTTCTGATATGTTGCTCTTTTCTTCATTTCCCGGAATTCTGCCATTAGAAAATCCAACTTTTCTATTATATTTGTTCTTTCACCTTCATATTTATTCTTGTGTGTATACCTGTAATTATCCCCATATCTGCATCAACCCCTGGCATTATAGATGCATTCTTTGTAGTTGGGCTCTAAATGTGCAGATTTGGGTTGAAAGGCCTCATATCTTGGGGCTTTTGGTGGATAGCGCGGTATATACGTTGCCTGCTTTTTTTTTTTTCTTTTTTTTTCATTTTTCCTTTCATTTTTCTTTTCAGTTTGCTGAGTATTCTTACTCTCATTCATGGTTGCAGGTTGCATATATCGACATATTTTGTTGAAACTGCAGCTTTTTTCTTCTTTTAGGTTTTTGCATATTTTTGGATGGAGATCTCAGCATCCGTCTCCGTATCCGTCTAAATACGCACATTTACCATATATTTCATAATTATGGCATATCTTTGGATGCTTTTAGTAGTATCTTTCACCAAATCTGCAATTCCCTCTTTTCAGCAAATTGCAGACTATATCTTTCTTTTCTTTTCTTTTCTTGTTCTTGCTCTTCCCTAAAAGAATGTAGGTCCAGGTAGAGTCTCTTGGGTCTATTATTTGTTTCCACCTGATTATTTATTTCTTCATAAGTATGTTGTTGGATGGCATCATAAGTTATATCAATGATTTCCTCTGCATCCTTACACATATCCTGTTCATTTTTCTCTTCTTCTTCTTCTTCTTCTTCTTCTTCTTCTTCTTCTTCTTTATCTACAACTATTTGCAGATTTAGTCTTGACTTAATTATATTTTCTATCCAGACTAAGCATGTTGAGCAGAATACCTTTGTGTCTCTATTTATTATTTTTTGCTGTATTTCAGCACATGTAGGGTGTGTTGGAACATGGCAGGCATCACATTTTCTAATCAGTTGCTGAGGATTATTAATGGAATACCATATCTTACAAGTATTACACCATTTTGGCATTCTTTTTCCCAATGCATCAATCAGCATATTCACCATATTGGACTTCTTATTGTTCTTTAATGGAATGTGTTGATTGATGTAAACTTTCTTTATAAGTTTCTTCATCACTTGGATCTTCTTTGGAATTTCTTCTATTATTTTGCTGATGTTTTCCGCAGATTTGCTCCAGTTTATTGGATCATATTGTTTCAATATGTCTGCAAATATTTTTCCGTCACACTGGTTGGAGTTACTAGTAACCTCTGTTATCAGACGGTTGAGCTCTTGTTTCGCCAACTCATGGAATTTACTTTTGCTGACTGCAGCGATGTCTCTCCAAGAGTTGCCTGTATTATAGAGTGCCATCTTTATCAGATTTTTGTTAATTCACAAGATAACTGTCCTATGCCGACGTTTTAACCCACTTTTCTGCCCTCAAACTAATCACCGACTATTCACGAAAACTTGTAGCTATATTGCACTCGATAACCTTTTGTTATCCGCGTTAAATCAGGATATTTTTAGGGACGCACAAGTGTATTCACTCACTAGCACACAGATACAACTCAGAGAGAGAGAGAGAGAGAGAGAGAGAGAGAGAGAGAGAGAGAGAGAGAGAGAGAGAGAGAGAGAGAGTGCCAAGGATTAACAAACTCCAATTGGTCTGATTTTCAGTAACAATATCTAGGGTCGAATGCTTTGCTGTGGCAATTTCTCCGGGAAGAGAGAAAAAACAGGAGTCGCATATTACGAAGCTCAAGGGAAATTAAAATGCAGATTAAACCGAATATCAACTAAAATGGCATTTCTCTTGGGGTTAATAAAAGCTAAGTTTGGTTTTATATCCTATTATTTGACTCTTTAAATACTTGTTTATGTTTTAGTCTAATATTTCTATAATATCTCGTGTAATTCTTCTTCTTTTTCTTGTGGTTCCTCTGTAAATACATAATTACCATTGTACGAAACCCATATAAAATGATGTGAATATATACGTACATATATATATATATATATATATATATATATATATATATATATATATATATATATATATATATATATATATATATATATATATATATATATATATATATATGCATATGTGTGTATATATATATATATATATATATATATATATATATATATATATATATATATATATATATATATATATATATATATATATATTATATTGTCAAGCGTCCGTATTGCTTATGAGTCCGACCTTGTTTAATGAACTCTGGGCAGTAACACAAAGGACAATAATGGTAAGGTCGCCAGTCGGCAATAAGACAAGGAATACCGAGAAATAGATATATTTACAACATTTAGATAAAAATTAGTAAAAAGAGGGAGCACAATAGATAATTATTGTATATTTTAAGTAAACTAAGAGGTACTTCACTGGAAGTTGGGTTCATGTGGAGTTGTAGGCCGTGGAAGGGTTCAGCACCGCAATCTCATTCCCTGGAAAGGGAAATGAATTAAATTATTAACCGCTCACTTACTTCTATAGGCTGCAGACATGATGAAGTCGTGTGGTTAAAACCTTTAAGCGAATTAAATAAAAGTGCAAACTTAAGAATTTAAACACTACACATGGGAAACAACACTGTCACAGGTTAAATTGATTAAGGTTAGGAGCAAACGGCACACGTGGTTGGGACAAAATGGCTGGGATAACAAAAGTTTAGTGGATAGGATCTTTCTTTAAAGTATAAAAGGAAAAAAAAGGGATGTGATTAGGAAGGTATGGAAGGTTGGGTAAGGTTGATGAGGATCTCAAAATCATACACCTTACCTTAGTAAAATGGACTCTGGTTCCTCCCTTGTGGAGAGTATGTCCCATGGTCCTACCTCCTTGATGTCTTGAGGACGAAGAGAGGTGATGTTTCTCTCACGGAGGTTTGTTAGCGAAGAAGGCAACACAGTTGTTCCTGGGTCAACCTAACCCCACTCTGCCCCAAATTAGGTGTGGGGGGGGGGGAATTGGCCTGACCGCTGTCCTATTGGTCAGGCTTTGTCATGTATCCCGACACCCACATCAATAGGCCTCCTGACTTCTCCTGGATCCTTTGTGGCGGCGTTTAACTACCACGTGATTTGAAGATGTTTGGAATAAAACCTCACGGGAGTAGACTGGTATAGGATGGTTCAAGGGGGGGGGGGTTGTGAGACTCTGGGTAGGGTTCCAAAGCTTGGGGCCTGTCGACCCAGTCCTTGCAGGTGGGGTCTTTGTTTGAAAAAAGGTGGCGCAATGACTGTCATTAATAACAGCCTCCCATTTTAGCAGAGATTTTGTCCTAGAACAGGACAAGAACTCTGCAAGCAAGGTCTGAAGACACTAGACTTAATGACTCCTCCCTCAGTGAGTCTCACTACAATGATGAATTAATTTTTAAGCTGGTACTAAGGTCATAATCTTACTTTATTTTGATAGTAAATTAAGTTCAAGTGCCATGTAGAAATAAGCATGCTGGCTGTGAGGCAACAACTAAAAAAAAAATAAAAATGCAAAAATAAAAATTGAAATGCAAAAATGGTTAAAGTTAAGTGACCTAGTGCAATGGAACACATGGAAATCAAAACAAATTGGTATATCATAAGCAAAAGATAAAATAAATACATAAAAATACATTAAATGCAACCAATGATGCCAAGATGGCTCCTCAAGTTTATCTACCTGGGGAGACACCAAGCCCAATAATATTTTTTCATACAACCTAAATTAACTTACTGACTATGGTTACGTTATGGACATGGCACTGTGCATTGGGCACTAGTGCCAGGAGAACATATCTCTCTCATCTGAGCTCTTTAGGCGCTTGACCTACCAGTTGTAATTCTGGGGGTCTATGCCCCACCTCATGACCCCTTTATTTTTCTTACGTAGCTCAGTCAAGTAAGTTGCTGGGTTATGGTCCGTTAGGAATGTCCATGCGAGCTCTAGGTCCGCATGGTTGGCATTGGCACACCTAGTTGTCACAGCTTCGAGGCAGCGCGTGAAATGATCGATCATTGTTAATTGAAAACGATTTCTGCGCTTACTCCGGGTCAGGGAACCTACATACCCCACCACTACACCATGGAATGGAATACTTATTCCAACCTTGTCCGAGTAGGCAGGTGCCCTGTAGTCTTCCAGCCTCTCGTCAAAATGTTGGAACCTGATGAGCTCTGTCTGGCTCCTTGGGGTCTCAGCGCTGATGGGTGGTTCCCCTCTTGCCTTCTCTGAAACCTCTGGCCTGGTGGTTGAGGCAGCCATATCGCCAGTGGTGGTCACTAGCACAGCTTCATCCAAATGGACTTCTAGAGTACGAAGCTCCGACTCATTGCTGGAAAAGGGAGACTCTTGGGCTTCCTCCCCTAGCCAATCTACCTCACCAAGGTCAATGTTACCTAGCCGGTCATCTTCCCCTACAGGTCGCGCTCTCACAGGTTTATGCTACGGCTTGGCAGCCTTCTTGCACCTGAGGGGCACTTCCTGTGCTTAGTCCGCACTTCCTATGGAGCTGGGGCTAGGTTATGTTGAGCTTCACTGTAGTGAGTTCTTTGGTGACTCCTTCCATGCACTTGACCTCCCTGCATTTGTCCTGCTGGACTTTGGCAACATTGGGTTGAGGGGGCGAGTTCTTGAGCTGTACTAATCTTGCGCCTATTTCCCGCTTCTTTAATTCATATGCTCTCGCTCTTTCTCTCGCATAACGCATCCTTTCTTGCTCCGTTCTTCTCCGGGCAATGGTTTCATGCGTGAGTTCCCGCACATACCTTTGCAATGCCTCTCCCTCATAGCCTTGTCGTTCTGACAAATCCACAAATACACTGATCTCAGCAGCAGTCATTTTGCTAAATTCTTGTGGAGACAGCGACCAGAATAAACTCAACAGCAGAAGGTGTGATGTTGACATTGCAAGAAATTACACAGAGGGGAAAGACGCTCTAGCCTTACGCAAGAGTCTCATGGAAGGAAGGATGAAGATGGAGCTAGGCAAAATGCACAATGGCTGTAAAGAAGGCCTCTCGAGAAAGAACTATCACCATATAGTAAGCCTCACAAGTAATTGAACAGGTGCCCAACTTCAAAAACAGGGTGCACGTCAATGGGTGGGTGCGTAGGTTGTCTGGTTACTCTGCGTCCAAAACAAGTAACAATATATATATATATATATATATATATATATATATATATATATATATATATATATATATATATATATATATGTATATATATATATATATATATATATATATATATATATATATATATATATATATATATATATATATATATATATATATATATATATATATATAAAACTGTGCTAGACAATAAAAAATGGAATCACAACAACAGGTGACCCTCTATGCTAGACATAAAAATAATAGAATCACAATTATGGGCGACTCTCCATGCTAGTCATAAAAAAATGGAATCACAACTATGGGTGACCCTCTATGCTAGACAAAATAAAATAGAATCACAACTATCGGTGACCCTCTATGCTAGACAAAATAGAATGGAATCACATCTATGGGTGACCCTCTATGCTAGACAAAATGAAATGGAATCCCAACTATTGGTGACCCTCTATGCTAGACAAAATAAAATGGAATCCCAACTATTGGTGACCCTCTATGCTAGACAAAATAAAATAGAATCCCAACTATTGGTGACCCTCTATGCTAGACAAAATAAAATGGAATCCCTACTATGGGTGACCCTTTATGCTAGACAAAATAAAATGGAATCCCAACTATGGGTGACCCTCTATACTAGACAAAATAAAATGGAATCCCAACTATGGGTGACCCTCTATGCTAGACAAAATAAAATGGAATCCCAACTATGGGTGACCCTCTATGCTAGACATGAAACTACTGGAATCACAACTATGGGTGACCCTCTATGCTAGTCATAAGAAAAATTGAATCCCAACTATTGGTGAACCTCTATGCTAGTCATAAAAAAAAATGGATCACAACTATGGGTGAACCTCTATGCTAGTCATAGAAAAAAAATGGGATTACAACTATGGGTGAACCTCTATGCTAGTCATAAAAAAAATGAAATCTCCACGATGTGTGACCCTCTATGCTAGTCATTAGAAAAGATGAAATCTCCACGATGTGTGACCCTCTATGCTGGTCATAAGAAAAAATGGAATCTCCAAGATGTTTGACCCTCTATGATAGTCATAAGAAAAAATGGAATCTTCACGATGTGTGACCCTCTATGCTAGTCATAAGAAAAAATGAAATCTCCACGATGTGTGACTCTCTATACTAGTCATAAGAAAAAATAGAATCTCCACGATATGTGACCCTCTATGCAAGTCATAAGAAAAAATGGAATCTCCACGATGTGTGACCCTCTATGCTAGTCATAAGAAAAAATGGAATCTCCACGATATCTGACCCTCTATGCTAGTCATAAGAAAAAATGGAATCTCCACGATGTGTGACCCTCTATGCTAGTCATAAGAAAAAATAGAATCTCCACGATATGTGACCCTCTATGCTAGTCATAAGAAAAAATGGAATCTCCATGATGTGTGACCCTCCATGCTAGTCATAAAAAAAATGGAATCTCCACGATGTGTGACCCCCTATGCTAGTCATAGGCAAAATTGGAATCTCCACGATGTGTGACCCTCTATGCTAGTCATAAAAGAAATGGAATCTCCGCGATGTCATAAGAAAAAAAAATGGAATCTCCACGATGTGTGACCCTCTATGCTAGTCGTAAGAAAAAACATGGAATTCCCACGATGTGTGACCATCTATGCTAGTCATTAAGAAAATGGAATTACACCTATGAGGCATCCTCTATGCTAGTCATAAAAAAATGAATTTTTAAAAATGTGTGGGTGCGTTCTTGCAACACTACCACTTGTAACTCTGTGACTTAAAGCAAAGTTTGTATTTATACTTAAAGTATAATAAATTAAATGAAACAAACAATGTCACTGAGTTTGCTTATTGCTTCGCTAAGAAAATCAAGCCCTTTACATATTTTCCCTTTCGTAAAAAAAATGAATTTAAGAAATTACACTTCACAAATAGTTTATCTAAAAGATCGTATACCCTGACTGAAAAAAAAATGAAATTGAATGTGATATCGTAAATCCTTTATCTTTAGGTTAACAATTTTAACACAATCGTACGAATATTATCCCTTTCAAAAATGTACATAAAAATAATATCCCACGAAAAAGTAACAAAATGAAATTACATACCACCAACTGTGAAAAGAGAATCGAAATATCGAGGAATGCCACGTGTACTTGCCGTTACTCAACAGAATCAGGCCTCACTGCCGTAAAACCTTTAAGTGAATCGTAAGCCAAGAGTTTCGATAATAGACTAGCCTATACCCTAGCAATAAAGATAAATGACAAAATATTTCATACACAAAACTAAATGATTGATATGTGTGTGAATCACTTACCAACGTACAATAATTCTGCTAAAATCTCGGGTCTGCGTAGAATTCGTAAACAATAACTAAAACAAACAATAACAAACCTTGACTTTGTTCGGAAACCCGGATGAGGGCCGAGTTATATCAGGTTGGCCACGTTTTGAATGAACACGTGCTTAGCCTGCCATGTTTTTTTCTAAAATTTCGTAAATTTCACTTCACTTATTTTTTTTTTAAACACAAAATAAAACATTCACGTAATGCACAATATATCTAATAACTGTTAATCACTAAGATAATCGCCACTCAGAACGAACAGAACACAAATTCTTCTCACGCGGTTGGCTATCCTGCTGAACAACGGAACTGAACCTCCCACGTGTTTTTTTTTTTTTTTTTTTCAAAAACAAAGGGTTCGCGGTGCGAAAACACGCACAAATAAACAAGATTTTAACAATGAAAATTAAATTCTTTTGCTGTTTTATTCCTCGGATCCGACTCCAGTGATTAAAGAATTTACTTTAAAATGAAATTAAGTTCGTCAAGTCGCTAAAGACAGAACAGGGGGAATTTTTACGTTAATAACAATAAATTAAAATTACTGTCCTAGCGAAGCCTGGCAAGGTCGCAAATTTATGTCACCCGCCCGTATTGCTTGTGAGTCCGGCCTTGTTTAATGAACTCTGAGCAGTAAAACAAAGGATAATAATGGTAAGTTCGCCAGTCGGCAATATGATAAGGAATACCGACAAATATATATATTTACAACATTTAAATGAAAATTAGTAAAAAGGGGGAGCACAATAGATAATTATTGTTTATTTTAAATAAACCAAGAGGTACTTCACTGGAAGTTGGGTTCATGTGGAGTTGTAGGCCGTGGAAGGGTTCAGAACCACAATCTCATTCCTTGGAAAGGGAAATGAATTAAATTATTAACCACTCACTTACTTCTATAGCCTTGTGTCCCAACCACGTATGTGGTTGGGACACAAGGCTGGGATAACAAAGGTTTAGTGGGTAGTATCTTTCTTTGAAGGATAAAAGGAAAAAAAAATGGGATGTGATTAGAAAGATGGAAGGTTGGGTAAGGATGATGAGGATCTCAAAATCAGACATCTTACATTAGTAAAAAGGACTCTGGTTCCTCCCTTGTGGAGGGTATGTCACATGGTCCTGCCTCCCTGATGTCTTGAGGGCCAAGAGAGGTGATGTTTCTCCCACGGAGGTTTATTAGCGAAGAAGGCAACCCAGTTGTTCCAGGGTCGACCTAACCCCACTTGGCCCCCAATTGGGAGGGGGTGTATGGACGAATTAGCCTGACCGCTGTCCTATTGGTTCAGGCCTTGTCACCTGTCCCGACACCACCATCAATAGGCCTCCTGACCTCTCCCGGATTCTTTGTGGCGGTGTTTAATGGCC
>NC_090757.1:65088296-65095796 GCF_036898095.1 Palaemon carinicauda
AAATATTTATCGCATATCTGCCTAACTGTAAAAATCTGATTCATACATCCCCAACCTCCTCTAAAACCATTCTGTACTTCTAAGATTGTATTCTCTGTTTTATCCTTTAACATCTTCCATGTATATATATATATATATATATATATATATATATATATATATATATATATATATATATATATATATATATATATATATATATATATATATAATTTCCGGTCATGCTTAGCTCTCCCCATACATCGAATAGGGGGGAGAGTGGACAGTCATGTCCTCGTGAAAGGGGGTTGTGCGTGCATGTGTCGGCATTTATATCCAAATATTAGGCAGCCATTTTTGACGGGTCACGTACATTAGTATAAATTGTTTACTCTTGACAGAGGCCTGAGTAACTTACGTAATAGTTTCATTTCAGTTAAATAAATAACCCCCAAAAACTAGCTTACATCAATCAATAACCTGTTTTGCATATATTCACACATTTACAAAGCAGATCTTCTTATGCATAATTTTCTACCTTAAATTGAGATTAGACTTAATCTACATTAAAGAAATAAAGAAAGAACGAATATATTTTTCTTATGAATTAATAGAGGAATTATAAATAATTAAAAGTATATGTAGTCATATCTTTTAAAACTTTTATAGGAAAGCATGATAATACCAGCTTTTATTCTAAAAATGATAAAGCTTCTTCGTTCCTTTGTAAGTGTAAAATCTCTTATTAGTTCAAATAATCTCTAATTTTTTTTTATGAAACTATTATCTCTCTCTCTCTCTCTCTCTCTCTCTCTCTCTCTCTCTCTCTCTCTCTCTCTCTCTCTCTCTCTCTCTCTCTCTTTCAGCGGATTTTTAAGTTAAGTCAGAGAAAGGTCTTTTATAGCTGCATGGTTATTGAAGGTGGAAAGGGGGATATAATGAAATGAGCCGTGAATGGATCAAAACTGTTTTATGTTTATATTTGATAAATGTTTATTTTGTGCATTTAAAGACAGCTGCACGGTGGAAGCAAAGTGGAAGATTATATCCTAATAACCTATGCAGATGATAGCAAAATTATGCATGGGGCTTGTACATAGTTGATAGGGTCAGAAATGTGAAGCTACAACCAAATATATAGAAAGGAGACTGGGAAAAAAGTTTGAAAAATTTGATGGCTTGATAAAAGGGTATCGAAATAATAAGCTTTTCCTTCTAATGAATGTCTATGTAATAGCCTCTTCATACGCATTACAATTAACCTTCAGAATACTCTAAGGTACCATCGAAGAACATCCAATTCAGCATTTAATTACTGCCATAAATCACTCTTCCGGAAACAAGATGTAACAAAAGAATCTGTTCTCTTGAGAGAAACTTTTACAGGTAAGGATCTGGAAAGGAAGATCCAAGAAGCAGGAAAAGTTTAGATCCTTTTACCATTTGGGACTTCATATTTTTCTCTTAGAGGGGGGCGGATAGGAGGAGGCGGGTAATGGGGATAGGGGTTAAGGGGATGATAAGGTAGTAACTTGGATGTGGTAAGATAGTCAAGGCCTTTGATGATATGCAGTGGCTAATCCTTCCTGTCTAGGGGAAAATACGTTCAGCTGTTTGCGAAGGTCAGAGATATAATGCTCTGAGAGGAAGCCAGGTCGAAAGAGGAAATGAATATTTAGAAAATGGTAGCAAAGTTTCGAATTTTGGATAATATACCATAAAGAGATTTTGGGGTAAAGCAATAAAGGATTTTTTACTTCTGATGGATTTGACAATAGGATGTTTTTTACACTTCGGTTTCCGTACTTTGAGCTTATATGTACATACATACATACATACATACATACATACATACATACATACATACATAACAACGATAACCATGCTTTTTGGAACGATAAGAATATTGTATCAAAATCATTTAAATCGTTTTTTTTTTTTTACCTTAAAACAGAAAAGTACATATTTCCTAAGATGATTATATCTTTATGGCTTCTAATTTAAGCATAATGGAAATATATGGTGCACAAAGCTGTATTGAATAAGAAAGTGTGCTAATATCAATAATGATGATTAAACAAAAAGAAATACAACATAATATGGTAAGTTTTCGAAGATTAAAAAAACGTAATGTAGGAAAAATTTCGGTTTCACCTAAAGAAAATAAATTTAAATAAATTGGATTTTCCTCGGGAGTTATTCTAACAAATACCAACGCATGTGTCGGTGGGATCAACATGGAACTCTCATGAGTTTTCCAAGAAGTTCTGCAGTGATATATATAAATTCCATTTTAACCTCTTGTGATGGGGCAGGAGTAGGTTGTGACTCGAAAGGCGAGATGAAAGCAACTGAGTAACTTTATTATAGAACATCGAGTTTATATACACAGCAAGTCCTGGCAAGGTCACAAAATACAACAGGCTATTTCTTGTCCAACCGGCAACCGGTTCTGTTAACAGTTAACAATAAGTAAAACAGACAAGTTGATGCAAGTTGCTGTCAGTGCGAGGGGAGAGCGAAGATACAAAGGAAAATATACACAAAAAAGAAAAATGTCGTTACAGTGTACGATCGTGTGACACACGGGTGGTATATGGCTCCCCCCCCTAAAAATGACATACTGTATATGTTAAATAGGTCGCCCTGATCTAGAGAGGCGAACTGAAGGCGGGACTTCTGGCAGGAGATAAGCAGGTTTCAGTTGATCAATGGAGACCCAGTCTTCTTTGCCACGAATGTTTATTAGGAAGGTTTTCGAATTGCGTCGGATCACAAGGAAAGGGCCCGTGTAAGGGGGCGTTAGCGGTGGCTTGCTAGTGTTGTTGTGTAGGAAGACGTGCATTGCAGAGTGCAAGTCTGTTGGTATGTGATGCTTCGCTGGGGGCTTGTAAGTCTGGCGACATGGAATAAATTTTCCCACGTCTTGACGTATGCGCTGGAGATCGTCGGAGGTTGCAAAAGGAAAAACTTCGGCAGGGACGACCAACGGGTCACCATACACCATTTCAGCTGCCGAGATGTCCAGGGTGTCTTTAGGAGTGGTCCTTAGTCCCAGGAGGATCCAGGGAAGCTGAGTAAACCAGTTGGAGTCTTGCAGCGTGACATCAAAGCTGCTTTGAGGGTGCGATTAAAACATTCAACCATTCCATTGGCAGCGGGGTTTTTGGCAGTTGTCTGATGTAGGGTGATGCCCAGGTGATTCGTTAATGATGTCCACAATTGAGAGGTGAAAGTGGTACCCCTGTCAGAAGTAATATGCTCAGGGATACCAAATCTTGCTATCCATCCTGAGGGTAAAGCAGATGTACATGAGGCGGACCTTGCAGTTTCCATGGGAATGGCTTTAGGCCAACAAGTGGAGCGGTTGATGACGGTAAACAGGTAATGATGTCCTTGTGATGTGGGTAGGGGGCCTAAAACGTCAACGTGAATGTGGGCGAAACGACCTGAGGTTGAGGAAAGATGCCCACTCCTGAATCTGTGTGCCCATGCACTTTGGGAGTTTGGCAAGAAGTACAGGCACGGAAGCAATCCTTAGCATCCTTAGAAATGCCGTGCCAAATGAAGTTCTTCTTCAGCAGCTGTGCAGTAGAATGGTGCGAGGATGTGAAAGGCAATGAATGAAATCAAACACCTGTCGGCGCATGGGAGCAGGAATCCTAGGTCACGGTCTACTAGTACTCACGTCACAAAAGAGGGTGGTGTTGGAGTCATCGAGGAGGACGTCTTCCCAACGGAGGGATGTGCTGGATGTCCTACATGCTTGATACTCTGAATCCTGTCGTCGGGCTTCAGCCAAGGCATAGTTATCCAATCCCAGTTGAACGGCGGCCAACATGTTCCTTGACAGGGCATCGGCAATGGGATTCATTTTCCCAGGGACGTGTCGAAGTGTGCAATTGTATTCAGCCATGGCAGAGAGATGTCGGCAATGACGGGCGGACCAGGGGTCAGACTGTTGAGTGAAGGCGTGCACCAGAGGCATGTGGTCTGTGCGAATGACGAAGGGCGTACCTTCTAAGAAATGGTGAAAGTGACAGACAGCCAAGTGCACAACCAGCAATTCGCTATCGAAGGTAAAATAACCCAATTCGGCCTGGACAGTTTTCTGCTGAAGAAGGTCAATGGGCGGGGTGAGCCATTGACCACCTATTCGAGTACTGCACCAATAGCGAGGTCGCTGGCATTGGTGGAGAGAAGGAGAGAGGCATATGGGATAGGAAAAAAGAGAGCAGCAGCGATTGATAGGGCCTTCTTTGCGTTGCAGAAGGCCGCTTCTTGAAGGGGACCCCACTTCAGATCTTTTGGCATGCCCTTAAGGGAGGCGTAGAGGGGAGCAAGAGTAGCGGCAATGGCTGGCAGAAAACGGTGGTAATAGTTGATCATGCTGAAAAATTCAAGCAGTGCTTTGACGGTCGAGGGCGTGGGGAAGTTCTGAACGGCTGCTACCTTCTCAGAGAGGGGATGGACTCCTTCAGGAGTGATGCAGTGCCCTAAGAACGACACTTCCTTGGCGCCAAAGGTACACTTGTCGTACCGGACTACAAGGCCGTTTTGTTGCAAGCGGTCGAGCACTATGCGCAGGTGACGGATGTGTTCCTCTTTTGAGGAAGAGAACACAAGTATGTCGTCCACGTAACATACACAGAAGGGGAGGTCCCCTAAGATGTCTTCCATGAGATGTTGAAAAGTGGCCCCAGAATTACGAAGGCCAAAACAGGAGTAACTGAAGGTTATGTACCGAAGGGAGTGGTGATGGCAGTCTTGCGGATGTCTTTTGGGTTCATAGGTACCTGATAATACACCTCAGGAGGTCGACCGTGGAAAAAATATTCGCTTTGTACAGGTAGGAGGTCCTGTTGGCGATGTTTGCTAGGGGGTTGTGATCCGGTTCTGTTTGCATGTTCACGCGCCTGTAATTCCCACACAGACGGAGGGAGCCGTCTTTCTTCAGGACAATGTGTAAGGGTAACGACTATGGGCTTGAGGGTTTTTGGCAAAGGCCCATTTCTTCCATTTCACGGAACGTCTGTTTGGCGGCTGCCAATCGATCCGGCGCCAGATGTCTGAATTTTGCAAAGACTGGGGTCTGTCGTCTTGATATGGTGATAAATACCATGTTTGGAAGGAGCCGTGGGCGTTTGGCGAAGTTCTGGACGGAAAACATCTGGCTACGACGTGAGGAGGTGGGGGTAAGCATCCGTGCGTGCTCTGATATAGAGAGTGAGGATGGAAGGGGCGGGTTGAAGAGGTGTCGACAAGTACGAGTCTGCGTTGACCAATCGTTGGTGGGTGACATTGACCAGAATGTGGATATGAGAGAGGAAATCCGCACCGAGGATTGGCAATGTGACGTCAGCGACGAGAAACTTCCAATTAAATTTACCATTTCCAAACGATAATGTGAGGTTCTCATAACCGTAGGTTGGTATCTCAGATCCGTTGGCAGCTACCAGGTGGACATCGGCAGACTTAAACAGACTATGTCATGTCCTGAAGAGTTCCCTTGGCAAAAGAGAAGGACATGCACCCGTGTCTACCAAAAATCGCACGCCCTTCCTACATCACACAAAAAGAAAAGATTAGAAACAAGGGAGGCCACCGCCGCGAGCGATGGCCTACTTACACGTTTTTTGGCCATTGACAATACTTGGCACAGTTTTTCGAGGCAGACCCGAATCTGGAGTGGTATTAGCAAAACTGCGGCCGATGGGCGCCAGTAAGTGTCGGTAAAAGTCGTTAGTTAGGGCGGAAGCGAGTGGTGGTTGATGGGTGGCTTTGTCACCGCTCCGGCACGTCACATGGTATGAGTGTATGTCCCACAGCATTCACTTCAGCCTCGATTGACCCTGAATAGTTGTCCTTTTCGTCAGGATTGGAGGCATTGATGGAGGTCTTGAAGGTCGTGAAGTGGCTGTCCATGAGGGCATCGGCTTTGGTCATCAAGTCCTTTATGGGTAAACTATTGACATCGGGTATGACAGCGTGTACCGCTTCGGGTAAACGGCGTACCCAATGGACACGAAGTAGGTTCACCTCACGAGGAGAGCCGTCTGAGGCAGGTTGCAGGCGAGCGATACTGGTCATTTCCCTGAGGGCGAGCGAAGCCCTTTGGTCCCCCAACGGTTGTTAAGAGATCAGGAAAAGCTTTGGTATACGGGCGGCTGGCGACGGCGAGTACTGCTGCAGAAGGTATGTTTTGAGGGCGTCATACGCTATTAGGGTGTCTCCTTGTTCACAAAGCCAGTTGGTGATTTCCGGGAAGGTGTCCTTGGGTATCGCCGCGAGAACATAGTCTGCTTTGGTGGATGAGCGAGTCAGGCCCTTGATGCGGAACTGGACTTCTGCGTGTTGAAACCAAACAGACGCCTCTCCGCTGGTGAATGATGAAAGTTTGAAAGGGGTGGTGCCAACTTCCGGGGAGTCCGCCATAGTACCAGTGAGGGGGCAGGGGGGGGGAGGTCTACGGAAGGCGGGAGGAGCAAGTTGAATTTTGGGGTCACCAATGTGACGGGCCAAGAGTAGGTTGTGACTCTAAAGGCGAGAAGAAAGCAATTGAGTAACTTTATTATAGAATATCGTGTTTATATACACACCAGGTCCGGGGAAGGTCACATAATACAGCAGGCTATTTCTTGTCCAACCAGCAACTGGTTCTGTTAACAGTTAACAATAAGAAAAGCAGACAGGTGGATGCAAGTTGCTATCAGTGCGAGGGGAGAGTGAAGATACAAAAGATAATATATACAAAAAAGAGAAAATTCATTACTATGTACGATCAAGTGACACACGAGTGGTACACTCTGCATTGAAAATATGAACATGGCAAGGGAGCATTTTGAAAGAGAACACGTAGTACATTTTTAATTAGATAGATTTTAATTGGTAAGGAATGAACGTAAAAGGTAAAGGTAAAAATAGTGAAAATGGAGAAAGTTATCCCCACCGACCAAGAGCAGATGAGGGAAATAAAATGACAAAAGTTATAGTTGATTGAATCAATCGGGTGTTTCCCGTAGATTATTATAAAAAAATATTCGATGGCAGTTATTCAGGGCATTAAAGTGTCAAATAGATGTTCCTTTACTTCTTTTACTACATTTTCTATTACCAATACAGTCTATAAAGACATTACGTTCGTTTCATGCAAGCGTTCTTGTTGTAGTTTACTCTTCTTTATCATACTACCCTCCCCTATATTATCAAGAGGAACGTTTCTCGCTATATATATATATATATATATATATATATATATATATATATATATATATATATATATATATATATATATATATATATATATATATATATATATATATATATATATATATATATATATATATATATATATATATATATTTCCTGTCACGCTCGGGTAGGGGGGGGAGTAGGGAGTAGTCATACTCTGGTGAGAGATGGTACCCCGAGAGGTACACTCGGAACCACAATCTTTCACAAGTTGTCGAACCAACGTGTTGTAGTTAGGAAAGGGGAAGGGGGGGGGGGGGTAGGAAGTGT
>NC_090757.1:65100796-65110796 GCF_036898095.1 Palaemon carinicauda
AACATCACGTTTATGGAAACTGGATTTAGTTCTGATAAAAACAAAATTGATATTTCTACAAAGAGATGAGATCATTATGTCTAACATAGATATCTGTTATTGTTACATAGAATTTATTATCTGGTTAAAACAGTTCTATACATTTTTCTAATTTTTTACTACTTGGTGGTTCATTATTGAAACAGAGCCCCCAAAATTTTTGTTTTGAATTTTTACTTGAATTTCAAACTGATACATAATCTGAAGACAGAGAAGAGGCATGAACAAAGGATCAGAATTCCAGTAAAATCCCGTTAGTAGAATAAATTTGAGGTAGGTCGATGGCTCTCTCTCTCTCTCTCTCTCTCTCTCTCTCTCTCTCTCTCTCTCTCTCTCTCTCTCTCTCTCTCTCTCTCTCAAGGTCATCAAAGAGCTCACAGAAATACACGGTATGAATAAAAGATGGGAAGTCCATTTTACCTGTGCACTAAAATTTATTAATTTACGCTTATATGACAATTACAATGTAAATTGACAGCTTAAATGGTTCCCCACCAGTGTATGGACAAAAGAGCAATTATTTTTAATTTTTTTATGTGTTTCAGATTCGAGTTAGTGAAAGGAAACTCGGTAATGAAGTAGCGCAATCAGTCCACCTCACACTGTATCTTGTAGGCCTTACGTAAGAAGGGTCTCTGTAGCTTTCCTTCATCCATCCAAGACTTAGTTTATGGCCTATTTTTTTGTGTCCTTACTTCATTTCTCCCATCTTACTGTCCAGCCTTTTTAAGTTTTACTTCGTGTAGTGTCTCTGCAGGTTTTTATCAAAACCCTGACCCCGGCTACACTTTTCTATCTGATTTCTCTTCCCCCTTTTTTTTAGCTTTTTTAATATATTATTTATGTGAAAGATCTATTTTGATGTTCATCAATTCTCTTGTAGTTCATTTCCTTATTTCTTTTCCTCACTGCGCTATTTTTCCCTGGTGGAGCCCTTTGCCTTTTATTAACGTATGTTCCCATCAATGATGATAATAATGATAATATAGAACTCAAATTCATAATTCTGATCGTAAATCCAAAGATTAATATAAATCAAATTAAGAAACCCAACTAAAATGTCTTTTACATAGTGATAATATATTATAATGAGGCCCTTGACCGTTCAGGTTCTTTCATTGGTGAGCCGTTGTGTGTGCATTTCGGAAACAGAAAACCTTTTATTGACCTTCCTTAGTTAACTGAAAAATATAGTGCACAGGTAAAAAAAAATGTTTGAATTTTGAATGCAATTTTAATATTGAATGTGAAATTTATTCTGCAAATAATTCTATCCGAAAGGACAGGGACAAAGAATTAAGCTTGCCATACACTGAATAAAGTCTTCAAAAGAATATTGGGAGTAAAAGGGCAGGACAGGATTAGAAATGAATCTACAAGAAAGATTAATCGAATGCCATACGTGGATGAGTTCATGGTGAGGAGTAGATGGAGATAGTTTGGGTATGGCCTTTGCACTCCCCAAGAGAGATTAGTTCACCAAACTTTAGAATGGGCTTCACAAGGCGCTAGATGGGTTCGAGGTTCTAGGCCTACATGGCTGGGAACTATGAAGCGTGAAGTAGATGATGATGATAAAGATATTGATTTAAAAGTTCAATATAGATACGACTGGGGAAATCTAACTGAGGCCCTATGTGTCAATAGGTGTAGGAGATGATGATGATGATGATATACTGAACTGGGAATAATCATGAGAGTCAACTCCAATATTTATTATTACCATTTTTAGAAAATTACCTCCATTTATCACAATAATAATGAACTTTCAACTAACATTCTAATTATCAGGATACGCCAGTACTTCTGATGATTCTAACAACAAATTTAATGTAAATATTTTGAAAATATTTGAAATTATATTTGTCATTCCTATTTATTCAAAATTACTTACATTTATCGCGAGAAACATATTTAAAAAAAAAAAAAAACATTTTAATTATCAGGGTACGTTAGTAATTCTGATGATCTAAACAATATAATTTAATATAAAGATTTTGAAATCATCTATGAACATTTAAAGTAGTCAAACTGTTCCGGCTTAACAGAAACTCAACTGTTCAGTCCTTACATTCAATGGAATGTTAATGGTCTTATAACCCGTATACATCTTGGGGAAATTCAAAGACTATTGAAAAATGAAACCCTGTCGCAAAATGCTTTCAACCTACTAATGATACTGATCCTTCAAAAGAAAATTACAATCTAGCATCTCGCTCAGTCCCTTTTGCTGATGCATTAGGTACTCCAATCTACATCATGAAAGAATAACTTATGATGCTAAGATATTTAACATCAAAATTTCAATTATCTGGAGGTAGAGTATACGTGAATAATAGCTTTCAATAATTTTAATGTCTACAATTAACCATCTTTTAACTATAATTTGCAAAATATAACCAAAGAAATCTCAGATAAGCAAGATAACTTCCTAGTAGTCAGAGATTTTAATGCCCACAACCCCCTTTAGGACACTAATTGCGTTACCGTTAATGTAATTGGTTCCAAGGTTGATCAAATAGTAAATGATCACAACCTATGTATATTAAACGAAGAAGATACTAGCACTTATTATCCAAAAACTCATGGGACATATTCCCTAATATACTTGAGTCTTTGTTCCAACAATATTATAGATAGGTTTGAATGGAGCCTGCTAGATGACCTTTACAGCAGCAAACTATTTCACTGAACCGTGTTCAGATGTGAAAGAAGTCCTTCCGCTCAGTTTTATAACACAAACAAAGCCTACTGGGATAAGTTCAAATTTAACATAAGTCAAGTAGTTTCATTCAATTATTCACTAGATCATAATGAAAAAAGAAATTCTTTACGGATTTCATTAGACAAGCAGCTGACAAATCAATGCCTCTGTACCACACGTTTTTCATATACGCTCGTACACTGTAACGATTTTGATTGTTATCTTATTACTTGCCCTTCACTGCACCGCTAATAAAGCAACCTGTATAAACTTAATATTTCATGCCTAATGTTGTTTGAATTTTTGTGATGATCTTGCGAGTCATAGTAATTTAAGCTCGATGTCCTTTTGATAAAGTTTAGGTACAATCACCTTGCCTCTCGGTTATCACCTAACTAGCTCCTCGCACGTTGGTGACCACCGAAGTGTCTAGCTCCCTCCCGCCTTCCCCTCACTGCTGTTTCTTGCTGTTTGATAATGCCGCCTTCCGACACAAACTCTACTATCAATGTCACACCCCTGAAACTATTGCTCTTCATCAGTGGAGAAGCATTGGCCTAGTTCTAGCGTCCTGAAGTCTGGTTTTGCATTAAGGGCGTGGCTTAATCAAGCATGAAAGCAGATTAGGTTCTCGAGGTGATCCCTGGGGACACTTTCCCGGAAATCTCAGATTGGATTTTGAGAAAGGGAACACCCCAATAATGTACTTCTCCTTTAAATTGTACCTCTTGGAGCAGTACTCACTATCCCTGGCTGCCTGCATAGTGAAACTTTTTCAGCTTTTAACTACCATTGAGGAACCAAAAGACTTTGCTCGCCCCCGGGGTAATCACCAGCATCGCCGTCCTGCAACCTGCCGCTGACAGCTCTACTTGTGAAGTGAATCTACTCCGTGCCCTTTGGTACGGTGCATCTCTAAACCTGTACGCTCTGCCATCCCTGATGTAGATATTTTGCCAATGAAGAACCTGATGACTAAAGTCGACGCCCTTATGGACGGCTATTTCACCACCTTCAAGACCTCCATCAACGCCTCCACTCTGGACGAAGTGGACAACTATTCAACATCGACCAAAGCTGAATGTGGTAGGATACAGATTCACGTTAGCAACAAAACCCCCGACCACCCACCAATCACTCACACGCCAACCAACCTCTACAATTACTTACCGACGACTATTGGCAGCAGTTATGCTACTGCGACTCCAGATTCAGGGCTTCTACAAAGAAATATTCGATAGATTGTCAGTGGCCAAAAAAAAAAAAAAAAAAAAACGTGTAAGTAGGCCATCATTTGTGTTGGTGGCCACCCCTGTCACTATTCTTTTTTTTATATTGTTATTGTTATTATTTATTAAGCTACAAACCTAGTTGGAAAAGCAGGATGCTATAAGCCCAGGGGCTCCAACAGGGAATAAAGCCCAGTTGGGAAAGGAAACAAGGAAAAATTAAATGTTTTAAGAATAGTAACATTAAAATAGATATTTACTATATTATTATTATTATTATTATTTGCTAAGCTACAACCCTAGCTGGAAAAGCAAAATGCTATAAGCCCAGGGGCCCCAACAGGGAAAATAGCCCAGTAAGGAAAGGAAAGAAGGAAAAATAAAATATTTTAAGAAGAGTAACATTAAAATAAATATTTCCTATATAAACTATGAAAACTTTAACAAAACAAGAGGAAGAGAAATTAAATAGAATAGTGTGCCTGATTGTACCCTCAATCAAGAGAACTCTAACCCAAGACAGTGGAAGACCATGGTACAGAGGCTATGGCACTACCCAAGACTAGAGAACAATGGTTTGATTTTGGAGTGTCCTTCTCCTAGAAGAGCTGCTTACCATAGCTAAAGAGTCTCTTCTACCCTTACTAAGAGGAAAGTAGCCACTGAACAAATACAGTGCAGTAGTTAACCCCTTGAGCGAAGAAGAATTGTTTAGTAACCTCAGTGTTGTCAGGTGTGTGAGGACAGAGGAGAATCTGTTAAGAATAGGCCAGACTATTCGGCGTATGTGTAGGCAAAGAGAAAGAACCGTAACCAAAGAGAAGGATCCAACGTAGTACTGTCTGGCCAGTCAAAGGACCCCAAAACTCTAACAAAACAAGAGAAAGAGAAATAAGATAGAATAGTGTGCCCAAGTGTACCCTCAAGCAAGGGAACTCTAATTCAAGATAGTGTTAGGCCATGATACACAGGCTATGGCTTTACCCAAGAATAGAGAACAATGGTTTGATTTTGGAGTGTCCTTCTCCTAGAAGATTTGCTTTTCATAGCTAGAGAGTCTCTTCTACTCTTACCAAGAGGAAAGTAGCTACTGGGCAATTACAGCACAGGCGCAGAAGTTGACCCCATGAATGAAGAAGAATTACTTGGTTATCTCAATGTTGTAATGTGTAAGAGATCAGAAGCGAATGTGTAAAGAATAGGCCAGACTATTTGGTATATGTGTAGGTAAAGGGAAAGTAAGCCTTAACCAGAGTGAAGGATACAATGCAGTACTGTCTGGCCCGTTAAAGGACACCATAACTCTCTAGAGGTAGTATATCAATGGGTGATGCAGGTACGGGTGTGTGATTTTTGGTAGACACGGGTGTTTGTCGCTTTCTTCTGCCAAGGAACCTCACCAGGACACAACGTAGTCTGTCTAGGTCTTCCAATGTCCTCCTAGAAGCTACCAATGGTTTTGTGATACCCACCCATGGCTGGAACCTCACAATATCGTTTGGAAGTGTCAAATATCACTGGAATTTTCTCCTTTCAGATGTCACATTGCAAATCTTCAGTGCGAATTTTCCTCTTAACCTTATCATCTCCTTGATCGATATTGCACACCGACGGCTGATCAACTGATTCTTACTAGTCAAAACCTCTCCATCTAGCCACCTCTGACCTCCCTCTACCCATCAGAGCACTGATGGATGCCTACGCTCATCTTCCCACGTTGTACCCGTAAGTGTTCCAACCAGAATTTCGTCAAACACCCATGGTTCCCACCATATCAAGAAGACATGGTCCCCAGTATTCCCCCGATTCAGCTGTTTGGTACCGGATTATTTGGCCGCCTCTAAACCAACATTCACCGAAATAGAAGAAATAGGCCTTTGCCAAAACCCTCAAACTCTAGCTTGTCACTCTTACACATCATCCTGAAGAAAGATGGCACTCTATGTCCATGTGGGGATTACAGGTGCCGGAACATGCAGACAGAATCAGATCACTACCCCCTCCCAAACATCTCGGTCATGACCTATTACTTGCACAAAGCAAGGGTTTTCTCCACGCTTGACCTCCTGAAAGGGTATTATCAGGTGCCCATAAACATATAAGACATCCCCAAGATCGTTATCTCCCATGATGCCTAACCTATTAACCTATCTCGGCCACTTCCAATTCTATTCCTTCATTCCTCTCCTTATCACCTCACTTACATCTTATCCTATCCCACTCACTTCCAATTCTATTCCTTCCTTCCTCTCTTTATCACCTCTCTTACCTCTTATTTTGACTCAGTCACTTCGAATTTTATACCTTCCTCCCTCTCCTTTTCACCTCCCTTATCTCTTAACCTATCTCAAGCACTTCCAATTCTATTCCTTCCTTCCTCTCATTCTTGCCTCTCTTTCCTCTTATCCTATCTCACCCACTTCCAGTTCTATTCAATCCTTCCTCTCCTTATGGTCTCTCTTACTACTATACCAATCTCAGCCACTTCCAATTCTATTCCTTCCTTCCTCTCCTTATGGCCTCTTTCCTCTTAACCCACCTCAGCCGCTTCCAATTCTATTCCTTCCTTCCCCTCGTTATGGCCTCTCTTACCTCTTAACCCATCTCAGCCACTTCCAATTCTATTCCTTTGTTTCTCTTCTTATGGCCTCTCTTACCTCTTAACCCATATAAGCAATTCCAATTCTATTCCTTCCTTCCTCTCCTTATAGCCTCTCTTATCTCTTAATCTATCTCAGCCACTTCCAAATTCTATGCCTTCCTTCCTCCCCTTATGGCCTCTCTTACATTTTAACCTATCTCAGCCACTTCCAATTCTATTCCTTCCTCCCTCCCCTTATCATTCCCTTATCTCTTAACCTATCTCCGTCACATCTAATTCTATTCCTTTTTTCCTCTCCTTATGGCGTCCCTTACCTCTTAACTATCTCAGGCACTTCCAATTCTATTCCTTCCTTCCTCTCCTTATGGTCTCTCTTACCTCTTAACCCATCTCAGCCGCTTCCAATTTTTTTCCTTCCTTCCTCTCCTTATGGCCCCTCTTACCTTTTAACCTATCTAAGCCACTTCCAATTCTATTCCTTCCTCCCTCCCCTTATCATTCCCTTATCTCTTAACCTATCTCGGCCACTTCCAATTCTTTTCCTTCATTCCTCTCCATATAGCCTCTATTAACTCTTAATCCATCTCGGCCATCTCCAATTCTAGTTCTTCCTTTTTCTCTTATTGCCTCCCTTACTTCTTAACATATCTTAGACACTTCCAATTCTATTCCTTCCCAACTTCCTCTCCTTATGGCGTCTATTACCTCTGACACCACTCTCAACCACTTTCAATTCTATTCCTTCCCTCCTCTCCTTATGGCCTCTATTACTTCATAACCTATCTCGGCCACTTCAAATTATATTAATCCTTCCTCTCCTTATGGCCTCTCTTACCTCTTAACCCATCTCAGTCACTTCCAATTTTATTCCTTTCTTCCTTTCCTTATCACCTCTCTTACTTCTTATCCTGTCTCAGCCACTTCTAATTCTTTTCCTTCATTCCTCTCCATATGGCCTCTCTTACCTCTTTATTCATTTTGTCTACTTCCAATTCTAGCCTTTCCTTCCTTCCCTTATCGCCCCCCTTACCTCTTAACATATCTCAGTCACATCCAATTCTATTCCTTCCTAACTTCCTCTCCCTATGGCCTCTCTTACCTCTGACCCCACTCTCAACCACTTGCAATTATGTTCCTTCCTTCTTCTTCTTATGGCCTCTCTTACTTCTCAACCTATCTCGGCCACTTCCAATTCTATTCCTTCCTTCCACCCTTTATCGGCTCCCTTACATCTTAACCTACGTCAGCCACTTCCAATTCTATTCCTTCCCTCCTCTCTGTATTGTTTTTCGTACCTCTTAACCCATCTTAGCCACTTCCAGTTCTATTCCTTCCCTCCTCTCCTTATTGCCTGTCTTACCTCTTAACCTATCTAAGCCATTTCCATTTCTATTCCTTCCTTCCTCTCCTTATGGCCTCTCTTACCTCTTAAGTAGCAGATAGTATGTTGGCTAGGGCACCAGCCACCCGTTGAGATACTACTGCTAGAGGGTTATGAGGTCCTTTAACGGGCCACATATATTACATTGAATCCCTCTCTCTGGTTACGGTTCTTTCCCTTTGCCTACACATACACCGAATAGTCTGGCCTAATCTTTACAGATTTTCCTCTGTCCTCATACACCTGACAACACGGAGATCACCAAATAATTTTTCTTTACCCAAGGGGTTAACTACTGCACTATAATTGTTCAGTGGCTACTTTCCTCTTGGTAAGTGTAAAAGACACTCTTTAGCTATGGTAAGCAGCTCTTCTAGAAGAAGGTCACTCCAAAATCAAACCATTGTTCTCTAGTCTTGGGTAGTGCCATAGCCGCTGTATCATGGTCTTCCACTGTCTTGTGTTAGAGTTCTCTTGCTTAAGGGTATACTCGGGCACACTATTCTATCTTATTTCTCTTCCTCTTGTTATGTTAATGTCTTTATAGTTTATTTAGGAAATGTTTATTCTAAAGTGGTTGCTCTTCTTGAAATATTTTATTTTCCCGTTTCCTTTCCTTACTGGGCTACTTTCTCTATTGGGGCTCCTGGGCTTATAGCATCCTGCTTTTCCAACTAAAGTTGTAGCTTACCTTTTAATAATAGCATATCTCAGCCACTTCCAATTCTATTCCTTTCTTCCTCTCCTTATGGCCTCTCTTACCTGTTAACATATCTCAGCCACTTCCAATTCTATTTCTTCCTCCCTCTCCTTATGACTTCTCTTACCTCTTAACCCATCTCAGTCACTTCCAATTTAATTCCTTTCTTCCTTTCCTTATCGCCTCCCTTACTTCTTATCCCGTCTCAGCCCCTTCCAATTCTTTTCCTTCATTCCTCTCCATATGGCCTATCTTACCTCTTAATCCATCTCGGCTACTTCCAATTGCAGCCCTTCCTTCCTTCCCTTATCGCCTCCCTTACCTCTTAACATGTCTCTTACCTCTGACCCCACTGTCAACCTCTTGCAAATATTAATATAATTTTCATTAGTTATTATAAAATTAATCCGCATCAACCCTATCTCTCTCTCTCTCTCTCTCTCTCTCTCTCTCTCTCTCTCTCTCTCTCTCTCTCTCTCTCTCTCTCTCTCTCTCTATTGTTATTGTTATTGTTATTGTTATTTTTATTGTTATTGTTACTGTTATTTGAGCAGAAAAAATGACTTAGAGCAAACGACCGTGTTATAAAAGATATTTATTTGTAATACAGAAACTAACATCTGTAGATTTTAAATAATTTTGACAAATTTATGGTATATAGATGGTTGTCAGTTGATGCTAGTTCGCTTGGAGTAGCGATTGCTTCTGGTAAAGCAAACCTAGAAGCATTGGCAGATGTGCTCCTGTCCCAAGCTTTCCACTCCACCTTGAGCCAGCCCTAAAGAATAGATAAATCTTTAACCACCCAATTCAAATTGGAAACCAGAATTTGTATAGAATTGTTTAAATGAAATATAAATATAGTTTTTGACTACGCTAAAATAGTTTACAACATAAAAGGCAAATCAACAAGTTAAATTCACCTCCAAACTAATATCAATTTAATACTAATTTCTTAAAATTGCAAATCAAAAGTCAACAATTTCAATCATATTTTGACCTAATTAACAAATTAAATATATTTGATGAAGGCATCACTTAGAATATATGTTAAAAGGCCGAATTTCAATAAACAAACAATTTATGGTCGACAGTTGATAATTTTGATTAGAGTAGTCTATAAACAAAACTAGTTTCACGAGCGGTTTTCAATTACTGAGTTCAAGGCTTTATTTATTTTTTGACTTGAGGATGGTAAAAGT
This sequence comes from Palaemon carinicauda, assembly GCF_036898095.1. NCBI lineage: Eukaryota > Metazoa > Arthropoda > Malacostraca > Decapoda > Palaemonidae > Palaemon > Palaemon carinicauda. The sequence continues at coordinate 65,110,654 of NC_090757.1, forward strand.
CACCAAGAATGCCACTACTATTGCGCCAATCAATACAATGACCCACCTTATAATGACTACATAGGATGAAAAAGAGAATGGAATGATAATTCCATAGCCTTTGCTGAGGTCGCCTCCACATTCATCAGACGAGGTGTAGAGTT
>NC_090757.1:65120796-65125796 GCF_036898095.1 Palaemon carinicauda
CAGGAATTGCCGCAGATAGTGTAGTTTCGGGTAGGGTTATTTCAAGAAAAAGGGTGGGTCCATCAGGATGACATAGCTATCTTACCCAAAAATAGATTTTCACTTTGTTCAAAATCCTTTTTTGGGCTCGGCCATGTCGTCCTGATGGAAGCTTACCAAAGAATTAACTTGAAAGTACTATATCTGTGGGTTTATATAAGTGCCTTTACTTTGAATGAGTTCCTTATATGGTCTCTTATACCTTTATATATGACATTACCGTTGTCTGTCATATACACTAAGCTTGGAACTAGCTTAGGGCTTCCGGCCCCCTGCAGGGAAAGTGTCGACTTCAACTATAAGGATTCAAAGTGTGTATCTCCATAGGGACAAACGGTAATACTCAGAGATTACACTTCTCAAACCTTGGAAATCTGTATTCTGATTTCAAGTTGGGCCTTTCAAGGGTTTAATTAAAACTCTAGTAAGCTTTATTCGTCTGGACCTGAGATAGCAGCAATAAGATGCAAATATGTTTAGTATTTTATCTTGCAACTAGATTATCAAATCTGATCCGGCATTGAAAACACATCAGGGTCCATATTTTCTCTTGTCGAAAAAATATGTAATTTCATCGAAATGATGCCATTCAATGGAGATGTGAAACCAATTCTGACTGATTTGTAAAGATTTTGGAAATGCATGAACACCGTGACGCAACATTCACTCGACACTGGTGTTATAGGTCAGATATGCATCTATATGGAACAGTGTGTTGGTCATCATTGTGATTTGCACCCAAGGATAAATGTACCCATGCACACAATGCACTAGAAAGTCCCAACTAGTTCAATGTTCATCGCAGCGCTAGACGACGGGTTCTATAACACTACCCATCGCCACCACAACATATTTTATTTCATGTACTTGCTTCGTTTAGTGTCTGTAAAAGATCTGGGTGATCTCCACACAGTGTATGAGCAGAGTCTACCAAAGACACTGTGTTGGAAGAAGTTCCGTGAAGAAGCAATTTTCTATTGATCATGACCTGCGGGTGAGCTGTTAGGATCCACTATGCGAATAAGTAGGTGAGCTTTGCTCTCAGCTGTCTTAAGGATAGATTTTGATCCTGAGGCATAGGGAGACATTCTTGGCAAGAAAGGCAGGATCAGGAAAAGGGTTCAGTTCTCCTGTGTCTAAGAACTGAATATGGCCTACCTCCCTGATAAAGCCACTATTTCAACAACTCTAGCCCCTGAGGCTATTGTGAACAGAAAAAATGACTTTCTGTGCTAGCTCCTATAGAGTACAATCCTCATTGTTTAGGTTCGAAGAATAGTACAAGACTTTGACCAACGACCATGTAATGGGCTTTGGAGGGGTTGCCGGCTTGGGTCTAGTGCATGCTTTTCGCACCTTATAGGAGGTTTCGCTTGTGAGGTCTACCTCAAAGGCGTATAGAAGAGGTCTAGTCGTGGCCGACTTACACGCAGTTATCGTAGTGGAAGTAAGGCCTTGTTCAAGTAGGTAAATGAAGAAAGAGAGACAAAAATCTGTTGAAATTTCTGTTGTTCTTGTGAAAACAAAGGATACCCATTTCTTCCAAGATGATTCACATTGTCTCCTGGTTGAACTTGACTTTTACTCTACAATGAAGTCGACCTTATCCTTCGAGATCCCAAACATTTTGTTCGCTGCTAGGGCAAAAAAATCATGAGATGTAGGTTGTTGGTTCTCGAGGATGAAGCATAAACAGTTGACTTCTGAACCAGTTGGGATAAAACTGGGTTTGGCAGAGGAAACAGCTTCAGTTTCAATTCTAGAACTAGAGGGAACTAATTGCTTTTGGGCCATTTGGGGCCACTACGGCAGCTGTTCCTCTGAAAGATCTTAGCTTGTCGAGGACTTTTAGCAGAAGATTGGTTGGTGGAAACAGGTAAATCCGATTCCATCTTTTCTAGTTGAGAGACATGGCATCTATCGCTTCTGCTTAAGGGTCCTCGTAAGGGGCTATACAATGAGGTAGTTTCTTGTTGTCACTCGTTGCGAAGAGGTCGATATGCAGTTCCGGGACTTTTTCCGAAATAAAGGAGAATGAGTCTGCATCTAGGGACCATTCTGTCTCTATCGGCTTTCACCTGGATAGAGCATCCGCCGTCAGATCGCGGAACGCTTGAAGATGAACTGCTGATAAATGCCATCTTCTCTTCATTACCAGGCGGAAGATGGCTAACATCACGTGATTGATGTGAGGTGATCTCGAGCCTTGTCGATTTAGATATTTTACTATCACCTCGTTGTCCAGGACCAGTCTGATGTGGACTGCCCTGCAAGGGGATAGTCTCTTCAACGTCAGGAAGACTACTATAGCCTCCAAGATATTGATGTGAAAAGTTTTGAACTGGAGTGACCAATTTCCTTACACTTTCATTTCTTGCGAATGGCCTTCCCATCCTTCCAGGGAGGCATCCGTGTGTATCACCACTGATGTTTATGGTGGTTGTAAGAGAATTGTTCGTGCTAGGCTCTAATTTGTTGACCATGGCCTTAATAGCGTTCGCAATTGGGTCGGCGTCACCTTTGTTGATCTCTTCGAGTGTTTGATGCGTATCTTCTCCAGACTTCTGACACATCCATTAGCTGCGCTTTTAGCACCAGGTCTGTCACTACTACGAACTGGAGAGAGTCCAATACTCTTTCCTGTTGGCGTGTTTAAATCCTCTTGTGTTGGATTAGTCTCTTGATAGATGCCGCTATTTCTCTCCTCTTCTTTGATGGAATGGAGAGGAGGTATGACTGCAAGTTCTAATGGATTACTAACCATTGAAACTTCTGAGCTGGAGAAAGGTGAGACTTCTTGCGATTGATCTTGATGCCCAGGTGTTCCAGGAACTGGATCACCTTTCCGGCCGCTAGCAGACAAGTAGTCTTGGATACTGCCCGCACCAGCCAATCGTCTAGGTATGCTACTACTTGTACTCCTTTGGAGCGTAGTTGCTGGACGATTGTGTCCGCTAGCTTTGTGAATAGCCTTGCGGCTATATTTAGTCCAAAGGGCATTGCTGTGAAGACATATTTTGTCTTCTGTAGCCTGAATTCTAGGTAGGAGGATAGGGGGTGACTAACTGGTAGGAGTCAATAAGCATCTGCCATGTCTATTGAGACTGTGTACGACCCCCCCCTTTTTTTTGGTAGAAGGGTCCGTATGTGTTGCAATGTAAGCATTCAGAACTTGTTGCTCGATGAACTTGTTGAGTGGAGACAAGTCTAGAATGACTCTGGGTTTGTCTGAGTCTTTCTTGGGGACACAAAACAGCTTTCCCTGGAATTTGATGGACTTTGGTTTTCCTAATACCTCCTTGTTCAATAGTTCTGAGGTATATTCTTCCAACCAGGCGGTGGAGTGTTGGAAGAATTCTGGGAAAGTGGGGTGGATTTTTGTTCCATTTCCAACCAAGTCCATTCGGGATTTGGCTGTGGACCCAGGGATCGAATGTCCAATGATCTCGAAAGGGGAAAAGTTTGCCTCCTACCTAGAACCTCTCATTGTTTAGAGGTTCCTGAGGAATTGTTTCCGTGACCACGTCCTCCTTCACCCTTTTGGGGGTTTCCAGACGATTGTCTTTTTAGGCCCTTATCTTTGTCGGGCCGAAAGGTGGTCGAGTGCATTTCAAAGCCTAGATTAAACACAGGTGACTGGGCTACCAGCTGTTGAGGGACCATCTGGAAGGTGGTTTGCCACTGGACTACCATTTGAGGCACAGTGGTCATTGTCACCGTCTGGAGTTTAGCAGGTCTAATGAAGATTGCCTCATTGAGGACATGCCCCTTTTGGAGAAGGTTCCTATTCTCCGTGGTGGCTTTGGCAATGACGTCTTGGACCACTTCCTGTGGGAAAAGGTCTTTGCTCCAGATACATGATGAAATCAGTTTTCTTGGTTTGTATTTTACCATTGCTGCCGCAAACACATGCTCTCTATAGATCCTTTTTGACCTGACAAAAGCATACAAGTCCATCATAAGGGTGGGGTGTTGTTTAAGGCCTACACATATTCCCAAGCAGTTCTGGTGAGGCAGGGAGGCGGCAAGTCTTTCTTTCGTCTCCTGTTCCCTTCTCAAAAGATGGCCTGGCAACTTTGGAAGATTCTCATTAAACTGCTGGCCTGCTATCTCCAGATCCAACTTTGAGACGGAGAAGGTTAGATGTACCTCTTTCCACTTCTCCTCACAGGTCGGCATAGCTAGAGATAATGGTTTGCATTTGTCTAGAATTGGGCAGGGTTTTCCCTCTTTGACTGCTCTCGTGACACAGTCTAGGGCTTTCCCCGAAAGGGTGAAGGCTCTGCAGAAAGGAGCAATGAAGGTTGGGTTATTCTTGCTCAATGCAGAGACTTTGGAGTTGGTATATCCGGCTCCTTTCAGAATCTTGGTAAGGATGGCTTGTGCCTTATCATGTTCGAAGACAATGACTTCCTTCGGTATAGTCTCCTTGCAGGATGCAGGTTCATCTCGCAGTCTCACGTAGCAATCTGGGTACGCTGAAAAGCTGGGCTAGAATTGAAGATCTTCAAAGGGATTAGCCCCCAACTTCTCAGAGATATAAAACTTTCCATTCATCCTGGGCATGTGCTCCTTGTACCTCTAGGGTGTGAGTTTCAGAGCAGTGATGGAGGTCAGATACTCTAAGGGGCTTAGCAGAGCCCCTGGAAGCGCCAGGGCTGTTCCCTTCCTGTACCTCTCCCTTCATCTCTTTGAGATCTTGCTTATTCTCCTCTTGTTGCTTCCAGAATAGTGTCAATAATTGTTGGATTGACTCTAGGAGCGCTTCGCTCCTGTTGACTTGTATAGCCAGTAGGGGAGTTGGGGCTGAATAGGTTGACGGCATAGGTTGATATGCCGACATAGTGAACTGAGGGTCCTCAGTCACCATCAAAACAAATCCTTCTTCCTCCGTGGGTGGTTGAACCACTTCTTCTTCAGGGCCTTCTTGCAGTAGGTCCTGTTTGTTGTCAGTGGACACC
>NC_090757.1:65135796-65140796 GCF_036898095.1 Palaemon carinicauda
GAATAAAAATTGATAGATAAAGTCTTAGGTCAAAGCAACACCTATTTAGTTTATCAAAACTAGCTAGTTACTTTACCCTTCAAAATCTAATCTGAACACTAATAATTTTAATTCTTTAACTAGTGTGTCATTCAAACAACAACAACAACGACAACAAAAAGAGAGAAAAAACAATCGCCTGAAATAAGAAAAATTTCATTATCATAAGATATTAACGGGATAGGGCATCTGAAACGACATTCTCTTTTCCAGAGATGTGCTTAATATTCAGAATCCATTCCTGCAACAATAGGCTCCACCTACACAATCTCTGATTGCGACTCAAACTTTTTCAAAAAGGCTTAAGGATTATGATCCGTCCAGATTTCAATCAGTGTCCTGCAGCTGGAAAGACAAATCTCAAAATGTTCAGGAGCGAGAATCAGGCTCAAGGTCTCCTTCTCTATGGTGGAATAATTCTGTTGTGACTTAATTAATTTCTTTGAGAAGAAAGCCACTGGATGTTCTACCTGGTCCTCCACCTGCGACAAGACAGTTCCAACACCACATCACTGGCATCTATTGCCAACTTAAATAGCAATAAAAAATTATGGGCTTTCAAAATTGGATTAGTTGATAAGGTGGATTTTAACTTATCAAATGGTTCTTGAAATGCGCTCGACCACTGGAAATCCACTCCTTTCTGTAATAAATTATTTAAAGGATTAGCTATTTGGGAAAAATTTATTATAAATTTTCTATGGTAGCCTATCATTTCCAGAAACCTGCAAATGGCTTTCTTGTTATCCGGCACCTGAAAATTTACAATTACCTCTACAGTTGCAGACTTTGGTTGTACTTTACCCTGACCTACTTCATGTCCCAAGTAAACTACCTTCGCCTTTGCTATGTCACACTTTGCCAAATTAATCACCAACCCTGCTTGTTTGAGCTCAACAAACAGTTTCCTCTTTAAGTGTGTAGCCCAATCATGGCTATACACTATGATATCATCAATACAGACCACTACTCCTTCCACTCTACCCACAATCTTATTCATTAAATGCTGGAATATAGCCGAGGCGTTTTTCATGCCAAAAGGCATAACTTTACAGGCATACAATCCTTCATGAGTTACAAATGCGGATACCTCACGAACCCGCTTAGTCAATGGAACTTGCCAATACCCTTTTAACAAATCAAAGTTACTAATATACTGAGCATTCTCTATTTCATTAATACAGTCCTATACTTGAGGAAGAGGAAAGCTGTCAGCCTCAGTGACTGCATTAATTCTCCTGTAATCAAAGCACATCTGGTACTCACCTCCATCCTTCTTCACAAAGACTACATGAGAAGACCATGGACTATTATTGTCTTCAATTAAATTGTGCTCCAACATATACTCTACTTCCTTATCAATAATCTTCCTTTTTACTAGATTGGTCCTATAGGGAGCTTGCTTGAAGGGCTTAGCATTCCCCACTTCCACATCGTGAATCAATACATTAGTAAGCCCTGGAAAATCCTGAAATAATTCTGGAAAAGATTCACATAAATTTACCACAGTCTCCATCTGATCCCTTTCTAGGTGTAGCAAATCCCAGACAAATTACTTAACATTTCCTGATTATTTCTGGGCCATGGCATATCAATGCTGAGATCTACAACATTAGGCTCAACCTTATTGAGTAATAAGATGTGTTCCTTACTCTCACACTCAACAAAAGGTTTCAACATATTTGCATGGCATAGTTGATACTTACATCGCCTGTCTGGTGTTTCTATCAGATAGTTAAGACTACTGACTACCTTTGAAACCTTCCATGGACCTGAAAACTTTGCCGTTAAGGGATTTCCTGGAATTGGCAGTAGAGCAAGTACCCTATCCCCAACCTGAAATTCCCTAACTCTGGTCTTTACGTCGTACTTTTCCTTCATCTTCCCTGACCAATTACTAGATTATTCTTAGCAAATTCCCATGCCATACTTAACCTACTCCTGGACTCTCTCAAGAACTCTATTAAAGCTTATGTTAGGGTGACTCCCCTCCCAACTCTCTCTTATCACATCCAAGGGACCAAAAACTAATTCAATGGGGGTGAAACCCATCACATCACTTGGTACGGACCTAAAATAAAAAAAGTAGATACGGGAGAACTTTATCCCATCCTCCCGGATTTTCTCCACAATATTTTTTTGACATCGATTTCAGCGTCTGATGGAATCACTCAATCTGTCCCTGGTTTTCTGGATGGTAAACTTTTACAAAAATCTCTGCTTGTAAAATTAGTCCCGCAATCAGATTGAATCGTCTTGGGCAAACTAAACCTGGAAAATAAATTTGTTAATGCATTTAAGACATGCTTACTCTTAAAACTCCTCAAGGGCACTGCTTCTGGGTACCTAGACATTCAATCCATTATAGCCAGTATGTATTGATTACCACTGGGTCTACAATATGCTCATATATATATATATATATATATATATATATATATATATATATATATATATATATATATATATATATATATATATATATATATATATATATATATATATATATATATATATATATATTTGTGTGTGCGTATGTGTTTTGTGTCTTGTACCAACCATGTGTCACACAATTGTACATAATTCCTTTTGTATATAATATGCTTGTATCTTCGCTCTTCCCTCGCACTCAAACGAACATGAAAATTCATGTCTGCTGTTTTGCTCTGAACATTGTCTGTCTCTCGAACATGTTATGTCCTGTTGCCTTGAGGTTTTGTATATAAAGAAGAGTGTTCCTTAATATATAACTCAGTTGATTGCTTCCTGCCTTTGAGTCACAACCCTCTCCCAGCACCGTCACATTGGTGGGGAGCGGGTCAGAGGTGGAGGGTGGGGGGGGGAGGCGGAAGGAGCGGGTCACTCCGGGGTCACCACGCCTGCAACCCATGTACCAACCATGTGTCACACAATTGTACATAATTCCTTTTGTATATAATATGCTTGTATCTGCCCTCGAGTTCACACCCTTACTCGGCGCCGTCACATCGGTGACCCCGGAGTGACCCGCTCCCCCCCCCCTCCACCTCTCACCGTTACTATGACGCCGTCAACGCATACCTTCTGCAGCAGTACTCACCATCGCCAGCCGCCCGTATAGCAACGCCTTTTCAGCTCTCTCAACAACCATTGGGGGACCAAAGGGCTTAGCTCACCCTCGGGAAAATGACCAGTATCACTCGCCTGCAACCTGCCACAGACAGCTCTCCTCGTGAGGTGAACCTACTTCGTACCCTTTAGGACAGACACGCCCATGAATGCCGTAGGACATGCACGCCTATGAATCCCGTAGGCCTACGAATGCCGTAGGACACACGCCTATGAATGCCGTAGGACACACTCGTCTATGAATGCCGTAGGACACGCCTATGAATGCCATAGGACACACTCGCCTACCCCGTGACGAGCCGGAGTGGCAACACACCCAACCATCATCCACCACTTGCTCGCACCCCAACCAACGACTTCTACAGCCACTCACTGCTGCTAATCGGCGCAGTTGTTACTACTACCTCTCCAGATTCAGGGCACCTATTTAACATGTTCAGTATGTCATTTTTAGAGGGGGAGCCATGTACCAACCATGTGTAACACAGTTGTACATAATTCCTTTTGTATATAATATGCTTGTATCTTCGCTCTTCCCTCGCACTCAAACAAACATGAAAATTCATGTCTGCTGTTTTGCTCTGAACATTGTCTGTCTCTCGAACATGTTATGTCCTGTTGCCTTGAGGTTTTGTATATAAAGAAGAGTGTTCCTTAATATATAACTCAGTTGATTGCTTCCTGCCTTTGAGTCACAACCCTCTCCCAGCACCGTCACATTGGTGGGGAGCGGGTCAGAGGTGGAGGGTGGGGGGGGGGAGGCGGAAGGAGCGGGTCACTCCGGGGTCACCACGCCTGCAACCCATGTACCAACCATGTGTCACACAATTGTACATAATTCCTTTTGTATATAATATGCTTGTATCTGCCCTCGAGTTCACACCCTTACTCGGCGCCGTCACATCGGTGACCCCGGAGTGACCCGCTCCCCCCCCCCTCCACCTCTCACCGTTACTATGACGCCGTCAACGCATACCTTCTGCAGCAGTACTCACCATCGCCAGCCGCCCGTATAGCAACGCCTTTTCAGCTCTCTCAACAACCATTGGGGGACCAAAGGGCTTAGCTCACCCTCGGGAAAATGACCAGTATCACTCGCCTGCAACCTGCCACAGACAGCTCTCCTCGTGAGGTGAACCTACTTCGTACCCTTTAGGACAGACACGCCCATGAATGCCGTAAGACATGCACGCCTATGAATCCCGTAGGCCTACGAATGCTGTAGGACACACGCCTATGAATGCCGTAGGACACACTCGTCTATGAATGCCGTAGGACACGCCTATGAATGCCGTAGGACACACTCGCCTACCCCGTGACGAGCCGGAGTGGCAACACACCCAACCATCATCCACCACTTGCTCGCACCCCAACCAACGACTTCTACAGCCACTCACTGCTGCTAATCGGCGCAGTCGTTACTACTACCTCTCCAGATTCAGGGCACCTATTTAACATGTTCAGTATGTCATTTTTAGAGGGGGAGCCATGTACCAACCATGTGTCACACAGTTGTACATAATTCCTTTTGTATATAATATGCTTGTATCTTCGCTCTTCCCTCGCACTCAAACAAACATGAAAATTCATGTCTGCTGTTTTACTCTGAACATTGTCTGTCTCTTGAACATGTTATGTCCTGTTGCCTTGAGGTTTTGTATATAAAGAAGAGTGTTCCTTAATAAATAACTCAGTTGATTGCTTCCTGCCTTTGAGTCACAACCCTCTCCCGGCACCGGCACAGTCTTCATCAATTGCACAAAAAATTGGCTTATTGAGAGTCTTTCAAGATTTTAGGTGATCAATCTATACTGTACAATTGTTTTAATTCTTTCATTCTACCTTGTTTTGAG
>NC_090757.1:65153296-65155796 GCF_036898095.1 Palaemon carinicauda
ATATTCACCATCGTAGCTAATTAGTAGGTTTGGGACTTGGCATTCGATTAATGATAAATTTTTTGCACATTTAAACGTGTTTCTTTCATATTTCAAATAAGCCATACATATTAATACATTAAAGTCTGGATTCTCTTAACAACCTCGGGACCAGAGACCCAGGCAGAACCGCCTAAAAACTATGATATCGGACCGGTGGGGATGTGAACCCTCGTCCAGGATATCTGTATGCCAGTGACCATACCACTCAGCCACGAAGAAAGATAAAAGTCGATGACAATTCGTCTGTACATATACCTGTCAAATTCAGGTTTTCTGTACTTAGAATTGAAATCAACCCATCTTCACCATCGTAGCTAATTGGTAGGTTTGGGACTTGGCATTCAATTAATGATAAATTTTTTGCACATTTAAACGCGTTTCTTTCATATTACAAATAAGCCATATAATTTAGTATATTAAAGTCTGGATTCTCTTAACGACCTCGGGAAACATGTTTCAATGTGCAAAAAAAAAATTTCATAAATTCGCCATTTATGAAAACTGGACCAAATTCACCTTAAAATGATCTGCGTTCGAGTTTCACAGAAGCATTTTTTTAGCGTTTGATGCTAAACTTTTGGGGGTAAAGATCTGTTCTCTGCGTCCAATTGCTTCACTCTTTAACTTTGGTTCTAATTCAGTTTTCTTGTTGGAAGAGAGAGAGAGTTACAAGGATTCTGGATGTCTTAATGACTCTTTAGTCCTTCCGGGGAGATCGATGGACTGATATACAGAAAGAGAGAGAGAGAGAGAGAGAGAGAGAGAGAGAGAGAGAGAGAGAGAGAGAGAGAGAGAGAGAGAGAGAGAGAGAGAGAGAGAGTTACATGGATTTTGGATGTCTTAATGATTTTTTAGTCCATTCGGGGGGATGGACAGACAGACCTACAGACACAGGGAGAGACAGAAAGAAACAGAGACGGATGGACAGGAGAGAGAGAGAGAGAGGAGAGAGAGAGAGAGAGAGAGAGAGAGAGAGAGAGAGAGAGAGAGAGAGAGATGGTGTGGGGTAAGAGGAGTGTTAAGGGGAGAGACTATCTCTTTCCATTTCATGAGGATGTTGGTGCCTGATGAAGCTGCAGAGTCATATACATGAATATATACTGTATATATATATATATATATATATATATATATATATATATATATATATATATATATATATATATATATATATATGTGAGTGTGTGTGTGTGTGTGTGTATGTATATATAAATATATATGTATATATATATATATACATATACACACACACACACACACACACACACACACATATATATATATATATATATATATATATATATATATATATATATATATATATATATATTATATATATATATATATATATATATATATATATATATATATATATATATAATATATAATATATATATATATATTATATAATATATATATATATATATAATATATATATATATATATATATATATATATATAAATCTCGACATATTGAAGAAAATAGCAGACAACTTAAGAGCTAAGAAATCAGTGGTCTTCGTGAAAAAAACGAAGGATAAATAGAATTTGTGTCTACACCTCCATAAATATCAACATCTGAGAAGAGTTTTGAAGACTATTTGAAGACTTTTTGAAGACAATTTCGGATTTTGTAGACTGGAGACAAAAAATGTATTTTTTAAAAATAGGCTAGATACAGCAACTCTATATTGTCGGCTCGGCGGGGCTGCCCGCTTCCCGTTTCCCGCCAGCCCGGGCTGGCCTCCCCCGTCCCGCCAGCCTGGGCGGGCCTCCCCCCTAACGCCAGCCCGGGCGGGCCTCCCCCCCTCCTGCCAGCCCGGGCAGACCTTCCCCCCTCCTGCCAGCCCGGGCGGGCCTCCCCCCTCTCGCCAGCCCGGGCGGGCCTCCCTCCTCCCGCCAGCCCTGAAGGGCCTCCCCCCCTCCCGCCAGCCCGGGCGGGCCTCCCCCCTCTCGCCAGCCCAGGCGGGCCTCCCTCCTCCCGCCAGCCCTGACGAGCCTCCCCCCCCTCCCGCCAGCCCGGGCTGGCCTCCCACCTCCTGCCAGCCCGGGCAGGCCTCCCCCCCTCCTGCCAGCCCGGGCGGGCCTCCCCCCCTCCCGCCAGCCCGAGCGGGCCTCCCCCCTCTCACCAGCCCGGGGTGGCCTCCCTCCTCCCGCCAGCCCTGACGGGCCTCCCCCCCCTCCCGCCAGCCCGGGCGGGCCTTCCCCCCCGTCCCGCCAGACCGGGCGGGGGCTCCCCCGTCCCGCCAGCTCGGGCGGGCCTCCCCCCTCTCCCGCAAGCAGGAGTAGTCCTTCCCCCCTCCCGCCAGCCCGGGCGGACCTCCCCCCTCCCGCCAGCCCGGGCGGGCCTTTCCCCCTCCTGACAGCCCGAATGGGCCTCCCCCCTCCCGTCCGTCTGGGCGGGCCTCCCGCCTCGCGCCAACCGGGCGGGACTTCCCCCCTCCCGCCAGCCCTGGCG
>NC_090757.1:65165796-65170796 GCF_036898095.1 Palaemon carinicauda
TCCCCCCCTCCCTCCTCCCCAGGCAAGACTCCCCCCTCCTGCCTGTCCAGGTGGGCCTCCTCCCACCAGCCCGGGCGGGCCTTCCCCCCTCCCGCCAGCTCGGGCGGGCCTCCCCCCGTCGCCAGTCCGGGGGTGCCTCCCCCCTACCGCCAGCACGGGCGAGCTTCCCCCCCACCCGCCAGCCGGGCAGGCCTCCCCCCTTCCTGCCAGCCCGGGCGGACATAAACCTCTCCGGCCAGCCCAGGCAAGCCTACCCCCTTCCCTCCTGCCCAGGCAAGACTCCCCCCTCCTGCCAGTCTGGTTGGGCCTCCTCCCACCAGCCCGGGCGGGCCTCCCTCCCTCCCGCCAGCTCGGGCGGGCCTCCTCCCCTGTCGTCAGCCTGGGGGTGCCTCCCCCCCTACTGCCAGCACAGGCGGGCCACCCCACTCCCGCCAGGCTGGGTGAGCCTCCCCCCTCCCACCAGCCTGGGCGGGCCTTCCCCACTCCCACCATCCTAGGCGGGTCTCTCCCCCTCCCGCCAGCCCTGGCGGGCCTTCCCCCCTCCCGCCAGCCTTGGTGGGCCTCCCCCCCCTCCCGCCAGCAAGGGTTGGCATCCCACCGCCCACCAGCCCGGGTTGGCCTCCCCACATCCTGCCAGCCCGGGCTGGCCTACCCCCCTTCCGCCAGCCCGCGCAGGCCTCCCCCCTCCCGCCAGCCAGTGCAAGCCTCCCTTCCTCCCTCCTGCCCAGGCAAGCCTCCCTTCCTTCAGCTAGCCCGAGCGGTCTTCCCCCCTCCCGCCAGCCCGGGCGGGCCTCCCCCCCTCCCGCCAGCTGAGGCGGGCCTCCCCCCTCCCGCCAGCTGAGGCGGGCCTCCCCCCCTCTCGCCAGTTCCGGGGTGCCTCCCCCCTACCGCCAACACGGGCGGGCCTCCCCACTCCCGCCAGCCTGGGTGGGCGTCCCCCCTCCTACCAGCCTGGGCGGGCCTCTTTCCCTTCCCGCCAGCCCAGGCGAGCCTCCTCCCCTCCTGCCAGCCCGGGCCGGCATCCCCCCTTACTGCCAGCCCAGGCGGGCCTCCCCCCTCCCGCCAGCCCCGGCGGGCCTCCCCCCCTCCAGTCAGCCCACGGCGGGGCTCCCCTCTCCCGTCAGCCCGGGCGGGCCTCCCCACTCCCGCCAGCCCGGGCAGGCCTCCCCCTTCCCGCCAGCACGGGCGAGCCTCCCCACCTCCTGTCAGCCCAAGCAGGCCTACCACCCTCCCGCCAGCCTGGGCAGGCCTCCCCCCCTCCCACCAGCCTGTGCGGGCATACAACTCTCCGGCCAGCCTGGTCAAGTCTCCCCCCCTCCCTCCTGCCCAGGCAAGCCTCCCAACTCAGGCCAGCCATGGTGGGCCTCCCCCCCCTCCCGCCAGACCGGGCGAGCTTCCCCCCCACCCGCCAGCTGGGCAGGCCTCCCCCCTTCCTGCCAGCCCGGGCGAGCATAAACCTCTCTGGCCAGCCCAGGCAAGCCTACCCCCTTTCCTCCTGCCCAGGCAAGACTCCCCCCTCCTGCCAGTCTGGTTGGGCCTCCTCCCACCAGCCCGGGCGGGCCTCCCCCCCTCCCGCCAGCTCGGGCGGGCCTCCTCCCCTGTCGTCAGCCTGGGGGTGCCTCCCCCCCTACCGCCAGCACGGGCGGGCCACCCTACTCCCGCCAGGCTGGGTGAGCCTCCCCCCTCCCACCAGCCCAGGCGGGCCTCCCCCACTCCCACCATCCTAGGCGGGCCTCTTTCCCTCCCGCCGGCCCGGGCGCGCCTCCCCCCCTCCAGTCAGCCTGGGCGGGGCTTCCCTCTCCCGCCAGCCTGGTCGGGCCTCCCCCCTACCACCAGCACAGGCGGGCCTCCCCCCTCCCGCCAGCCAGGGTTGGTTTCCCACCTCCCACCAGCCCGGGTGGGCCTCCCCAATTCTTGCCTGCCCAAGCGGGCCTACCACCCTCCCGCCACCCGGGCAGGCGTCCCCCCTCCCGCCAGCCCGGGCGGGCATACACCTCTCCGGCTAGCCCGGGCAAGCCTCCCCCCTCCCTCCTGCCCAGGCAAGCCTCCCCCCTCCCTCCTGCCCAGGCAAGCCTCCCCCCTCCTGCCAGCCCGTTCGGGCCTCACACCCTTCCTCCTGCCCAGGCAAGCCTCCCCCCTCCTGCCAGCCTGGGCGGGCCTCCCCTCCTCCTGCCAGCCTGGGTGGGCCTTCCCCCCTCCCGCCAGCCAGGGCGAGCCTCCCCCCCTCCTGCCAGCCCTGGTGGGCCCCCCGCCTCCTGCCAGCCCAGGCGGGCCTCCCCAGCTCCTACCTGAAAGGGCGTGCCTTCCCCCCGTCCTCCAGCCCAAGCGGGCCTTCCCCCCTCCCACCAGCCCAGGCAGGCCTTCCCCCCCTGCCAGGCTGGGTGGGCCCCCCCCCCTCCCGCCAGCAAGGGGGGGCCTCCCTCCTCCCGCCAGCCAGGGCGGGCCTCCCCCCCCTTCCGCCAGCCAAGGCGGGGCTTTCCCCCTCCTGCCAGCCAGGGGTGGCCTCCCCCCCTCCCGAAAGCCTGGGCGTAATTAGCCCCTCCCACTAGCTCGGGCGGGCCTCTCCCTTCCTGTCAGCCCGGTTGGGCCTCCCCCCATCCCGCCAGCCTGGGCGGGCCTCCCCCCTCCCTTCAGCCGGGCGGGCCTCCCCCCTCCCGCCAGCCGGAGCGGGCCTCACCTTCCTTCTGCCAGCCCGGGTGGGCCTCCCCCCCTCCCACAAGCCCAAGCAGGCCTCTCTCCATCCCGCCAGCCCGATCGGGCCTTTCCCCCTCCCGCCAGCCCGAGAGGGCCCTCCTCCTTCACGCCAGCCCGGGTGGGCCTCCCCCCCTCCCGCCAGCCCGCGCAGGCCTCCCCCTTCCCACCAGCCCGGCGGGCCTCCCCCCTGCATCCAGCCAGGGTTGGCTTTGCCCATCCCGCCAGCCTGGGTGGGTCTCCCCCCCTCCCTCCAGCTCGGGCGGGCATCCCCCTCTCCGGCCAGCCCAGGCAAGCCTCTCTCCCTCCTTCCTGCCCAGGTAAGCCTCCCCTCCTCCTGCCAGCCCGGGCAGGCCTACCTCCATCCCACAAGCCAAAGCAGTCATCCCCCTTCCCGCCAGCCCAGGCGGGTCTCTCCCCCTCCCGCCAGCCCTGGCGGGCCTTCCCCCCTCCCGCCAGCCCAGGCGGGTCTCTCCCCCTCCCGCCAGCCCTGGCGGGCCTTCCCCCCTCCCGCCAGCCTTGGTGGGCCTCCCCCCCCTCCCGCCAGCCAGGGTTGGCTTCCCTCCCTCCCTCCTGCCCAGGCAAGCCTCCCTTCCTTCAGCTAGCCCGAGCGGGCTTCCCCCTCCCGCCAGCCCGGGCGGGCCTTCCCCCCTCCCGCCAGCTGAGGCGGGCCTCCCCCCCTCTCGCCAGTCCCGGGGTGCCTCCCCCCTACCGCCAGCACGGGCGGGCCTCCCCACTCCCGCCAGCCTGATTGGGCGTCCTCCCTCCCACCAGCCTGGGCGGGCCTGCCCCACTCTTGCCATCCTAGGCGGGCCTCTTTCCCTTCCCGCCAGCCCAGGCGAGCCTCCTCCCCTCCTGCCAGCCCGGGCCGGCATCCCCCCTTCCTGCCAGCCCAGGCGGGCCTCCCCCCTCCCGCCAGCCCGGGCGGGCCTCCCGCCAGCCCGGGCGGGCCTCCCCCCCTCCAGTCAGCCCGGGCGGGGCTCCCCTCTCCCGTCAGCCCGGGTGGGCCTCCCCACTCCCGCCAGCCCGGGCAGGCCTCCCCCTTCCCGCCAGCACGGGCGAGCCTCCCCACCTCCTGTCAGCCCAAGCAGGCCTACCACCCTCCCGCCAGCCTGGGCAGGCCTCCCCCCCTCCCGCCAGCCTGTGCGGCATACAACTCTCCGGCCAGCCTGGTCAAGTCTCCCCCCCTCCCTCCTGCCCAGGCAAGCCTCCCAACTCAGGCCAGCCATGGTGGGCCTCCCCCCCTCCCGCCAGACCGGGCGAGCTTCCCCCCCACCCGCCAGCCGGGCAGGCCTCCCCCCTTCCTGCCAGCCCGGGCGAGCATAAACCTCTCCGACCAGCCCGGGCAAGCCTACCCCCTTCCCTCCTGCCCAGGCAAGACTCCCCCCTCCTGCCAGTCTGGTTGGGCCTCCTCCCACCAGCCCGGGCGGGCCTCCCCCCCTTCTGCCAGCTCGGGCGGGCCTCCTCCCCTGTCGCCAGCCAGGGGGTGCCTCCCCCCCTACCGCCAGCACGGGCGGGCCACCCCAATCCCGCCAGGCTGGGTGAGCCTCCCCCCTTCCACCAGCCCGGGCGGGCCTCCTCCACTCCCACCATCCTAGGCGGGCCTCTTTCCCTCCCGCCGGCCCGGGCGCACCTCCCCTCCTCCAGTCAGCCTGGGCAGGGCTTCCCTCTCCCGCCAGCCTGGTCGGGCCTCTCCCCTACCACCAGCACAGGCGGGCCTCCCCCCTCCCGCCAGCCAGGGTTGGCTTCCCACCTCCCACCAGCCCGGGTGGGCCTCCCCAATTCTTGCCTGCCCAAGCGGGCCTACCACCCTCCCGCCACCCGGGCAGGCCTCCCCCCTCCCGTCAGCCCGGGCGGGCATACACCTCTCCGGCTAGCCCGGGCAAGCCTCCCCCCTCCCTCCTGCCCAGGCAAGCCTCCCCCCTCCTGCCGGCCCGTTCGGGCCTCACACCCTTCCTCCTGCCCAGGCAAGCCTCCCCCCTCCTGCCAGCCTGGGCGGGCCTCTCCCCCCTCCTACCAGCCCGGGTGAGCCTCCCCCCCTCCTGCCAGCCCTTGTGGGGCCCCCCCCCTCCTGCCAGCCCAGGCGGGCCTCCCCAGCTCCTGCCTGAAAGGGCGTGCCTTCTCCCCTTCCTCCAGCCCAAGCGGGCCTTCCCCCCTCCCGCCAGCCCTGGCAGGCCTTCCCCCCCCCCCCTGCCAGGGCAGGTGGGCCTCCCCCCTCCCGCCAGCAAGGGTGGACCTCCCCCCTCCCGCCAGCCAGGGCGGGCCTCCCCCCCTTCCGCCAGCCAGGGCGGGGCTTTCCCCTTCCTGCC
>NC_090757.1:65175796-65188963 GCF_036898095.1 Palaemon carinicauda
TTAGCCAGGAAGATGAACATTTCTGGGGCATTATGTTAACCTGCACTTATTTCCAGACAGTTCTGATGAAAGAGGGAAGCCGCAAGTCTCTCCTTCGACTCCTGTTCCTTCCTCAGAAGATGGTCTGGCAACTTCAGAAGGTTCTCATTGAACTGTTGTCCTGCTATCTCTGGATCCAACAAAGAGACGGAGAAGGTTAGGTGGACATCCTTCCACTTCTCCTCGCAGGTAGGCAGTGCTAGAGAGAATGGCTTGCATTCCTCTATGGTCGGTCATGGTTTTCCCTCATCGACTACCTTGACAGCAACGTCTAGTGCCTTCTTCGTAAAGGGGAAAGAGATGGAGGAAGGAGCAAGAAAGGTGGGGTGCTTCTTGCTCAGTGCTGAGACTTTGGAGTTGGTATATCCAGCTCCCTTCAAGGCCTTCAGGAGGATGGCTTGCGCGTTCTCGTATTCAAACACGAAGACCTCTTTGGGGACCGTTTCTTCTCGGGTCGCATTCTCATCCCGCAGTCTCACATAGCAATCTGGATAGGCCGAAAAGTTAGGCCAGAACTCTAGGTCTTCAATTTGCATGGCTCCGAACTTCTCGGAAACAAACAATTTCCCATTCATCATGGCATATGGTTCGCATACCTCCAGGGATTAGTTTTGGAGCAATGAGGGAGATCAGACACTCTAAGAGGCTTCTTAGAGGTGCCCTTGGTAGTTCCGAAGCGGTCCATTTTCTCCTGCAACAGTCTTTGCTGTTGCTTAATCGATTCCTGTATCGTCTCGTGTTCCCGTTGGGACGACTCCATCATTTTTTGAAAAGATGTCAGAATCTCTTCGTTTGCGTTAACCTGGTTAACAGGTTGTGGAGTTGGGGCCGAGGACATTGATGGCAGAGGTTGGTAATCCATCATGGTAAACTGAGGGTCGTCTGTTGCCGTTGACAATGATCCTTCTTCCTCCGCTTGGGGAGGGCCCACGTTTTCTTTGGGGCCACCTTACAGTAGGTCCTGTTCGGTGTTGGTGGACACTTATGTCATCCTTTCTTGATGGATGTCAATGCTCTCTAGTGCCTTGTTTATGTCCGAGTTAGTCTTCAGTTGTACGAAAGGGGACCGGAGCTGTTCCTGGAACACCACCGTAGTCGGCAGAGCCTTGGGGAACAGTAGGCATCTCATGGAGTCATTGGGCAAGTATGGTCCTGGAGAGTTCTTTTGGAACCCTCTTACCCATTAGCAAAAGGTGTCCCTCGCTGTATCCCTAGTCTCTAGGGTAAGTAGGGGGGCTTCACCGATGCCGTTGGCCAGCAAGGTTGATCAGGTGTGGCAACCCTTCGGGTCCCAATATCTTAGGACTCCTATGACGACGCTGCAGGGGGCTGTAGTCCTGCACATCATGTGACCACAGAAGTCTTTACATTTGTGGTTGCAGAACATCGATCTGCACTTCTCCATGGGACCATCCTGTAAAGGAGAAATACCAATGACTATTTTTGTTTTCTTATATTGTTTTGATATAAAAGCATACAGTTTTTAATATCAATAGTAATAACTATTGTTTATGGTAGCTTAGGATAGTAAGCTTGAAAGGAAACAGACCTCCGTCAGTATTAATATTCAGTTTTCCTGATAGGGAGGATACAAGGTAGAGAAACTCTAGGAACTAGAGTTAGTTAGTAAATAGCTTATACTAACATTATCCACCTGTAGTATTATATTAATATTATTCGGATATTTCAAGTCCCTGATGATCAAGGAAAACCATCTGGGTGTTGAGGGAGTACTCAGCCTCAACAGAATATCATGGTCTCAACAATCGTCTGTGATAGGAAATAGAGAGTATGTTAGAAAACATATGTACTACTGTATAGTTATACACAGTAGTTTTCCGGCAGACACTGCCGGTGTTAGGTTAGTACCTGACGGTGCTAACCAATAGAGGGTGAGAGAAAGTTTTACGAAGGAGGGTTTCCTACTATTATGAATGAACATAACAGCTGGAAGTGTAGGAGGACTATTAGACCACCTACTGTCTCCTTACCGAGATTAAAGTTCCAATGGAAGGGGAAAGAATATATCAGATTCTGGCTCCCAGCCATCCACAAAAGGCCTGTTGTCGGCAATGAAGTTGGCGGCTATGAATGTCGATGGTAGCTCAAGGGAGAGCTGAGGACTTTCAAAAGTATGCTAGGTTTCCCACCGGAAGCCGTCAGGACCGGCTCAATCTTCCCCCAATATTATTCCCTACCTGTGAATGAAGGGAGTTAGGGGGAAGGTGGCAAAGACGGCTGAATTAACTGCTACCGGCAGGGTACCAGCCGGTAACACAGTCACCCTAGCAAGCCGGGATGATTGTCAGGATACCGGCGAAAGAATCTTGTGATGGCATGACGTCACTAAAGGACAGAGGGGGAAGGGTTGAGGGTCTTATAGTTCATTGATATTAGAGGTGGCGGCAGGTATGCTGCCTTCCTCAAACAATGAACTGAAGAAGCATAGCTTCCTGTGCTGACGACATCGTCGAAGGCTAGACAAGGGCACTCTGAGTAAGCCACTATCTAAATCAAAGCCGGAGGCAGTAAGAACTTCGTTCTACTCGACGACGATGAAGATAGACAGTGGCTGCCGCCTGTAACGGCGGTGACGACACTCCGTGAGGGAGGGGAAGGGTTTAGCCTCTTCTCTCTGAGAGAGAATGAATATCGTAACTTGTCTATAGATTCTAGAGAATGTAATATCTCATACGAATCGAGAAGGAACGATATGGTGAGGCTAAACAGGGGGAATTACTTAACTATCGTATATATGAACAAGAGTAGCCTTGCTCTGGTAGGAGCCCCGGCCAAGGTAATCGGTACCGCCGGGGTTCCCGCCTCATACGAAAAGTAAATTCACGTAATAGAAAGAGGATTAATTTTTATGTATACAATATCACAGTTTGTATACCTTTCCTAACTAGCTAATATTACAGCTTTAAAACCGGGAAGTGTCACCTTACTAGCTAAATAATATAGGAATGTAACGGGCGACAGCAGTCGTAAAGTGGCTGCCTCCGGTCTTAGTAATGCTCACCAAAACACACTTAAATTACTGGAATTTAACTGTGAAAAGGGAAACTAAAATTATGCACAGGAAAGAATTATTACTCAACCTTCCAGATGACGAAGATACTGGAGACTGCATGAGGAAATTCCAAAAACTAGTAAAAAACACCGGGCTAACGGGGAGCACAACACACTTAGCAGGCTACTAGAAAAAGAATGCTGTCGCGGTGAGGAGGATTAATTTTTGTTTTATTTTTTGTTTATTTTCTTTTGCCAAATCGATCGAGAGAGAGAGAGAGAGAGAGAGAGAGAGAGAGAGAGAGAGAGAGAGAGAGAGAGAGAGAGAGAGAATTTCATTTGCTTTAGTTTTGCTAAATCGTGCGTGCGTGAGAGAGAGTGTGTGTGTGTGTGTGTGTGTGTGTTTGTGTGTGTATGTGTGTTTGTGAGTCCGCGGTGCGCGCCGAAGAACAAGTGGTAGTTAGCGAATGATTGTTTGTAGTGGGGAAGACTGTCGGTATATTTGAGGTTGTTTGTTTACATTTTTTAGTTAGGTTACGACAGTGGTGAATGTTTCGGAGCGAATGCTTTTTTTATTTGACTGCAGCAAGAGGCAGTAGTGAGTGCTGGATTTATCATTATATTTTTCTTACCAGCGTCGGAAGTGTTTTGATTATTTCAACAGTAAGTACAGTTTTGTTTATATTTGCTTGTCATGATTGTGAATGATAGGAACAATCTATTATTTATCTTTGATTATAGTGCGATAGATAAGTTAGTTAGGAGTGTTCGTAAGTGTTTTTTTTATTTTCTTTTTATTTTGGCAGGCCGTGATTCCTCCTTTGGAGAGATTAAATTAATATGAATGACGATCTTTAGTTGCTGACCTGGCCTGTAATCGATTATACTTAGACTGCTCTTGTGGATTGACCGACTGTAGATGACCTGGATTGTGTTCAAGAACCGGATTTGATTGTGCTTTTGTATTTCGATTGACGACGACAATGATGATGATGATGATGATGAGGATAACGCACACAACCCAAACCAACTAATACATATGTGTACTAATATTTAATAGTGATAAGGTTGCTGCAGAGTTGTGGGTTTGGGCTTTTAATGACTGTTGGCCCTTGTGTGGAAAAAGTGGTTCACACACAAACAAATATTGGTGTTAGTGTGATGTTTAGTTTTAAGTTTATTAGGGGTTTTTAGGGGGTTATATGAATGTGTTTATTTTAGTTTAAGAAATATAGTTTTAAGGATATGTTTTGTTTAAAGTTTTCTTCCGTCCAAGAGTCCAGTTGATAAAGTAAGGGGATAGTTTGTGTTGTGCGACCATTGTCAGTAGGTGTGATTCAGGGTGTGGGGCTTGTTCTTACAACATCTCACCACATTATTTTGGCGCCTGAACAGGGACTGCCGAGGTGGGATAGGAAGCTGGACTGTTGGATGAAGGACGGAATTAGAATTAAGGTTGATGAAAAATGGAGGACCAATTAAGGGTTTTGAAGGAGGAATTGCGGCTGAGTAAGGAGCGGGAGGAGAGGTTGCTAGTAGAGAATGAGAGGTTGAACTGGGAGAATGAGGCGATGCAGAAGGAGCTTAGGGAGTTAAAGGGAACTGTAGAGAGAGTGGAAGAATGTGTTGAGATGAAGATGAATGAGAATGAGGAACGAATGGAGAACCGATTGGAAGCTATGATGGGGCAAGTCATGGGGATGATGAAAACTATAATGGGTGAAGGTGCAGTCGGAGGAGTGTCCTCAGTTTTGGGTAATGGGTTGATAGTGGATGAGAAGGCTAATGTTAGTGATAATGGGAAAGGAAGTGATAGTGATAGTAATAGTAATAGTGATAGTGAGACTGAAGATAAGGGAATAAGGCATAGTAAGGATGAACAGAAATGTGATAGGAATCATGGGAAGAAAGGTAAAAGTGATGTGAAGAAAGAAAAGAAAAAGTATCAGGCTGATAGCAAGGACGATCGTGAATGGGTGAAAGTGGCTAGTAAGAAAAGGGCTAGGAAGAGTATGATCAAGGATAGGAGTATGACTGTGGAATTAGATTCCTTATAATCTAGCGAGGAAGTAGGAAACAAGAAGAAAGGTAGCAGTGATGATAGCAGTGAGAATGAACGTGATGTGTGTAAGACTGTGTTTTTGAGAGAGGTACCTCGGTGTGAAAGGTTCAATGAGCATAGTAGTAGGGATGTATACGAATTTTTCAAGGAGTATGAGAGGTATTGTCAGGATAAGTATGGTGATAGTAAAAGAGTTTGGGCTAGGGAGTTAGGAGAATATTTGACTGGGTATTTGTTGATGATGCATGGAGTGATAATGAGTGTAGGTGACGTTGATTATGAAAGTGTGAAAAAGAGAATAATTGAGCAAGTAAAACGTATGAAAGGGAGTGTTAAGTATAAGCGTAAGAATGATTTTGATGAAGCACGGATGAATGCAGGAGAAACGATATCAATGTATGTATGTAGGTTGAAACTTTAGCTAGGAAGAAGTATGGGGATGAAGGTATAAATGAGAATAAGGAGTTAATGAAGAAGTTTTTGGCTACTGTAACCGAGAATGTTGCTGAGTTTGTTAATTTGAAACGGAAGGAGAAAATGAGGTGGACGAAAGAAAGATTGACATAGGATGATATTTTAGAGATAGTTGAGGATTACGAGTTGGATAGATGTATGAAAGAAAGTAAAGCTGTGAGTGTAAGAACTGGAATGGAGGAAAGTGTGCCAGAATTTGTTAGTTTTAGAGATGCTGTTATGAGAGGACCGATGGGGGTAGCTGATAGTGTAGTAGATCGGAGTGTTAGGGCGAGTAATGTGGGAATACCTGTAAGGACAAATGAAGGGTTTAGGCAAGGGAATCAGGCTTGGAGGGATAGGAGTGCTAGTGTGCCACAAGGTAGGTCAGGTAATTGTATCCGTGAAGAGAAGTGTTATAGATGTGGGAAAGTAGGGCATAAGAAGAATGAATGTAGATGGGCTCTAGGTGCTTGTTTTGGATGTGGTGAGGTAGGCCATAGAATTAGCGAGTGCAAGAAAGAGAAAGGGGTAAAATGTTATCGGTGTGGTATGACTGGGCACATAGCGAGTGGATGTCGTAGTAATCGTATGAATGTGATTTGTGGTAATTGTGGTAAGGATGGTCATTATGCTAGAATGTGCCAGGAGCCGCAGGGTAAGTGTACTGAATGTGGTGCAGATGGGCATGTAGCTAGAGTATGTAGGAAGAAGGGAGTAAGTCAGCCAGGATGTTCGGGAAACTAGAGTGTAAGAGGGTTCAGCTGGGTGAGTCCTCGAGTATGTGCGGAGTGAATGTGATGCATGTTCGTGAAGGTTTACTACATGAAGACGTGATGGGCGAAAGAGCTTATGACTGCATGAGTGCAAAAGTAAATTGTAATGGAATACAGCTAGTTGGTCTGATTGATACTGGTTGTGGTGTCGATTTAATGTTTAGGAATGCATACGATAAGGTAAGGGATGTGTGTGAATTTAGGGGGTGTAAAGGTGAAGTGAAAGGTATCGGTAATTTAAGTATGTCTGTGCAAGGAAAGTTACGTGAAAATGTTATGATTGGGGGGCTGATGATGGAAGATAATGATTTTTATGTGGTTGAGGGAGCAAATGACAAATACGATGTGTTGTTAGGTTATAACTTCTTGAAAAAAGGCGGTATGATTGTACATCCTAGTGTAAATATGATAGAGATGAAAGTTAAGGGTAAATTTTGTGGGGAATTTTATTTGAATGAAGATGGTAGTGTATGTACGAAGGTATGGAAAGGTGTGCCGTTAATAGCAAAAGAAGGTGTTAAATTGTCAAAAGATGCGAGTGAGGTTGTCAGTGTAAAAGTTGCATGGCCGAATAGTCTGGGAATTGCCAATAGTGACAATTGTGAATATGTAGTGGAAGGTTCGGAAGCAAGTAATTTGGTGCAAACAAGTGTGCATGTGTATGATGGTATTTTGAATTTACAGGAGCCGAAGGTGTATGTGAGCTTGTTTCCGACTGTAAGGAGGAAGAGAATACGGGGTATACGTGAGGGTGATTGCATGGGATGTATGTATACGTTGGTCAATATAGAGGATGAAAGTTATGTTAAATTGAGACATGTTATGATGGGTAAGATAAAGCAGGATGACGATTGGGACTGTGAAAGTTTGAAAGAAAGAATTAATGTAGATGAGAATATAAGTGAGGGAGAAAGTGAACAATTGTATAGGATGTTATGGGATAGACGGAGAGTTTGAGTCGTGGTGACGAGGATTGTGGGGGGTCAAAGCTGCCTGAATTTAGGATAGTTCTTAGTAATGATAGCCCCTTATATCAGCGTCCCCGACATTTTTCTCCGCCTATTGCCAGAGAAATAGAATAGCAGTGCCAGGAGTTAGAGCAAATAGGTGTAATAGAAAGGAGTGAGAGTGCCTGGAATAGTCCTATTGTACCTGTAAGAAAGCCGGATGGAAGTTTACGTATGTGTATTGATTATAGGAAGGTGAATGAAGTCACTGTTAAAGAGTGTTTCCCGATGAATGTTGTGTCTGACTGTGTGTATAAGATGCGTGGTATGAAAGTTTTTACAAAGTTAGATTTAGTTAGGGACTATTACCAGATGCCTCTGGCAGAGGGGAGCAGGCCAATTACGGCATTTTCGAGCAGTAATTGTCATTATCGATTTAAGAGATTAAGTTTTGGCCTTGCTAATGCGCCTGCTGCCTTCCAGAGGGCGATGAATGTATTTTTGGCTGGGTTTGATCGACAGAAGGTGACTGTTTTTATAGATGATATTTTGATTACTAGTGAGACTGTTGAGGAACACATGCAGTTGCTTGAAGCAGTATTAGAACGGTTGATAGACGTTGGTGTGAAAGTTAAGCTTGAAAAGTGTACATGGTTGGCCGGGAGGTGGAATTTCTTGGGCATGTGGTGAGTGAATTGGGTATAAGGAAGAGTGATAAGATTGTGAGTAAGGTGAGAGAATTTCCACGTCCTCGTACGGTGCGTGAGTTGAGAGGTTTTCATGGGTTGATTGAGTTTGGTCGGAAGTTTGTCAGAGATTGTTCGGGAATAGGGAAGACTTTGAATGAGTGGACAGGTAAGAGAAATAGTACGAGACTGAAATGGGATGAGCGTATGATTGAAGCATCTGAAAACTTGAAAGAAGAGGCTGCGAGAGACGTCACTTTGGCCTTTCCCGACTATAGTGAGCATGCGAGTATGCTAGAGTTATATACGGATGCTAGTGGGATTAGTATGGGTGGTTGCTTGGTTCAAATACAAAGAATAAATGGAGATGAACAGTTGAGAGCGATAGCATATGTAAGTAAAGCATTTAATAAGGCTGAGCGAAAGTATTCCACGATTGAAAGGGAGTTGGCTGCGATAAGGTTTTGCGTGAAAGCGTTGAAGGTGTTTTTGTATGGTGTGAAATTTATTGTGCGTACTGACCATCAGCCCCTAGTGTACATGATTAGGAAAGAGTGTGTAAATGCTAGGGTTGTGAGAACAATAGAGGATTTGAATGAATTTGACTTTAAGCTAGAATATGTACCTGGGAGTAAGAACGTGATAGCAGATGCGATGACAAGGATGCATGGTAAGATAGAAGATAGTAGCGAGAATGATAGTAATTTTGAAGGGTTGCCGGAAGATTTAGTGGTGGTACAAAGTTTTGAAGGGGATGACATGGTGTATAAATGTATTTTGGGTGGGTTGAATAAGTTTAAATTGAAGGGTTTGAATAAGGATATACCTGGTAGTGTAGATGAGCTTAGAATGAGTGTTAGGAATGAAGTATCGAAAGAAATGGCATATAAGGAGGAGGATAGTGTGCTTGAGGGTGAATTGTTATCAAAAGTATTGTTGGTAGTAAGTATGTTGTATGATGTCACTGTTTATTTGTATTTTGGGTGGAATCGTCCGATGCAATACCGGGCAAATAAGGAGACTGAAAGGGAGTATATAGTGAGGTTACAATGTAATGAAAGATGTTGCAAGTTGTTGAGTGAGAAGGAGGATTGGCCGAGTGACTTGAATCTGAGTGGTATGAGCATGGAAGATAGCAAAGATGAACATAGGTGTGACAAGAATGACCCTATTGATAGAAGAGTAAACATTTGTATGCATGGTGTAAAAGGAAGAATGATGACGTATGTGGGTATAAATGAGAATGAATACTGTAGTTTAATTGATACAGGTGCGCAAGTGTCATTAGTGAATATGTCTGTTATCAAGGAAATAGAGCAGTACATTTGGGAAGTGAAAAGGCAATGTACAAGTGTGAGAATTCATGGGATAGGTAAAGGAAGTTTGCTAGTTTGGGAAGAAGTGCGTTTGAAAGTAAAACTGGGAAGTATGGACGTGGAACATAGTTTCATTGTAATGGGAGAGAATGAGATGCCTAGTTGTTTTTTGATAGGAATTGACTTTTTAAGATTGCATGATTTATCAGTTGATATTGGTAGCGGTTTGCTTCTGAAGAATGGATGTGAAGTAGTTGTGATAGAAGATAATAGTGTATTTATGGCGAATTTTGTTGGCATGGTTGATATTACGAGGAGGGAGGATGATCTACTGACTAAAAAGGAGGTGGAAGAAATGCAAGATGAATGTGTGGAAATTAAAAGGTTACGTGAATGTATGTTGAATAATATTGAGGTAGAAGAATGGCCGTCTGATTTAGAGGTGTATAAGAAAGTTAGTCAGAGACTTATTGTGTGTAAGAATATTGTTTATTTTCTACATAAAGGAATGGATGAAGATATATATGTTCCTGTGTTTCCGATGCATGCAGCGGTAAGTATGTGTATGTTAGTGCATGACAGATATGGGCATATGGGTAAGAATAAATTATGGGAATGCATGCGTGAGAGATGGTTTACACCTGGGTTGAGTCAGATATGTAAGGATGTAGCGACTACGTGTGAAGATAGCCAGAAAGGGAAGTATCAGAGAGTGCATGCTAATCCGACTGTTTTGAGATTACGTATGAAAGAACCATTTGAGATGTTTGTGATTGATTGTGTTTCGTTGCCTGTGACTGCGAGAAGACATGTGGGAATGATTTTTATGGGTGATCACATGAGTAAATTTACCTATGCAATACCTATCAAGGATAAACAGAGTGAGACTGTTGCAAGAATGGTTGGTCAAGTGATGTTGCCGATGTGTGTGTGTGTAAGCCTGTGAGAATGTTAAGTGATAACGGCCCTGAGTTTGTTGGATGGGAGTTTGAGCAGATGTTAAGAGAATTGGGTATTGAACATGTGTATTCGACTCTTTATATGCCAAGTGCGAAGGGGTTGGCTGAAAGGACTGTAAGAACATTAACTGAAATTTTGCGAATGATGAGTACATGTGATAATGATTGGGATTTGTATGTTGGTAGAGCGTTGTGGGCTTACAATGCAACAGTGCATAAGAGTACGGGTATGTCTCCATGTTAGTTTGTGTTAAATTTTGAAAAGATAATAAGACCAAGGTTGGGTGTGTCGGAGGATGATAGAGATGTGTGGAAAAGCAGATAAGAGGTTTGAAAGCTTTAAAGTTGGTGAGAGAGTGATGAAAGGAGTAATTGAAAAGGGTAGAATGAATGTAAAAAAGGTGCGTGATAAATTTGAAGATCACTATGAGGTGTTAGAAGTTGGTTCGAGTGGATTAAGTTATGTTTTGGGTAAGTTGTGTGTGGATGGTAGTGAGGAAAGAGTTAGGACACACCACAACCAGTTGCGTAAATGGAAGGAGGTACCTGAGTATATCCAAGAGAATGGGATGAGTAAATGGTTGAAAAGGAACAAGTGTGAACCTAATATGTATAAGGATATAGGTCTAGAAGGTAAACAGTTGGTGTTAGTAGAATATATGAAAAGGAAGAATACGAGATCTTTAAGTAAGGATGGAAGAAGGAGAAACTTTATAAGTAAAAGTGAGAATAGGCCTAGTAATAAGTATGACAAGAGTGTAAATGTACAAGTGTGTATGGAAGATAAATGTGTTAATACTGATGAATCATGACCGAGTATGAATGATACCTATAGTGCGTGTGGCTTTTCCTTAGGTGATGTAAAAGAAAGGATGACGAATGCGAGAGTGAGAGATAGAATGATTAGTAGTATGCATGAATCTTTTGCTAAAGTTGAGATTGTTTTTGATGAAATGGATGAACTGTTTACAGAAATGAGTGTAATTTTAGGGCCAGATGAGAACGAGGTAGATATGATTGTACATGATATATTAGATGATAGGGATTTAGATAGGAATAGTGTTAATGTAGCGAATGATTGTGATAAGGAAGAAGTGAATGAGAGAGTATATGGAGGGCCAGTTACTCGGAGCAGAGGACCTGTTCCCGACTGCGACTGGGTTATGAAGAAAATAATGTAAGTGGTTGTGGGAGAATGTAGTAGGATTTGGCAAAGTAAGGGGGAGGAATGTGGAGGATTAATTTTTGTTTTATTTTTTGTTATTTTCTCTTGCCAAATCCAGAGAGAGAGAGAGAGAGAGAGAGAGAGAGAGAGAGAGAGAGAGAGAGAGAGAGAGAGAGAGAGAATTTCATTTGCTTTACTTTTGCTAAATCGCGCGTGCGCGAGAGTGAGAGAGAGTGTGTGTGTGTGTGTGTGTGTGTTTGTGTGTGTGTGTATGTGTGTTTGTATGTCTGCGGTGCGCGCCGAAGAACAAGTGGTAGTTAGCGAATGATTGTTTGTAGTAGGAAAGACTGTCGGTATATCTGAGGTTGTTTGTTTACATTTTTTAGTTAGGTTACGACAGTGGTGAATGTTTCGGAGCGAATGCTTTTTTTATTCGACTGCAGCAAGAGGCAGTAGTGAGTGCTGGATTTATTATTATATTTTTCTTACCAGCGTTGGAAGTGTTTTGATTATTTCAACAGTGAGTACAGTTTTGTTTATATTTGCTTGTCAGGATTGTGAATGATAGGAACAATCTATTATTTATCTTTGATTATAGTGCGATAGATAAGTTAGTTAGGAGTGTTCGTAAGTGTTTTTTTTTTTTTATTTTATTTTATTTTGGCAGGCCGTGATTCCTCCTTTGGAGAGATTAAATTGATATGAATGACGATCTTTAGTTGCTGACCTGGCCTGTAATCGATTATACTTAGACTGCTCTTGTGGATTGACCGACTGTAGATGACCTGGATTGTGTTCAAGAACCGGATTTGATTGTGCTTTTTATTTCGATTGACGACGACGATGATGATCATGTTGATGATGATGATGAGGATAACGCGCACAACCCAAACCAACTAATACATATGTGTACTAATATTCAACAGTGATAAGGTTGCTACAGAGTTGTGGGTTTGGGCTTTTAATGACTGTTGGCCCTTGTGTGGAAAAAGTGGTCCACACATAAACAAATAATGGTGTTGGTGTGACGTTTAATTTCATGTTTATTGGAGTTTTTCGGGAGGTTATATCAATGGTGTTTTGGTTCTCATATATATATATATATATATATATATATATATATATATATATATATATATATATATATATATATATATATATATATATATATATATATATATATATATATATATATATATATATATATATAGTGTTAAGCTTAAATTAGTTTTAAATGTTTATTTTCATTGCTGATAGTTTGATTTATTTTAGTTTAAGAAATATAGTTTTAAGGATTAGGTTTGATTAAATTTTCCTTCTGTCCAAGAGTCCAGTTGATAAAGTAAGGGGAAAGTTTGTGTTGTGGGACCATTGTCAGTAGGTGTGATTCAAGGTGTGGGGCTTGTTCTTGCAACATCCCACCACAGCAGTAGTAGTAGGGAAGGAGGTCCATCGGATACCTAGCAACGCACCCCCTTCTTTTGCCACTTTTCTCCCTTACATCACAGAGTTAAATCTATTCGAGGTGAAAATGCGATATCCTTTATTGGATACTCGCGCAAGGAGTTAGAATCACGGAGACCGCCGGTTGTTTAATTCTTTGGGAGTATCACTGTAGCAAATATCCCTTAGAAGGTTACTTAAAGGAACCCCTCCATCAGGACAACATGGCCTAAGCCCATATATATATATATATATATATATATATATATATATATATATATATATATATATATATATATATATATATAT
>NC_090757.1:65189463-65261963 GCF_036898095.1 Palaemon carinicauda
GTTGAGTAGTCTGCGCCGTGGGAGAAGCTCTCCCAGGAGTTCCGTCAGGGGAAGGCAGAGGGTCCAGAAACCGTTCTGCGCATTAGCCCCCAGTGGAACTCTCCCATTAAAAGGTTGACAGACAACCTGGTCTTGTTGAGACCCATTGTCCTCAGACAAAAAGGAGGGAAGACGCAGGCGTCGAAGTTGTCCCACCATCACCGGAATGCATCTTGCCAGAGTTTCGGGGTCTGAGACTGGGGGGAAGAACAGCGGAAGCTTGAGGTTCCAAGCTGTCGCGATCAGGTCCCCCAGACCAGGACTTGCTGGTTACCCAAGGTCAAAGACCCCAGGTACACTCTCTCTACGAGGCTCTGCTCGGATAGTCGGAGAGAACATTCCCCTGCCTGGAATGAGAGAGCCGATGGTGGTATTGAGAGAATCTCAATCATCCTGGTATCTCTACTGCAAGATGTGAAGGTGTGAAAATGCGTCCCCTGCTGGTTAGAATACGCCAGAATCATGAAGTCGACGAGCACGGGGCGACTCGGCAGGAGCTCTAATATCTGTAGAGGGGCCAGACTAAGGCCCCTAAGCCTGCCTGAATGATGGAGAGGTATCCTTCAGGTCTTGACCATAGGCCTGGACCGGAACATGCCCCCCCCCTTTCCTTTGACGAGTCCGAGAACAGCATCAAGAATGTGGGGGAAAGGACGAGAATATCCACTACCATCAAGAGGCTCCATAGGTCAACACCCATTGCAGGTCTAATAGTTCCGCTGTCCCATAGGGGCCAGGAAGTCCGGTTAAACGTTGCCTGAAGCCACCGGAACTTGGACCGCCCCACATGGAACTTATCCTGAGGCGACCGTTCGGACTATAGACGGGTCAATGAGGAAAGGAGAACTAGGAAACGTTCCAAGGTAGGGCTGAAAGCTCTGCTTGACTGAGAAACAGGTACTGCGACTCTCCTCAGTCTTGCCACAGTCAACTGAAAGGAAGGCTCGGAGGATGTGGTAACAGAATCTGGTGTCCCCAGGTGGTCACCCATCAAAGTACCGACCAGAACCGACGTTGCTTAACCTCGCTGGACGGACGAGAAGCGGGGTTTCCAACTTGGTAAGGCCGTTGACTCAATATCATGGCCAGATACTCCAGATGTTGAGGCAGAAGAAGAGAAGGCTCCAAGCAAAATACCATGAACCCACACTCATGGTAAGCATCCGGAAGCTTGTCCCGGCGCTGAAAGAAGGTCGAACCCGAGCCTACCGGAGTTGACCAGCCCTCCAAACAGCAGAGGAGGCGGAAGCCTGCACCTGAGCGGCCATGAGGAAGGCTGGGGAGAGTTCTCTGGGGAAAAAAACCTGCAATGCCACGGCGGGATAGCCACACTGCATCATAAGCAGAATACTTGCAGTCTAGGCTTAATTCGACGAGCTCCATGGAAGATGGATGGAATGAAAACTGAAAGCACCCGTCCTTCCGATCCAGGGCCTAAGGAGTCCTGTCGCCTCGTTACCAGTCTGATCGATTCTGCTGTTCTACGCTGGACGAAGTTTGTCCGACAAACTTCATCAGGGCTGAGAGGTCGACTACGGAACTCCCTCTCAGATCCTTCCTTACAAGAAAGGTTCGACTGAAGAGGCCGGGGGTGAAGCCGTCGATGATCCTATGGAAGACCTTCGCCTAAGGTATGGATCATTATGCCCAACCGGGGCAACTCTTGCTGACGCTATGGCGTAGAGGTTCAGAGACACTGAATTCGCTGACAGAGACGGCAGGCGCAATATCCTTGGCTGATCACAGAGATTGTGCGGGAATGGGCATCGGAAGCTGTCATTCGGATGAGTAACCTTAAGCATCCTCCCAGCGAAAAAACCTGCAATCCTAGAGTTCATGAACTCTGCCGCTCCTTTTAGGACTATGCCCCCCCGGTGGAGCCTCCCGTGCCATCTGTTCCTGACAGGAGGAAACTGCAATTGGACACCTTGTCCCAGTTGTCGTAGCCGATAACTTAGGCCGACATGGTTGAAAGAAAAGGGCGCTGGAGCCCTGCAGAGTCTGGAAGAAAGCGCCTTGGAGGAGTGAAAACGGAAGTCGATTTCTTCCGCACAGCCGCTGTCTAAGTCTCTGTCCTTGGGCACAAACAAACTCTTCTCAAGGATGGGTGTCTGAGGTCGTCGACCTCTACAGATGAGACACCCAAAGGAAGCCCTCAGTCAGCGCGTCCAGATGGTACAACATCGAGCTTGTCCGCAAGTTAGATACTTAACGACTAAAGGACAAGGTGCTTGAGCTCGAGAGGAGGAAAGTACCCATGATCTTCCTGTAGCTTCCTTGAACCAAACCTCGGGCCGTAACCGAGGAGGGAAAGGACCTGGTAAGCACCCAGAGGAAGGGGTAAGCAGTCACCCCTTGTCCGATGGAGAAATCTCGAACGGAAAGCCAAAAATCCTTCCAGGGAATGACGGGGAAGGGCTAACCCAGGTTCTGGAAAGAGGAGTGTTGCTCAGATCTCCCTGAAGTTTCTCCTATTCTTGCAAGTGCAATGCTCTGCGTTTACGGGGTGAGGCCGTGTTCTGGAAATACGCTCCAGTAGAACTCGCCAGTCTGGCCATGCTGCGAAAACCCCAATGGGAATCGTGGTCGCAATCGCCCTGGAGCTTGCGCGATGGTAATTCAAAGATTTGCGCGTGGGCGAACGTGGAAGCGCCCATGTGCGGTAACGCAGGAACGCAAACGAAGGTGAGCGAAGGAGCGCAGAAGGAGGGCGAGCGTGGTAGGAAGGGCGAGAGCTGGTGGTCGGCGAGCGATAACCCATAGACAAGCAATGGATACTGCAAGAATTAAGCCGACGTTTGTGCGAAGAAACACTGTAGGTTCGAGCGACGGAACACCGTCGGTTCGCACGACGGCGTGCGACGGAACACCGTCGGTTCTCGCGACGGAACACCGTCGGTTCGCGCGACGGAACACCGTCCGTCCGCGCGATGGAAAACCGTTGGTTCGCGCACGGGCGAACATTGGAGAGCATGGGCGCGGACGCGCATGAGCGTAGACTTGCAGGCACATGGGTGTGGGCGCGCAGGCGAATGATCGCGCGGGCGCACAGGCAAGCGGTCGCGCAGGCGAGCGGTCGCGCAGGCGAGAGGTCGCGCAGGCGAACGGTCGCGCAGGCGAATGGTCGCGCAGGCGAACGGTCGCGCAGTCGAATGGTCGCGCAGGCAAACGGTCGCGCGGGCTCGCAGGCGAACAATCGCGCATGCGAACGGTCGCTGCGACCGGCGCGCAGGCGAGCAGTCGAGCGGTCGCAAGGGTGGGCAGGTGAATGAGCGCGAGTCCGAGGCGGTGAACGCAAGCGTTAGCACGATGGCGAAGAAACGCGCTGCCGCGTGGGCGAGGAAGACCGCTGGCGATATGGATCAACAGGCGATCGGTGGTGAGCTGGTGAGCGCTAACGCGCAGGTTGGCGATGGGGCGTTGTGGCATGCCGACGCGATGGCGAGCAGCATGCGCAGGTGAGCGATCGCGAGCAGCATGCGCAGGTGGGCGGTTGCGCGATGGCGATCAGCATGCGCAGGTGGGCGGTCGCGCGATGGCGATCAGCATGCGCAGGTGGGCGGTCGCGCGATGGCTATCAGCATGCGCAGGTGGGCGGTCGCGCGATGGCGATCAGCATGCTCAGGTGGGCGGTCGCGCGATGGCGAGCAGCATCCGCAGGTGGGCGATCGCGCGATGGCGAGCAGCATCCGCAGGTGGGCGGTTGCGCGATGGCGAGCAGCATCCGCAGGTGGGCGGTCGCGCGATGGCGAGCAGCATCCGCAGGTGGGCGATCGCGCTATGGCGAGCAGCATCCGCAGGTAGGCGATCGCGCGATGGCGAGCAGCATGCGCAGGTGAGCTAGTAGCTGGCGAACCATGTTCCTTCAGAAGTGTTGGAGAACGTTGGCGTGCCGGCTGTAACACACGCGGGCGATCCGGAGATCGCCGAGAGACAGGTGATCGCTGCCGAGCTGATGATCACTGACGAGCAGAAGGCAACGCGTGGAAGCCTGCGCATAGAAGAAGAGTCCTTGACCCCGACCTGAACCGAAGTTCTAGATCGCGAGGCTGAATGTGGGTGCACAGGGCGCGTAACAGGAACCAACAGGAACAGCAGGGATGATCATCATGAGAGCGCTGACGAACAGGAGAGCGCTGATGAGCAGGAGAGCGCCTGTGCGCTAACACTGAGCAGGAGCAGGAGAGAACACAGCAGAAGGGCGCGCAGGGGAACCCTGACACGCAAGGGAACCCTTACACGCAAGGGAACCCTGACACGCAAGGGAAGAACCCCCGTGGGAGGCAACCCTTTGCCCCGAAGGGATCGTTGTCCGTCGGGAGACTGATGTCCGTCGGAAGACCGTTGT
Source organism: Palaemon carinicauda (assembly GCF_036898095.1). Taxonomy (NCBI): domain Eukaryota; kingdom Metazoa; phylum Arthropoda; class Malacostraca; order Decapoda; family Palaemonidae; genus Palaemon; species Palaemon carinicauda. Next base: position 65,193,851 of record NC_090757.1, read on the forward strand.
CTGTCCGCCGGGAGACTGATGTCCGTCGGAAGACCGTTGTCCGTTGGGAAGACTGTTGCCCGTCGGAAGACGAGATCAGACTGCTGTCCATCTGCACCAAGGCGGAAGATCAAGAAAAAGGAGTTGTAGGCTGCAAACGGAGATTCAAAAAGGCGCCTCTTAGCACCCTTATAGGGAGATGAGAGGCCCTACGACGAGGCGGACGGTGTGCCTTACGGCGAGGGAGGCCAACAGCAACAGAAGAATCCTCCGAAGAGGAGTCTCTATGAGTGTACTCTCTCGCGAACGAAAGAGAAACACTTCGTAGAAGAGACTGGTCAGCCAGTGACCTAAAAGGAGCAATCCTCCGAAGAGGAGCTCCTGCAGTTGCCCAGCCCCTTGAGCGAAAGTGCAGGTGTGATCGCTCAGCACCAAGAGCATAGTCGCACGAAAAAAAGGCAAGAGAAGAACCCCCCAAAAGGGGAAAAACTCAAGCCTGGACAGGAAAAACTTCCCTCGGAAGGAAAGTTACCTGCCCAAGGAGGCAAGCCTCCTGATAGTTCTAAAATGAACTGGAGAGCTGTCCGTCGTCACGGGAGTACTTCCAGTAGAAGGAGACACGCCCCTGACGAAAATACAAGGGGGGAGGCAGCAACAGCCGAATTCCCAGGCCTCAACAAGACAGCTCACACCGTTGCCATATTACAGAAACGAACTAGATCGGTAACTGTAAAAAAATAAAACAAAAAACATAGTACACATTCATTCCCCCGGGAAGGCTCCGAAGAGGAATCCCGAGGGAAAGGAAACAAGAATTACACAACAGGCACGTGCCCTTACAACCACTTACACTCACGGAAGGAAGGCTGTAACCAAAACAGAATTATAACAATTATAATTATGTAACTATGTAATTATGTAATTTAAAAATGAATGAACACTAAAGAAAGAACGAAAACCCCGAAAGGAATCGTTCTACAAGCTGAAAAAAAAAAAAAACTACAATTAGATTCATAAACTAATTGAGACAAACGTACGGCGTAGCAACCCCCCCACACGGAAAGGAAGCTACAAGGGCGTAGTAACACATAGTAAAAGGGTGAACGACCTCAAGAGAGAGAGAGAGAGAAAGACATAAGTCAAACTCGATCGCCACCCATAAAATTACGCCGTGGTGGCCTAACTGCCGAGGACTCCACGTAGATATCGTACACTACACACGCAACTCTGAAAAGGAAACTTACTGATTTCTATACTCAAATATATATACAAACATGAAAATATGTTTACATATATATTGAGTAAATGAAAAGTAAGCGATTAAGTATAGACAAAACAAACAATGGCTGCCAAGAGAGGACCAAGATAGAGACGTCTGTCACAGTCCGAGCCAAAAGTGAAAGTGAGCATTCATCTGTGTGTGAGGGTGGGGGAGGGGTAGCTAGCTACCACTCCCTTAACACCCCCCCCCCCCCGCTAACTAGCGCGGGAATAATACACCCTCGTTAAATTCTAATGGCTCGCCATTTCAGCTGCGCTAAAAGGTAAACCCATTGTAAATAGCGTGGTTTGTATTTCGGTTACGGAACAACTACAATTTTGACCAAGTATCATAGTCCACCGAAGAAATGAAACATTTAATACCAACAAATGAATGTTATACAAACTGATGAACTGGATCTTCAATCAACATCCTAAGAAAACCAAGGACTGACATTCAAAGTTTACAAAACATTGAAGAAACATATCCAGGAAACACTACATTCAACGGAAATCGGACCGAAAACATTCACCCAAACATCAAGAGAGAGAGAGGAAATAACGACATCACACAACGCCATATAAACCGAAGCTAAGTACAATTTTCTTATTCATTTCAGTATTGAGCAGTGAGGTGTAGTTACCACAAGTCAATTGTCCATTATTACTGGGGTGAGTTGTTTGCTAATCTTCAATTTCCTTTCATTAAAGGAAACTGTGTTCAACTCCGAATTCTCATGTAGAATTTTTTTTTCTCTCTTTGCTAATTCCGTTTTCTTTCAGAAATTCTCAGGAAAATTCTTTGTATTCCGTTTTCTTTCAGAAGTTCTCGGGAAATATCTTTGTATTAGTATTATTGTTTTGGGGAATTTTGATAAAATCTTTATCATTTAGTGTTTATGCGTTTACGCAGTAGACGTCTGTATTCATATAGATATTTTGATAGGATTGCAAGGGGTCGTAGAGATAGGAAAAGAAATACCGTAAACATGATGCCCCCTGTGAGCCCAGCCCCTGGACCGAGTAACCCAACAGCAGGACAGGGTAATCCCCTTCCTATTGTGACACTTGTAAATGCTCGATCTGCAATCCTTCCTTTTCAGGGTTGGGTTAATGGGTTCTTGCCTCACAATGTGGAGTCATGGATTTCATCCGTCGATGCCCATTTAACCCTGGATAGGTACGATGGGTCGTTTGCGACCCCGAGCGTCAAAAAAAAACAGGTTTTTCTCACGTGACTCACCCCCGTGACTGAATTTGTGGGTGATCGACCTGCAGGAGGTGTCTCCCCTACACGCTCTAGTAGTGTCCAGAAGTGCATTGCTGTAGCTGTACTCCTTCCCCGATTTCTGAGACGCGTCGGGGTCGTTCGCGACCGAGTTTACCCTTCTAAGGTAGTTTGCATAATTATCAAAGTTATTACGTATTATGAAATTGTCGTAGAATGGTGCAACTTGTATAGGTTATCAGTTGTGGAAAGTCTTGGTGGATTGTTTGGCTACCATGTGCATGATTTTTTTTTTAGTTAAAATGTCGTTCATCACCACGAGGACCATTTTACCGCGAGTGCCCCTTTTTCATTTTTTTTCATTTTTTTGCCAAGTCATTTTTCCGTAAGATATTGCCAAATAGGGTCGTAAAACTTTTGCTTGTTTAGTGTTGGAAAGTGTGTCTAGATGATCTGGCTACCCATGCATGACTTTGTTTTTGTCAGATACGACGTAGTTATTGGTATATTGGGTATTTAACTGCGGTTACCAATTTCTGTTTTTTTTTCAATATTTGTAAAAATTACTACGTAGTAAGGAATTGCCGTATATTATTCATTTTTTTTTCATGTTTATGTGTTAGAAAGTGTGCCTTGATGGTTGGGCTAACACGTGCATGTCTTTTTTTTTATCTGAGATGCCGTATATTAGAATGTCGGGCATTTTACCGCGAGTGTCCCTTTTTCATTTTTTTTCATTTTTTTGCCAAGTCATTTTTCCGTAAGATATTGCGAAATAGTATCGTAAAACTTTTGCTTTTTTAGTGTTGGAAAGTGTGTCTAGATGATCTGGCTACCCATGCGTGATTTTGTTTTTGTCAGATACGACGTAGTTATTGGTATATTGGGTACTTAACTGCGGTTGCCAATTTCTGTTTTTTTTTCAATATTTGTAAAAATTTACTACGTAGTAAGGAATTGCCGTATATTATTGATTTTTTTTTCATGTTTGTGTTAGAAAGTGTGCCTTGATGGTTGGGCTAACACGTGCATGTCTTTTTTTTTTTAATCTGAGATGCCGTATATTAGAATGTTGGGCATTTTTCCGCGAGTGCCCCTTTTTATTTGTTTTGCATTTTTTTGCTTAGTCATGTTACCGTAAGGAATTGGCAAGTAGTGTCGCAAAACTTATATTTTTATAGTGTTGGAAAGTGTTTCTAGATGATCTGGCTACCCATGCCTATTTTTTTTTTAGCCAGATATGGCGTATATATAAGTATGTGTTCGATTTTCCTGTGATTGCCATTTTTTCGTTTTTTCCCATTTCTTTCAAAATTACTACGTACTAAGGAACTATCACAGAGTAATATTTCATTTATATGTTTATTTGTCGGAAAATGTGCCTTGATGGTTTGCCTAGCACGTGGCTGAAATTTTTTTTTTCTGAAATGCCGTATATTAGAATGGCCATTTTTCCACGATTGCCCCTTTTTATTTGTTTTGCATTTTTTTGCTTAGTCATGTTACCGTAAAGAATTGGCAAGTAGTGTCGCAAAACTTATAATTTTATAGTGTTGGAAAGTGTTTCTAGATGATCTGGCTACCCATGCCTATCTTCTTTTTTTAGCCAGATATGGCGTATATATAGGTATGTGTTCGATTTTCCTGTGATTGCCATTTTTTCGTTTTTTCCCATTTCTTTCAAAATTACTACGTACTAAGGAACTATCACAGAGTAATTATTCATTTGGATGATTATTTGTCGGAAAATGTGCCTTGATGGTTTGCCTAGCACGTGGCTGAATTTTTTTTTTCTGAAATGCCGTATATTAGAATGTTAGCCATTTTTCCGCGAGTGCCCCTTTTTATTTGTTTTGCATTTTTTTTGCTTAGTCATGTTACAGTAAGGAATTGGCAAGTAGTGTCGCAAAACTTATACTTTTATAGTGTTGGAAAGTGTTTCTAGATGATCTGGCTACCCATGCCTATCTTTTTTTTTAGCCAGATATGGCGTATATATAGGTATGTGTTCGATTTTCCGGTGATTGCCATTTTTTCGTTTTTTCCCAATTCTTTCAAAATTACTACGTACTAAGGAACTATCACAGAGTAATGATTCCTCTAGATGTTTATTTGTCGGAAAATTTTGTTTACTTTTTTTTTGATTGAATATCATCAAATTTTTTTAGCTAAAATATTATATTGTTTTACATTTTTTTTTTTTCGATTTTATTTCCCTTCAAAAAAAATTTTTTGGGTCAGAATTTTAATTTTATAGTCGTAAAATAATCGACAATTATCCAGCAACCCACCATACAATTTTTATGCATATCCAATAATAATTAGATTAGTAAATAACACCTTGAAATTGACATACCCTTCCTACATTTCAAGTGGCAGATTAGGGAGTCTGAGTCAGTGTGGTTGGCGGCCATTTTGTGGACATATCCGAAGCGTAAGCTGCCCTATCTATATATATTCTTGTTCCCTATAGAATTTGTGATATTTTGGTATATTTTTACCTGCATAAATATCATATTATATATTAAATATATGTATTTTTTTACGAAATTTCTAAGTACTCAAAAAATTAACTTTAGATATGGCCCCTGATATAAATGTAATTTACAAAATAATGAGGATTTTTTTACATATTTCTATTTTAGGATAACATATGTTTATTCCCTAAAAAAATTAGCCACTTCCTATTTCATTTGGGTACCCAAAAAAATTCATGAAATTTGGACAAATTTTTTTGGCCAAAAAAGGTTACCCTTTTTTTCTCATTTCAGATCTTCACCTCCATGGGTCTGACTTCATCCAAATTACATCAAGATGTGTCCTAAACATTCAAGAATCAATTCCTAAAAGGATTTGTGTATATATGTATAAACTTTTTTTTTATGAATTTTTATGTCAGGTCTTTTTTTTTCTACTTAATTTTTTAAAATATTTATAATAAATAGTTTTTCTGCAGATGAGTAGTATTTATCTTTACAGTTGTTTTAAGCATTCATTGAAGTTTTTTTTGGCAATAGAAAAAAGGAGGTTACTGCAAAAACTGATTTTTCAAGAATTTTTTTTGGCGTCGGGGTCGTTCGCGTCCGAGTATACCCTTAAAGGGGTGTCCGAGGAGCGTACCTATCCAGGATTAAATGCCAAACAAATCGTAGACCCTTTTGTACAATTACAAGAAGCTAAAAGTTTTATAGACTTTTCTAAAGGAGATGCGAGTGCGTATTTAAGGGGTGTTTCCTTTCAAGAAGCAGTTACCTGGGATGATTTCAAAGTTAGGCTACGTGCAGTCTATGGGGGTGAAGAAGCCTTAGATGTAGTTTTAACATTAAGAAATACACTTAATCAAGCCACTATGACTCGGCTTAATGTTATTGAGAGAGCAGCTCTCATAGCCGATAGGCTTAATAAATATCAAGATATTTTAGGTAATTCCACTTGGGTTACTAGAGATAACATCTCCGTGAAAGATTTTTTACGATTAATGTATTTAACTTGCATGACACTTATGTTGCCTGAAGCTTTAGTGCGGTGTTTTGATAAAAAGTTAACGCCAGCAAGTACGGAATTGGATGTATATAAACAGATAAAGAAACATGTCCTGATCTTGATCCTGTGTTAACTCAAGTTCTTGCAAAAAATTAAACAAAGCCACAACAAGTAAATGTAGTTAATAATAATCAAGTTGCGGGAATGACGTGTTATAATTACAAACGTCAAGGTCACTTGATTGCGGACTGTAGAACGAAATTCTGTTCGATACATAATAGTTCGACTCATTCATATAGTCAGTGCTACTCTTGTAAGACACAACAGAATCCTAAAAATACACAGTCAATTCCACAGTCAGTTCCATATGGAAATAAAAAGAAAAATGACAAATTCGAAGATAATTTGTATTTTTCCTAACCATACAAACCTTAGCTATATATACTGGGTTTACCTTTTAGCGTAGCTGAAATGGCGAGCCATTAGAATTTAACGAGGGTGTATTACCCCCGCGCTAGTTAGCGGGGGGGGGGGGGGGGCGGTATGGGAGTGGTAGCTAGCTACCCCTCCCCCCCTCACACACCGGTGAATGCTTCACTTTCACTTAGAGGTAGGACTTGTCTTGGGGGACAGGGCTGGCGGGAATATATATGTAAATAGCTAAGGTTTGTATGGTTAGGAAAAATACAAATTATCTTCGAATTTGTCATTTGTTCCGTAACCGAAATACAAACCACGCTACCGTATATACTCGTGTAATGTTCGACCCCCCTATTTTGCCTTCAAAATCATGAATTCATCATATACCTCATGTAATGTTTGAGTCTTGATTTTGGCAGTAGGCTAGAGGTTATGCCTCAATGGTCTTTTATCTCCAGCATACCATAATTACCAACAAAGTAAGGGTTATGCCTAAGTGCGACAAACAAATGTATAAAACAAATCGGAACAACACCTAAATACTAACATCTGTTTACAATAACAATTGAGTATTCAGCGTACATTTTCTAGCGAACACTTTAGTTGCAAACAGCCGATTATCATCACCGCCTAATAGCTTTCAAAAACAAGCAAACACTACAAGTAGCAAACAAAATTAGTTCATCGTTTTGAGTAACAAATTACCATTACCGGTAATTGCAGGTAATTACGGTGATTATAATTACCCGTTATGCAAATAATTTTTTTTCCTCACAATAAATATGAATAAGAATTTACTCATAACCCATCAAGATCTCTACCAATTAATATAAAGAATTTACTGCAAAATTCAAGCTTCAAGTTATTGCAGCCGCTGTCCGCTGAGACAAATAACGTTCAAGCCGTAAAAATGTATTGAGTTACCGAAACTAGCGTTTGAACTTGGAGAAAAAAAAATGTGGATTCAATTAAGAAAAATTTTTGCGGTTTATTATTAATATCAATTAATATACCATACCAAGAAATCAACAGTAATGAATATGACAAATTCGAAGATAATTTGTATTTTTCCTAACCATACAAACCTTAGCTATTTACAATGGGTTTACCTTTTAGCGCAGCTGAAATGGCGAGCCATTAGAATTTAACGAGGGTGTATTACCCCCACGCTAGTTAGCGGGGGGGGGGAGTGGTAGCTAGCTACCCCCCCCCCCCTCACACACAGATGAATGCTCACTTTCACTTAGAGGTAGGACTTGTCTTGGGGGACAGGGCTGGCGGGCAAATATGTGTAAATAGCCAAGGTTTGTATGGTTAGGAAAAATACAAATTATCTTCGAATTTGTCATTTGTTCCGTAACCGAAATACAAACCACGCTATTTACATTAGATGACTTACCCATTAGGTAGGGTGCAAAGTCCCCAGCCATACTGGCTTTGGCTTTTACCCGGGGACTCAGAATCCGAGTGAGTCGCACTCGAGAAAAGGAGTCCCTGCACCTCACAAGCTCCTTGCTCCGCAAGGAACCGTGTGGCCTACATAAGCTTGTATGTGAAGGAAAAAAGTATGACCCGTCCTAGGCAGTTGACCTACAGTTCCAGAAGGAACTATGGGTTAGGTCGTTCCCAATACCACCTCGTCAGGGTATGGGGGACGCAACAGTATTGACTCAATACTCGGAACACAAGGAAGCATGGTTTACCTGCAGAGGTTCGAGGTCAGCTATGTAGAGACCAGGATGCTGCCTCCCCGTAGAGGGGATGATGAAGGAAGAAATAAGGGCCAGACATACTTCTTTCATTCATGCAGACTAAAACCTGATAACAATGCCCTCAACCTTCTGCTACCTATCCAAAAAGGAGCCCGAGGTTAGACCAGCTGTTGTATAGCCACCACAGAGTGATAGAAAACGTATCGAGACTCCTGTGGGTCACGCCCTGCAGGAAGCGGGCTGCGAAGGTCATTAGACGCTTCCAGACTCCAGATTGTAGCACCTGCGTCACAGAGTAGTATTACTCGAAGGCGAGGGACGTTGCGATGTATCCAACATCGTGCTGTAGGGCAACGTGACGGGGGAGGGTCTGGAAACAGGTCGAGATGAATGTCCATGAGTCCGGGCTGAAGAGGTATACTGGTGACTCTCACCCGTGTCCTCCTTGTGCTCCCAAATCGGCTGCAACTGAGGACAAACTGCAGCTGTTCCCAAAGCTAACCTCTCGATTCCTTTACTGGCAAGAAAGAGAAGGTTTTGGGATATCAGATACAGAATGGACTCGAAATCTTGAAGGAAATGGACCGAAGGGCCGGAACCCCAAGATTCTGAGTCTAGCCAACAACTCAGGAGCGAACCTGAATGTTGCCTTCCCCTCTTCCTTAGAAAGGGGGAGTCGTACGAGAACAAGAAGATTGCTTACACACTGGCCGTGGCCAGAGTGGGCAGGAGACCCAAGGCGGAATACAATCCGAGGCCTGTCGTAAAGGGTCTTGAGAAGATCTCTTAAAGGACTAAAAGTCTGAGCCATGCTCCAAGTTGGTGGTCTTCCTCCGACTAGGGCAGGGAAGATCGTAGCTTCGCATGAGCGAGGATAGATCCAGCGGGCAGGAAAAAGTTATTCCTTTAAGCCTGAAGGTCAGGGAAAGGCTGAGCGACAGGCTTCATTGCCGAGAGCGGAAAGGAGTTTCCTCCCGCCGAAAGGCAATAAGACCGTTATTGCTGGAGAAGAGGCCTCAAGGGAAGAGGTATATCTCCCACGGCACCAACCACCTTCGACTCTTCACTTTGCCTGGAAGACCCCTGCGGATGACTATCGCAGATGACGCGACCTCCGTACCGCGACTGTAGCGGGTTGTCTCTTCTTGAGGAGGAGGCGTAGTGTCTCCAGGCATGAAGCCGAAGCGACGCCCCGGTTCGGGAGAGATGTCGCAGTGTGGTTGGTTGAGTAGTCTGCGCCGTGGGAGAAGCCTTCCCAGGAGTTCCGTCAGGGGAAGCAGAGGGTCCAGAAACCGTTCTGCGCATAGTCCCAGTGGAACTCTCCCATTAAAAGGTTGACAGACAACCTGGTCTTGTTGAGACCCATTGTCCTCAGACAAAAAGGAGGGAAGACGCAGGCGTCGAAGTTGTCCCACCACCACCGGAATGCATCTTGCCAGAGTCTCGGGGTCTGAGACTGGGGGGAAGAACAGCGGAAGCTTGAGGTTCCAAGCTGTCGCGATCAGGTCCCCCAGACCAGGACTTGCTGGTTACCCAAGGTCAAAGACCCCCAGGTACACTCTCTCTACGAGGCTCTGCTCGGATAGTCGGAGAGAACATTCCCCTGCCTGGAATGAGAGAGCCGATGGTGGTATTGAGAGAATCTCAATCATCCTGGTATCTCTACTGCAAGATGTGAAGGTGTGAAAATGCGTCCCCTGCTGGTTAGAATACGCCAGAATCATGAAGTCGACGCGTACGGGGCGACTCGGCAGGAGCTGTAGGATCTGTAGAGGGGCCAGACTAAGGCCCCTAAGCCTGCCTGAATGATGGAGAGGTATCCTTCAGGTCTTGACCATAGGCCTGGACCGGAACATGCCCCCCCCCCCTTTCCTTTGACGAGTCCGAGAACAGCATCAAGAATGTGGGGAAAGGACGAGAATATCCACTACCATCAAGAGGCTCCATAGGTCAACACCCATTGCAGGTCTAATAGTTCCGCTGGTCCCATAAGGGCCAGGAAGTCCGGTTAAACGTTGCCTGAAGCCACCGGAACTTGGACCGCCCCACATGGAACTTATCCTGAGGCGACCGTTCGGACTATAGACGGGTCAATGAGGAAAGGAGAACTAGGAAACGTTCCAAGGTAGGGCTGAAAGCTCTGCTTGACTGAGAACAGGTACTGCGACTCTCCTCAGTCTTGCCACAGTCAACTGAAAGGAAGGCTCGGAGGATGTGGTAACAGAATCTGGTGTCCCCAGGTGGTCACCCATCAAAGTACCGACCAGAACCGACGTTGCTTAACCTCGCTGGATGGACGAGAAGCGGGGTTTCCAACTTGGTAAGGCCGTTGACTCAATATCATGGCCAGATACTCCAGATGTTGAGGCAGAAGAAGAGAAGGCTCCAAGCAAAATACCATGAACCCACACTCATGGTAAGCATCCGGAAGCTTGTCCCAGCACTGAAGAAGGTCGAACCCGAGCCTACCGGAGTTGACCAGCCCTCCAAACAGCAGAGGAGGCGGAAGCCTGCACCTGAGCGGCCATGAGGAAGGCAGGGAGAGTTCTCTGGGGAAAAAAACCTGCTACGCCACGGCGGGATAGCCACACTGCATCATAAGCAGGAATACTTGCAGTCTAGGCTTAATTCGACGAGCTCCCTGGAAGATGGATGGAATGAAAACTGAAAGTACCCATCCTTCCGATCCAGGGCCTAAGGAGTCCTGTCGCCTCGTTACCAGTCTGATCGATTCTGCTGTTCTACGCTGGACGAAGTTTGTCCGACAAACTTCATCAGGGCTGAGAGGTCGACTACGGAACTCCCCTCTCAGATCCTTCCTTACAAGAAAGGTTCGACTGAAGAGGCCGGGGGTGAAGCCGTCGATGATCCTATGGAAGACCTTCGCCTAAGGTATGGATCATTCTACCCAACCGGGCAACTCTTGCTGACGCTATGGCATAGAGGTTCAGAGACACTGAATTCGCTGACAGAGACGGCAGGCGCGATATCCTTGGCTGATCACAGAGATTGTGCGGGAATGGGCATCGGGAAGCTGTCATTCGGATGAGTAACCTTAAGCATCCTCCCAGCGAAAAACCTGCAATCCTAGAGTTCGTGAACTCTGCCGCTCCTTTTAGGACTATGCCCCCCCGGTGGAGCCTCCCGTGCCATCTGTTCCTGACAGGAGGAAACTGCAATTGGACACCTTGTCCCAGTTGTCGTAGCCGATAACTTAGGCCGACGTGGTTGAAAAAAAAGGGCGCTGGAGCCCTGCAGAGTCTGGAAGAAAGCGCCATGGAGGAGTGAAAACGGAAGTCGATTTCTTCCGCACAGCCGCTGTCTAAGTCTCTGTCCTTGGGCACAAACAAACTCTTCTCAAGGATGGAAGGGTGTCTGAGGTCGTCGACCTCTACAGATGAGACACCCAAAGGAAGCCCTCAGTCAGCGCGTCCAGATGGTACAACATCGAGCTTGTCCACAAGTTAGATACTTAACGACGAAAGGACAAGGTGCTTGAGCTCGAGAGGAGGAAAGTACCCATGATCTTCCTGTAGCTTCCTTGAACCAAACCTCGGGCCATAACCGAGGAGGGAAAGGACCTGGTAAGCACCCAGAGGAAGGGGTAAGCAGTCACCCCTTGTCCGATGGAGAAATCTCGAACGGAAAGCCCAAAATCCTTCCAGGGAATGACGGGGAAGGGCTAACCCAGGTTCTGGAAAGAGGAGTGTTGCTCAGATCTCCCTGAAGTTTCTCCTATTCTTGCAAGTGCAATGCTCTGCGTTTACGGGGTGAGGCCGTGTTCTGGAAATACGCTCCAGAAGAACTCGCCAGTCTGGCCATGCTGCGAAAACCCCAATGGGAATCATGGTCGCAATCGCCCTGGAGCTCGCGCGATGGTAATTCAAAGATTTGCGCGTGGGCGAACGTGGAAGCGCCCATGCGCGGTAACGCAGGAACGCAAACGAAGGTGAGCGAAGGAGCGCAGAAGGAGGGCGAGCGTGGTAGGAAGGGCGAGAGCTGGTGGTCGGCGAGCGATAACCCATAGACAAGCAATGGATACTGCAAGAATTAAGCCGACGTTTGTGCGAAGAAACACTGTAGGTTCGAGCGACGGAACACCGTCGGTTCGCACGACGGCATGCGACGGAACACCGTCGGTTCTCGCGACGGAACACCGTCGGTTCTCGCGACGGAACACCGTCGGTTCGCGCGACGGAACACCGTCCGTCCGCGCGATGGAAAACCGTTGGTTCGCGCGCGGGCGAACATTGGAGAGCATGGGCGCGGACGCGCATGAGCGTAGACATGCAGGCACATGGGCGTGTGGGCGCGCAGGCGAATGATCGCGCGGGCGCACAGGCAAGCGGTCGCGCAGGCGAGCGGTCGCGCAGGCGAGAGGTCGCGCAGGCGAACGGTCGCGCAGGCGAACGGTCGCTCAGTCGAACGGTCGCGCAGGCAAACGGTCGCGCGGGCTCGCAGGCGAACAGTCGCGCATGCGAACGGTCGCGCGACCGGCGCGCAGGCGAGCAGTCGAGCGGTCGCGAGGGTGGGCAGGTGAATGAGCGCGAGTCCGAGGCGGAGATCGCAAGCGTTAGCGCGATGGCGAGGAAACGCGCTGCCGCGTGGGCGAGGAAGACCGCTGGCGATATGGATCAACAGGCGATCGGTGGTGAGCTGGTGAGCGCTAACGCGCAGGTTGGCGATGGGGCGTTGTGGCATGCCGACGCGATGGCGAGCAGCATGCGCAGGTGAGCGATCGCACGATGGCGAGCAGCATGCGCAGGTGAGCGATCGCGCGATGGCGAGCAGCATGCGCAGGTGAGCGATTGCGCGATGGCGAGCAGCATGCGAAGGTGAGCGATCGCGAGCAGCATGCGCAGGTGGGCGGTCGCGCGATGGCGATCAGCATGCGCAGGTGGGCGGTCTCGCGATGGCGATCAGCATGCGCAGGTGGGCGGTCGCGCGATGGCGATCAGCATGCGCAGGTGGGCGGTCGCGCGATGGCGAGCAGCATGCGCAGGTGGGCGGTCGCGCGATGGCGATCAGCATGCGCAGGTGGGCGGTCGCGCGATGGCGAGCAGCATCCGCAGGTGGGTGGTCGCGCGATGGCGAGCAGCATCCTTAGGTGGGCAGTCGCGCAATGGCGAGCAGCATCCGCAGGTGGGCGGTCGCGCGATGGCGAGCAGCATCCGCAGGTGGGCGATCGCGCGATGGCGAGCAGCATCCGCAGGTAGGCGATGGCGCGATGGCGCGATGGCGAGCAGCATCCGCAGGTAGGCTATCGCGCGATGGCGAGTAGCATGCGCAGGTGAGCTAGTAGCTGGCGAACCAAGTTCCTTCAGAAGTGTTGGAGAACGTTGGCGTGCCGGCTGTAACACACGCGGGCGATCCGGAGATCGCCGAGAGACAGGTGATCGCTGCCGAGCTGATGATCGCTGACGAGCAGAAGGCAACTTGTGGAAGCCTGCGCATAGAAGAAGAGTCCTTGACCCCGACCTGAACCGAAGTTCTAGATCGCGAGGCTGAATGTGGGTGCACAGGGCGCGTAACAGGAACCAACAGGAACAGCAGGGATGATCATCATGAGAGCGCTGACGAACAGGAGAGCGCTGATGAGCAGGAGAGCGCCTGTGCGCTAACACTGAGCAGGAGCAGGAGAGAACACAGCAGAAGGGCGCGCAGGGGAACCCTGACACGCAAGGGAACCCTGACACGCAAGGGAACCCTGACACGCAAGGGAAGAACCCCCGTGGGAGGCAACCCTTTGCCCCGAAGGGATCGTTGTCCGTCGGGAGACTGATGTCCGTCGGAAGACCGTTGTCTGTCCGTCGGGAGACTGATGTCCGTCGGAAGACCGTTGTCCGTTGGGAAGACTGTTGCCCGTCGGAAGACGAGATCAGACTGCTGTCCATCTGCACCAAGGCGGAAGATCAAGAAAAAGGAGTTGTAGGCTGCAAACGGAGATTCAAAAAGGCGCCTCTTAGCACCCTTATAGGGAGATGAGAGGCCCTACGACGAGGCGGACGGTGTGCCTTACGGCGAGGGAGGCCAACAGCAACAGAAGAATCCTCCGAAGAGGAGTCTCTATGAGTGTACTCTCTCGCGAACGAAAGAGAAACACTTCGTAGAAGAAACTGGTCAGCCAGTGACCTAAAAGGAGCAATCCTCCGAAGAGGAGCTCCTGCAGTTGCCCAGCCCCTTGAGCGAAACTGCAGGTGTGATCGCTCAGCACCAAGAGCATAGTCGCACGAAAAAAAGGCAAGAGAAGAACCCCCCAAAAGGGGAAAAACTCAAGCCTGGACAGGAAAAACTTCCCTCGGAAGGAAAGTTACCCGCCCAAGGAGGCAAGCCTCCTGATAGTTCTAAAATGAACTGGAGAGCTGTCCGTCATCACGGGAGTACTTCCAGTAGAAGGAGACACGCCCCTGACGAAAATACAAGGGGGGAGGCAGCAACAGCCGAATCCCCAGACCTCAACAAGACAGCTCACACCGTTGCCATATTACAGAAACGAACTAGATCGGTAACTGTAAAAAAAATAAAACAAAAAACATTAGTACACATTCATTCCCCCGGGAAGGCTCCGAAGAGGAATCCCGAGGGAAAGGAAACAAGAATTACACAACAGGCACGTGCCCTTACAACCACTTACACTCACGGAAGGAGAGCTGTAACCAAAATAGAATTATAACAATTATAATTATGTAACTATGTAATTATGTAACTTAAAAATGAATGAACACTAAAGAAAGAACGAAAACCCCGAAAGGAATCGTTCTACAAGCTGAAAAAAAAAAAAAAATACAATTAGATTCATAAACTAATTGAGACAAACGTACGGCGTAGCAACCCCCCCACACGGAAAGGAAGCTACAAGGGCGTAGTAACACATAGTAAAAGGGTGAACGACCTCAAGAGAGAGAGAGAGAGAAAGACATAAGTCAAACTCGATCGCCACCCATAAAATTACGCCGTGGTGGCCTAACTGCCGAGGACTCCACATAGATATCGTACACTACACACGCAACTCTGAAAAGAAAACTTACTGATTTCTATACTCAAATATATATACAAACATGAAAATATGTTTACATATATATTGAGTAAATGAAAAATAAGCGATTAAGTATAGACAAAACAAACAATGGCTGCCAAGAGAGGACCAAGATAGAGACGTCTGTCACAGTCCGAGCCAAAAGTGAAAGTGAGCATTCATCTGTGTGTGAGGGGGGGGAGGGGTAGCTAGCTACCACTCCCCTAACCCCCCCCCCCCCCCCCCGCTAACTAGCGCGGGAATAATACACCCTCGTTAAATTCTAATGGCTCGCCATTTCAGCTGCGCTAAAAGGTAAACCCATTGTAAATAGCGTGGTTTGTATTTCGGTTACGGAACAACTACAGTTTTGACCAAGTATCATAGTCCACCGAAGAAATGAAACATTTAATACCAACAAATGAATGTTATACAAACTGATGAACTGGATCTTCAATCAACATCCTAAGAAAACCAAGGACTGACATTCAAAGTTTACAAAACATTGAAGAAACATATCCAGGAAACACTACATTCAACGGAAATTGGACCGAAAACATTCACCCAAACATCAAGAGAGAGAGAAGAAATCGGACAGAAAACATTCACCCAAACATCAAGAGAGAGAGAGGAAATGACGACATCACACAACGCCATATAAACCGAAGCTAAGTACAATTTTCTTATTCATTTCAGTATTGAGCAGTGAGGTGTAGTTACCACAAGTCAATTGTCCATTATTACTGGGGTGAGTTGTTTGCTAATCTTCAATTTCCTTTCATTAAAGGAAACTGTGTTCAACTCCGAATTCTCATGTAGAATTTTTTTTTCTCTCTTTGCTAATTCCGTTTTCTTTCAGAAATTCTCAGGAAAATTCTTTGTATTCCGTTTTCTTTCAGAAGTTCTCGGGAAATATCTTTGTATTAGTATTATTGTTTTGGGGAATTTTGTTATAATATTTATCATTTAGTGTTTATGCGTTTACGCAGTAGACGTCTGGATTCATATAGATATTTTGATAGGATTGCAAGGGGTCGTAGAGATAGGAAAAGAAATACCGTAAACATGACGCCCCCTGTGAGCCCAGCCCCTGGACCGAGTAACCCAACAGCAGGACAGGGTAATCCCCTTCCTATTGTGACACTTGTAAATGCCCGATCTGCAATCCTTCCTTTTCAGGGTTGGGTTAATGGGTTCTTGCCTCACAATGTGGAGTCATGGATTTCATCCGTCGATGCCCATTTAAATGCCAAACAAATCGTAGACCCTTTTGTACAATTACAAGAAGCTAAAAGTTTTATAGACTTTTCTAAAGGAGATGCGAGTGCGTATTTAAGGGGTGTTTCCTTTCAAGAAGCAGTTACCTGGGATGATTTCAAAGTTAGGCTACGTGCAGTCTATGGGGGTGAAGAAGCCTTAGATGTAGTTTTAACATTAAGAAATACACTTAATCAAGCCACTATGACTCGGCTTAATGTTATTGAGAGAGCAGCTCTCATAGCTGATAGGCTTAATAAATATCAAGATATTTTAGGTAATTCCACTTGGGTTACTAGAGATAACATCTCCGTGAAAGATTTTTTACGATTAATGTATTTAACTTGCATGACACTTATGTTGCCTAAAGCTTTAGTGCGGTGTTTTGATAAAAAGTTAACGCCAGCAAGTACGGAATTGGATGTATATAAACAGATAAAGAAACATGTCTAAGTGTCCTGATCTTGATCCTGTGTTAACTCAAGTTCTTGCAAAAAATTATACAAAGCCACAACAAGTAAATGTAGTTAATAATAATCAAGTTGCGGGAATGACGTGTTATAATTGCAAACGTCAAGGTCACTTGATTGCGGACTGTAGAACGAAATTCTGTTCGATACATAATAGTTCGACTCATTCATATAGTCAGTGCTACTCGTGTAAGACACAACAGAATCCTAAAAATACACAGTCAATTCCACAGTCAGTTCCATATGGAAATAAAAAGAAAAATGACAAATTCGAAGATAATTTGTATTTTTCCTAACCATACAAACCTTAGCTATATACATTGGGTTTACCTTTTAGCGTAGCTGAAATGGCGAGCCATTAGAATTTAACGAGGGTGTATTACCCCCGCGCTAGTTAGCGGGGAGGGGGGGGGGTAGGGGAGTGGTAGCTAGCTACCCCTCCCCCCCTCACACACCGGTGAATGCTTCACTTTCACTTAGAGGTAGGACTTGTCTTGGGGGACAGGGCTGGCGGGAATATATATGTAAATAGCTAAGGTTTGTATGGTTAGGAAAAATACAAATTATCTTCGAATTTGTCATTTGCTCCGTAACCGAAATACAAACCACGCTACCGTATATACTCGTGTAATGTTCGACCCCCCTATTTTGCCTTCAAAATCATGAATTCATCATATACCTCATGTAATGTTTGAGTCTTGATTTTGGCAGTAGGCTAGAGGTTATGCCTCAATGGTCTTTTATCTCCAGCATACCATAATTACCAACAAAGTAAGGGTTATGCCTAAGTGCGACAAACAAATGTATAAAACAAATCGGAACAACACCTAAATACTAACATCTGTTTACAATAACAATTGAGTATTCAGCGTACATTTTCTAGCGAACACTTTAGTTGCAAACAGCCGATTATCATCACCGCCTAATAGCTTTCAAAAACAAGCAAACACTACAAGTAGCAAACAAAATTAGTTCATCGTTTTGAGTAACAAATTACCATTACCGGTAATTGCAGGTAATTACGGTGATTATAATTACCCGTTATGCAAATAATTTTTTTTCCTCACAATAAATATGAATAAGAATTTACTCATAACCCATCAAGATCTCTACCAATTAATATAAAGAATTTACTGCAAAATTCAAGCTTCAAGTTATTGCAGCCGCTGTCCGCTGAGACAAATAACGTTCAAGCCGTAAAAATGTATTGAGTTACCGAAACTAGCGTTTGAACTTGGAGAAAAAAAAAATGTGGATTCAATTAAGAAAAATTTTTGCGGTTTATTATTAATATCAATTAATATACCATACCAAGAAATCAACAGTAATGAATATGACAAATTCGAAGATAATTTGTATTTTTCCTAACCATACAAACCTTAGCTATTTACAATGGGTTTACCTTTTAGCGCAGCTGAAATGGCAAGCCATTAGAATTTAACGAGGGTGTATTACCCCCACGCTAGTTAGCGGGGGGGGGGGGGAGTGGTAGCTAGCTACTCCCCCCCCTCACACACAGATGAATGCTCACTTTCACTTAGAGGTAGGACTTGTCTTGGGGGACAGGGCTGGCGGGCAAATATGTGTAAATAGCCAAGGTTTGTATGGTTAGGAAAAATACAAATTATCTTCGAATTTGTCATTTGTTCCGTAACCGAAATACAAACCACGCTATTTACATTAGATGACTTACCCATTAGGTAGGGTGCAAAGTCCCCAGCCATACTGGCTTTGGCTTTTACCCGGGGACTCAGAATCCGAGTGAGTCGCACTCGAGAAAAGGAGTCCCTGCACCTCACAAGCTCCTTGCTCCGCAAGGAACCGTGTGGCCTACATAAGCTTGTATGTGAAGGAAAAAAGTATGACCCGTCCTAGGCAGTTGACCTACAGTTCCAGAAGGAACTATGGGTTAGGTCGTTCCCAATACCACCTCGTCAGGGTATGGGGGACGCAACAGTATTGACTCAATACTCGGAACACAAGGAAGCATGGTTTACCTGCAGAGGTTCGAGGTCAGCTATGTAGAGACCAGGATGCTGCCTCCCCGTAGAGGGGATGATGAAGGAAGAAATAAGGGCCAGACATACTTCTTTCATTCATGCAGACTAAAACCTGATAACAATGCCCTCAACCTTCTGCTACCTGTCCAAAAAGGAGCCCGAGGTTAGACCAGCTGTTGTATAGCCACCACAGAGTGATAGAAAACGTATCGAGACTCCTGTGGGTCACGCCCTGCAGGAAGCGGGCTGCGAAGGTCATTAGACGCTTCCAGACTCCAGATTGTAGCACCTGCGTCACAGAGTAGTATTACTCGAAGGCGAGGGACGTTGCGATGTATCCAACATCGTGCTGTAGGGCAACGTGACGGGGGAGGGTCTGGAAACAGGTCGAGATGAATGTCCATGAGTCCGGGCTGAAGAGGTA
The DNA here is from genome assembly GCF_036898095.1 of Palaemon carinicauda. Taxonomy (NCBI): domain Eukaryota; kingdom Metazoa; phylum Arthropoda; class Malacostraca; order Decapoda; family Palaemonidae; genus Palaemon; species Palaemon carinicauda. The sequence goes on from NC_090757.1 coordinate 65,213,099, forward strand.
TACTGGTGACTCTCACCCGTGTCCTCCTTGTGCTCCCAAATCGGCTGCAACTGAGGACAAACTGCAGCTGTTCCCAAAGCTAACCTCTCGATTCCTTTACTGGCAAGAAAGAGAAGGTTTTGGGATATCAGATACAGAATGGACTCGAAATCTTGAAGGAAATGGACCGAAGGGCCGGAACCCCAAGATTCTGAGTCTAGCCAACAACTCAGGAGCGAACCTGAATGTTGCCTTCCCCTCTTCCTTAGAAAGGGGGAGTCGTACGAGAACAAGAAGATTGCTTACACACTGGCCGTGGCCAGAGTGGGCAGGAGACCCAAGGCGGAATACAATCCGAGGCCTGTCGTAAAGGGTCTTGAGAAGATCTCTTAAAGGACTAAAAGTCTGAGCCATGCTCCAAGTTGGTGGTCTTCCTCCGACTAGGGCAGGGAAGATCGTAGCTTCGCATGAGCGAGGATAGATCCAGCGGGCAGGAAAAAGTTATTCCTTTAAGCCTGAAGGTCAGGGAAAGGCTGAGCGACAGGCTTCATTGCCGAGAGCGGAAAGGAGTTTCCTCCCGCCGAAAGGCAATAAGACCGTTATTGCTGGAGAAGAGGCCTCAAGGGAAGAGGTATATCTCCCACGGCACCAACCACCTTCGACTCTTCACTTTGCCTGGAAGACCCCTGCGGATGACTATCGCAGATGACGCGACCTCCGTACCGCGACTGTAGCGGGTTGTCTCTTCTTGAGGAGGAGGCGTAGTGTCTCCAGGCATGAAGCCGAAGCGACGCCCCGGTTCGGGAGAGATGTCGCAGTGTGGTTGGTTGAGTAGTCTGCGCCGTGGGAGAAGCCTTCCCAGGAGTTCCGTCAGGGGAAGCAGAGGGTCCAGAAACCGTTTTGCGCATAGTCCCAGTGGAACTCTCCCATTAAAAGGTTGACAGACAACCTGGTCTTGTTGAGACCCATTGTCCTCAGACAAAAAGGAGGGAAGACGCAGGCGTCGAAGTTGTCCCACCACCACCGGAATGCATCTTGCCAGAGTCTCGGGGTCTGAGACTGGGGGGAAGAACAGCGGAAGCTTGAGGTTCCAAGCTGTCGCGATCAGGTCCCCCAGACCAGGACTTGCTGGTTACCCAAGGTCAAAGACCCCCAGGTACACTCTCTCTACGAGGCTCTGCTCGGATAGTCGGAGAGAACATTCCCCTGCCTGGAATGAGAGAGCCGATGGTGGTATTGAGAGAATCTCAATCATCCTGGTATCTCTACTGCAAGATGTGAAGGTGTGAAAATGCGTCCCCTGCTGGTTAGAATACGCCAGAATCATGAAGTCGACGCGTACGGGGCGACTCGGCAGGAGCTGTAGGATCTGTAGAGGGGCCAGACTAAGGCCCCTAAGCCTGCCTGAATGATGGAGAGGTATCCTTCAGGTGTTGACCATAGGCCTGGACCGGAACATGCCCCCCCCCCTTTCCTTTGACGAGTCCGAGAACAGCATCAAGAATGTGGGGAAAGGACGAGAATATCCACTACCATCAAGAGGCTCCATAGGTCAACACCCATTGCAGGTCTAATAGTTCCGCTGGTCCCATAAGGGCCAGGAAGTCCGGTTAAACGTTGCCTGAAGCCACCGGAACTTGGACCGCCCCACATGGAACTTATCCTGAGGCGACCGTTCGGACTATAGACGGGTCAATGAGGAAAGGAGAACTAGGAAACGTTCCAAGGTAGGGCTGAAAGCTCTGCTTGACTGAGAACAGGTACTGCGACTCTCCTCAGTCTTGCCACAGTCAACTGAAAGGAAGGCTCGGAGGATGTGGTAACAGAATCTGGTGTCCCCAGGTGGTCACCCATCAAAGTACCGACCAGAACCGACGTTGCTTAACCTCGCTGGATGGACGAGAAGCGGGGTTTCCAACTTGGTAAGGCCGTTGACTCAATATCATGGCCAGATACTCCAGATGTTGAGGCAGAAGAAGAGAAGGCTCCAAGCAAAATACCATGAACCCACACTCATGGTAAGCATCCGGAAGCTTGTCCCAGCACTGAAGAAGGTCGAACCCGAGCCTACCGGAGTTGACCAGCCCTCCAAACAGCAGAGGAGGCGGAAGCCTGCACCTGAGCGGCCATGAGGAAGGCAGGGAGAGTTCTCTGGGGAAAAAAACCTGCTACGCCACGGCGGGATAGCCACACTGCATCATAAGCAGGAATACTTGCAGTCTAGGCTTAATTCGACGAGCTCCCTGGAAGATGGATGGAATGAAAACTGAAAGTACCCATCCTTCCGATCCAGGGCCTAAGGAGTCCTGTCGCCTCGTTACCAGTCTGATCGATTCTGCTGTTCTACGCTGGACGAAGTTTGTCCGACAAACTTCATCAGGGCTGAGAGGTCGACTACGGAACTCCCCTCTCAGATCCTTCCTTACAAGAAAGGTTCGACTGAAGAGGCCGGGGGTGAAGCCGTCGATGATCCTATGGAAGACCTTCGCCTAAGGTATGGATCATTCTACCCAACCGGGCAACTCTTGCTGACGCTATGGCATAGAGGTTCAGAGACACTGAATTCGCTGACAGAGACGGCAGGCGCGATATCCTTGGCTGATCACAGAGATTGTGCGGGAATGGGCATCGGGAAGCTGTCATTCGGATGAGTAACCTTAAGCATCCTCCCAGCGAAAAACCTGCAATCCTAGAGTTCGTGAACTCTGCCGCTCCTTTTAGGACTATGCCCCCCCGGTGGAGCCTCCCGTGCCATCTGTTCCTGACAGGAGGAAACTGCAATTGGACACCTTGTCCCAGTTGTCGTAGCCGATAACTTAGGCCGACGTGGTTGAAAAAAAAGGGCGCTGGAGCCCTGCAGAGTCTGGAAGAAAGCGCCATGGAGGAGTGAAAACGGAAGTCGATTTCTTCCGCACAGCCGCTGTCTAAGTCTTTGTCCTTGGGCACAAACAAACTCTTCTCAAGGATGGAAGGGTGTCTGAGGTCGTCGACCTCTACAGATGAGACACCCAAAGGAAGCCCTCAGTCAGCGCGTCCAGATGGTACAACATCGAGCTTGTCCACAAGTTAGATACTTAACGACGAAAGGACAAGGTGCTTGAGCTCGAGAGGAGGAAAGTACCCATGATCTTCCTGTAGCTTCCTTGAACCAAACCTCGGGCCATAACCGAGGAGGGAAAGGACCTGGTAAGCACCCAGAGGAAGGGGTAAGCAGTCACCCCTTGTCCGATGGAGAAATCTCGAACGGAAAGCCCAAAATCCTTCCAGGGAATGACGGGGAAGGGCTAACCCAGGTTCTGGAAAGAGGAGTGTTGCTCAGATCTCCCTGAAGTTTCTCCTATTCTTGCAAGTGCAATGCTCTGCGTTTACGGGGTGAGGCCGTGTTCTGGAAATACGCTCCAGAAGAACTCGCCAGTCTGGCCATGCTGCGAAAACCCCAATGGGAATCATGGTCGCAATCGCCCTGGAGCTCGCGCGATGGTAATTCAAAGATTTGCGCGTGGGCGAACGTGGAAGCGCCCATGCGCGGTAACGCAGGAACGCAAACGAAGGTGAGCGAAGGAGCGCAGAAGGAGGGCGAGCGTGGTAGGAAGGGCGAGAGCTGGTGGTCGGCGAGCGATAACCCATAGACAAGCAATGGATACTGCAAGAATTAAGCCGACGTTTGTGCGAAGAAACACTGTAGGTTCGAGCGACGGAACACCGTCGGTTCGCACGACGGCATGCGACGGAACACCGTCGGTTCTCGCGACGGAACACCGTCGGTTCTCGCGACGGAACACCGTCGGTTCGCGCGACGGAACACCGTCCGTCCGCGCGATGGAAAACCGTTGGTTCGCGCGCGGGCGAACATTGGAGAGCATGGGCGCGGACGCGCATGAGCGTAGACATGCAGGCACATGGGCGTGTGGGCGCGCAGGCGAATGATCGCGCGGGCGCACAGGCAAGCGGTCGCGCAGGCGAGCGGTCGCGCAGGCGAGAGGTCGCGCAGGCGAACGGTCGCGCAGGCGAACGGTCGCTCAGTCGAACGGTCGCGCAGGCAAACGGTCGCGCGGGCTCGCAGGCGAACAGTCGCGCATGCGAACGGTCGCGCGACCGGCGCGCAGGCGAGCAGTCGAGCGGTCGCGAGGGTGGGCAGGTGAATGAGCGCGAGTCCGAGGCGGAGAACGCAAGCGTTAGCGCGATGGCGAGGAAACGCGCTGCCGCGTGGGCGAGGAAGACCGCTGGCGATATGGATCAACAGGCGATCGGTGGTGAGCTGGTGAGCGCTAACGCGCAGGTTGGCGATGGGGCGTTGTGGCATGCCGACGCGATGGCGAGCAGCATGCGCAGGTGAGCGATCGCACGATGGCGAGCAGCATGCGCAGGTGAGCGATCGCGCGATGGCGAGCAGCATGCGCAGGTGAGCGATTGCGCGATGGCGAGCAGCATGCGAAGGTGAGCGATCGCGAGCAGCATGCGCAGGTGGGCGGTCGCGCGATGGCGATCAGCATGCGCAGGTGGGCGGTCTCGCGATGGCGATCAGCATGCGCAGGTGGGCGGTCGCGCGATGGCGATCAGCATGCGCAGGTGGGCGGTCGCGCGATGGCGAGCAGCATGCGCAGGTGGGCGGTCGCGCGATGGCGATCAGCATGCGCAGGTGGGCGGTCGCGCGATGGCGAGCAGCATCCGCAGGTGGGTGGTCGCGCGATGGCGAGCAGCATCCTTAGGTGGGCAGTCGCGCAATGGCGAGCAGCATCCGCAGGTGGGCGGTCGCGCGATGGCGAGCAGCATCCGCAGGTGGGCGATCGCGCGATGGCGAGCAGCATCCGCAGGTAGGCGATGGCGCGATGGCGCGATGGCGAGCAGCATCCGCAGGTAGGCTATCGCGCGATGGCGAGTAGCATGCGCAGGTGAGCTAGTAGCTGGCGAACCAAGTTCCTTCAGAAGTGTTGGAGAACGTTGGCGTGCCGGCTGTAACACACGCGGGCGATCCGGAGATCGCCGAGAGACAGGTGATCGCTGCCGAGCTGATGATCGCTGACGAGCAGAAGGCAACGCGTGGAAGCCTGCGCATAGAAGAAGAGTCCTTGACCCCGACCTGAACCGAAGTTCTAGATCGCGAGGCTGAATGTGGGTGCACAGGGCGCGTAACAGGAACCAACAGGAACAGCAGGGATGATCATCATGAGAGCGCTGACGAACAGGAGAGCGCTGATGAGCAGGAGAGCGCCTGTGCGCTAACACTGAGCAGGAGCAGGAGAGAACACAGCAGAAGGGCGCGCAGGGGAACCCTGACACGCAAGGGAACCCTGACACGCAAGGGAACCCTGACACGCAAGGGAAGAACCCCCGTGGGAGGCAACCCTTTGCCCCGAAGGGATCGTTGTCCGTCGGGAGACTGATGTCCGTCGGAAGACCGTTGTCTGTCCGTCGGGAGACTGATGTCCGTCGGAAGACCGTTGTCCGTTGGGAAGACTGTTGCCCGTCGGAAGACGAGATCAGACTGCTGTCCATCTGCACCAAGGCGGAAGATCAAGAAAAAGGAGTTGTAGGCTGCAAACGGAGATTCAAAAAGGCGCCTCTTAGCACCCTTATAGGGAGATGAGAGGCCCTACGACGAGGCGGACGGTGGGCCTTACGGCGAGGGAGGCCAACAGCAACAGAAGAATCCTCCGAAGAGGAGTCTCTATGAGTGTACTCTCTCGCGAACGAAAGAGAAACACTTCGTAGAAGAAACTGGTCAGCCAGTGACCTAAAAGGAGCAATCCTCCGAAGAGGAGCTCCTGCAGTTGCCCAGCCCCTTGAGCGAAACTGCAGGTGTGATCGCTCAGCACCAAGAGCATAGTCGCACGAAAAAAAGGCAAGAGAAGAACCCCCCAAAAGGGGAAAAACTCAAGCCTGGACAGGAAAAACTTCCCTCGGAAGGAAAGTTACCCGCCCAAGGAGGAAAGCCTCCTGATAGTTCTAAAATGAACTGGAGAGCTGTCCGTCATCACGGGAGTACTTCCAGTAGAAGGAGACACGCCCCTGACGAAAATACAAGGGGGGAGGCAGCAACAGCCGAATCCCCAGACCTCAACAAGACAGCTCACACCGTTGCCATATTACAGAAACGAACTAGATCGGTAACTGTAAAAAAAATAAAACAAAAAACATTAGTACACATTCATTCCCCCGGGAAGGCTCCGAAGAGGAATCCCGAGGGAAAGGAAACAAGAATTACACAACAGGCACGTGCCCTTACAACCACTTACACTCACGGAAGGAGAGCTGTAACCAAAATAGAATTATAACAATTATAATTATGTAACTATGTAATTATGTAACTTAAAAATGAATGAACACTAAAGAAAGAACGAAAACCCCGAAAGGAATCGTTCTACAAGCTGAAAAAAAAAAAAACTACAATTAGATTCATAAACTAATTGAGACAAACGTACGGCGTAGCAACCCCCCCACACGGAAAGGAAGCTACAAGGGCGTAGTAACACATAGTAAAAGGGTGAACGACCTCAAGAGAGAGAGAGAGAGAAAGACATAAGTCAAACTCGATCGCCACCCATAAAATTACGCCGTGGTGGCCTAACTGCCGAGGACTCCACATAGATATCGTACACTACACACGCAACTCTGAAAAGAAAACTTACTGATTTCTATACTCAAATATATATACAAACATGAAAATATGTTTACATATATATTGAGTAAATGAAAAATAAGCGATTAAGTATAGACAAAACAAACAATGGCTGCCAAGAGAGGATCAAGATAGAGACGTCTGTCACAGTCCGAGCCAAAAGTGAAAGTGAGCATTCATCTGTGTGTGAGGGGGGGGAGGGGTAGCTAGCTACCACTCCCCTAACCCCCCCCCCCCCCCCGCTAACTAGCGCGGGAATAATACACCCTCGTTAAATTCTAATGGCTCGCCATTTCAGCTGCGCTAAAAGGTAAACCCATTGTAAATAGCGTGGTTTGTATTTCGGTTACGGAACAACTACAATTTTGACCAAGTATCATAGTCCACCGAAGAAATGAAACATTTAATACCAACAAATGAATGTTATACAAACTGATGAACTGGATCTTCAATCAACATCCTAAGAAAACCAAGGACTGACATTCAAAGTTTACAAAACATTGAAGAAACATATCCAGGAAACACTATATTCAACGGAAATTGGACCGAAAACATTCACCCAAACATCAAGAGAGAGAGAAGAAATCGGACAGAAAACATTCACCCAAACATCAAGAGAGAGAGAGGAAATGACGACATCACACAACGCCATATAAACCGAAGCTAAGTACAATTTTCTTATTCATTTCAGTATTGAGCAGTGAGGTGTAGTTACCACAAGTCAATTGTCCATTATTACTGGGGTGAGTTGTTTGCTAATCTTCAATTTCCTTTCATTAAAGGAAACTGTGTTCAACTCCGAATTCTCATGTAGAATTTTTTTTTCTCTCTTTGCTAATTCCGTTTTCTTTCAGAAATTCTCAGGAAAATTCTTTGTATTCCGTTTTCTTTCAGAAGTTCTCGGGAAATATCTTTGTATTAGTATTATTGTTTTGGGGAATTTTGTTATAATATTTATCATTCAGTGTTTATGCGTTTACGCAGTAGACGTCTGGATTCATATAGATATTTTGATAGGATTGCAAGGTGTCGTAGAGATAGGAAAAGAAATACCGTAAACATGATGCCCCCTGTGAGCCCAGCCCCTGGACCGAGTAACCCAACAGCAGGACAGGGTAATCCCCTTCCTATTGTGACACTTGTAAATGCTCGATCTGCAATCCTTCCTTTTCAGGGTTGGGTTAATGGGTTCTTGCCTCACAATGTGGAGTCATGGATTTCATCCGTCGATGCCCATTTAAATGCCAAACAAATCGTAGACCCTTTTGTACAATTACAAGAAGCTAAAAGTTTTATAGACTTTTCTAAAGGAGATGCGAGTGCGTATTTAAGGGGTGTTTCCTTTCAAGAAGCAGTTACCTGGGATGATTTCAAAGTTAGGCTACGTGCAGTCTATGGGGGTGAAGAAGCCTTAGATGTAGTTTTAACATTAAGAAATACACTTAATCAAGCCACTATGACTCGGCTTAATGTTATTGAGAGAGCAGCTCTCATAGCCGATAGGCTTAATAAATATCAAGATATTTTAGGTAATTCCACTTGGGTTACTAGAGATAACATCTCCGTGAAAGATTTTTTACGATTAATGTATTTAACTTGCATGACACTTATGTTGCCTAAAGCTTTAGTGCGGTGTTTTGATAAAAAGTTAACGCCAGCAAGTACGGAATTGGATGTATATAAACAGATAAAGAAACATGTCTAAGTGTCCTGATCTTGATCCTGTGTTAACTCAAGTTCTTGCAAAAAATTATACAAAGCCACAACAAGTAAATGTAGTTAATAATAATCAAGTTGCGGGAATGACGTGTTATAATTGCAAACGTCAAGGTCACTTGATTGCGGACTGTAGAACGAAATTCTGTTCGATACATAATAGTTCGACTCATTCATATAGTCAGTGCTACTCGTGTAAGACACAACAGAATCCTAAAAATACACAGTCAATTCCACAGTCAGTTCCATATGGAAATAAAAAGAAAAATGACAAATTCGAAGATAATTTGTATTTTTCCTAACCATACAAACCTTAGCTATATACATTGGGTTTACCTTTTAGCGTAGCTGAAATGGCGAGCCATTAGAATTTAACGAGGGTGTATTACCCCCGCGCTAGTTAGCGGGGAGGGGGGGGGGGGGTAGGGGAGTGGTAGCTAGCTACCCCTCCCCCCCTCACACACCGGTGAATGCTTCACTTTCACTTAGAGGTAGGACTTGTCTTGGGGGACAGGGCTGGCGGGAATATATATGTAAATAGCTAAGGTTTGTATGGTTAGGAAAAATACAAATTATCTTCGAATTTGTCATTTGCTCCGTAACCGAAATACAAACCACGCTACCGTATATACTCGTGTAATGTTCGACCCCCCTATTTTGCCTTCAAAATCATGAATTCATCATATACCTCATGTAATGTTTGAGTCTTGATTTTGGCAGTAGGCTAGAGGTTATGCCTCAATGGTCTTTTATCTCCAGCATACCATAATTACCAACAAAGTAAGGGTTATGCCTAAGTGCGACAAACAAATGTATAAAACAAATCGGAACAACACCTAAATACTAACATCTGTTTACAATAACAATTGAGTATTCAGCGTACATTTTCTAGCGAACACTTTAGTTGCAAACAGCCGATTATCATCACCGCCTAATAGCCTAATAGCTTTCAAAAACAAGCAAACACTACAAGTAGCAAACAAAATTAGTTCATCGTTTTGAGTAACAAATTACCATTACCGGTAATTGCAGGTAATTACGGTGATTTTAATTACCCGTTATGCAAATAATTTTTTTTCCTCACAATAAATATGAATAAGAATTTACTCATAACCCATCAAGATCTCTACCAATTAATATAAAGAATTTACTGCAAAATTCAAGCTTCAAGTTATTGCAGCCGCTGTCCGCTGAGACAAATAACGTTCAAGCCGTAAAAATGTATTGAGTTACCGAAACTAGCGTTTGAACTTGGAGAAAAAAAAAATGTGGATTCAATTAAGAAAAATTTTTGCGGTTTATTATTAATATCAATTAATATACCATACCAAGAAATCAACAGTAATGAATATGACAAATTCGAAGATAATTTGTATTTTTCCTAACCATACAAACCTTAGCTATTTACAATGGGTTTACCTTTTAGAGCAGCTGAAATGGCGAGCCATTAGAATTTAACGAGAGTGTATTACCCCCACGCTAGTTAGCGGGGGGGGGGGGAGGGGAGTGGTAACTAGCTACCCCTCCCCCCCCTCACACACAGATGAATGCTCACTTTCACTTAGAGGTAGGACTTGTCTTGGGGGACAGGGCTGGCGGGCAAATATGTGTAAATAGCCAAGGTTTGTATGGTTAGGAAAAATACAAATTATCTTCGAATTTGTCATTTGTTCCGTAACCGAAATACAAACCACGCTATTTACAATAGATGACTTACCCATTAGGTAGGGTACAAAGTCCCCAGCCATACTGGCTTTGGCTTTTACCCGGGGACTCAGAATCCGAGTGAGTCGCACTCGAGAAAAGGAGTCCCTGCACCTCACAAGCTCCTTGCTCCGCAAGGAACCGTGTGGCCTACATAAGCTTGTGTGTGAAGGAAAAAGTGTGACCCGTCCTAGGCAGTTGACCTACAGTTCCAGAAGGAACTCTGGGTTAGGACGTTCCCAATACCACCTCGTCAGGGTATGGGGGACGCAACAGTATTGACTCAATACTCGGAACACAAGGAAGCATGGTTTACCTGCAGAGGTTCGAGGTCAGCTATGTAGAGACTAGGATGCTGCCTCCCCGTAGAGGGGATGATGAAGAAAGAAATAAGGGCCAGACATACTTCTTTCATTCATGTAGACTAAAACCTGATAACAATGCCCTCAACCTTCTGCTACCTGTCCAAAAAGGAGCCCGAGGTTACACCAGCTGTTGTATAGCCACCACAGAGTGATAGAAAACGTATCGAGACTCCTGTGGGTCACGCCCTGCAGGAAGCGGGCTGCGAAGATCATTAGACGCTTCCAGACTCCAGCTTGTAGCACCTGCGTCACAGAGTAGTATTACACGAAGGCGAGGGACGTTGCGATGTATCCAACATCGTGCTGTAGGGCGACGTGACGGGGGAGGGTCTGGAAACAGGTCGAGATGAATGTCCATGAGTCCGGGCTGAAGAGGTATACTGGTGACTCTCACCCGTGTCCTCCTTGTGCTCCCAAATCGGCTGCAACTGAGGACAAACTGCAGCTGTTCCCAAAGCTAACCTCTCGATTCCTTTACTGGCAAGAAAGAGAAGGTTTTGGGATATCAGATACAGAATGGACTCGAAATCTTGAAGGAAATGGACCGAAGGGCCGGAACCCCAAGATTCTGAGTCTAGCCAACAACTCAGGAGCGAACCTGAATGTTGCCTTCCCCTCTTCCTTAGAAAGGGGGAGTCGTACGAGAACAAGAAGATTGCTTACACACTGGCCGTGGCCAGAGTGAGCAGGAGACCCAAGGCGGAATACAATCCGAGGCCTGTCATAAAGGGTCTTGAGAAGATCTCTTAAAGGACTAAAAGTCTGAGCCATGCTCCAAGTTGGAGGTCTTCCTCCGACTAGGGCAGGGAAGATCGTAGCTTCGCATGAGCGAGCAAAGATCCAGCGGGCAGGAAAAAGTTATTCCTTTAAGCCTGAAGGTCAGGGAAAGGCTGAGTGACAGGCTTCATTGCCGAGAGCGGAAAGGAGTTTCCTCCCGCCAAAAGGCAATAAGACCGTTATTGCTGGAGAAGAGGCCTCAAGGGAAGAGGTATATCTCCCACGGCACCAACCACCTTCGACTCTTCACTTTGCCTGGAAGACCCCTGCGGATGACTATCGCAGATGACGCGACCTCCGTACCGCGACTGTAGCGGGTTGTCTCTTCATGAGGAGGAGGCGTAGTGTCTCCAGGCATGAAGCCGAAGCGACGCCCCGGTTCGGGAGAGATGTCGCAGTGTGGTTGGTTGAGTAGTCTGCGCCGTGGGAGAAGCTCTCCCAGGAGTTCCGTCAGTGGAAGCAGAGGGTCCAGAAACCGTTCTGCGCATAGTCCCAGTGGAACTCTCCCATTAAAAGGTTGACAGACAACCTGGTCTTGTTGAGACCCATTGTCCTCAGACAAAAAGGAGGGAAGACGCAGGCGTCGAAGTTGTCCCACCACCACCGGAATGCATCTTGCCAGAGTCTCGGGGTCTGAGACTGGGGGGAAGAACAGCGGAAGCTTTAGGTTCCAAGCTGTCGCGATCAGGTCCCCCAGACCAGGACTTGCTGGTTACCCAAGGTCAAAGACCCCCAGGTACACTCTCTCTACGAGGCTTTGTTCGGATAGTCGGAGAGAACATTCCCCTGCCTGGAATGAGAGAGCCGATGGTGGTATTTAGAGAATCTCAATCATCCTGGTATCTCTACTGCAAGATGTGAAGGTGTGAAAATGCGTCCCCTGCTGGTTAGAATACGCCAGAATCATGAAGTCGACGCGCACGGGGCGACTCGGCAGGAGCTGTAGGATCTGTAGAGGGGCCAGACTAAGGCCCCTAAGCCTGCCAGAATGATGGAGAGGTATCCTTCAGGTCTTGACCATAGGCCTGGACCGGAACATGCCCCCCCCCCCTTTCCTTTGACGAGTCCGAGAACAGCATCAAGAATGTGGGGAAAGGACGAGAATATCCACTACCATCAAGAGGCTCCATAGGTCAACACCCATTGCAGGTCTAATAGTTCCGCTGGTCCCATAGGGGCCAGGAAGTCCTGTTAAACGTTGCCTGAAGCCACCGGAAGTTGGACCGCCCCACATGGAACTTATCCTGAGGCGACCATTCGGACTATAGACGGGTCAATGAGGAAAGGAGAACTAGGAAACGTTCCAAGGTAGGGCTGAAAGCTCTGCTTGACTGAGAACAGGTACTGCGACTCTCCTCAGTCTTGCCACAGTCAACTGAAAGGAAGGCTCGGAGGATGTGGTAACAGAATCTGGTGTCCCCAGGTGGTCACCCATCAAAGTACCGACCAGAACCGACGTTGCTTAACCTCGCTGGACGGACGAGAAGCGGGGTTTCCAACTTGGTAAGGCCGTTGACTCAATACCATGGCCAGATACTCCAGATGTTGAGGCAGAAGAAGAGAAGGCTCCAAGCAAAATACCATGAACCCACACTCATGGTAAGCATCCGGAAGCTTGTCCCGGCGCTGAAGAAGGTCGAACCCGAGCCTACCGGTGTTGACCAGCCCTCCAAACAGCAGAGGAGGCGGAAGCCTGCACCTGAGCGGCCATGAGGAAGGCAGGGAGAGTTCTCTGGGGAAAAAAACCTGCAATGCCACGGCGGGGTAGCCACACTGCATCATAAGCAGGAATACTTGCAGTCTAGGCTTAATTCGACGAGCTCCATGGAAGATGGATGGAATGAAAACTGAAAGCACCCGTCCTTCCGATCCAGGGCCTAAGGAGTCCTGTCGCCTCGTTACCAGTCTGATCGATTCTGCTGTTCTACGCTGGACGAAGTTTGTCCGACAAACTTCATCAGGGCTGAGAGGTCGACTACGGAACTCCCCTCTCAGATCCTTCCTTACAAGAAAGGTTCGACTGAAGAGGCCGGGGGTGAAGCCGTCGATGATCCTATGGAAGACCTTCGCCTAAGGTATGGATCATTCTGCCCAACCGGGCAACTCTTGCTGACGCTATGGCATAGAGGTTCAGAGACACTGAATTCGCTGACAGAGACGGCAGGCGCGATATCCTTGGCTGATCACAGAGATTGTGCGGGAATGGGCATCGGGAAGCTGTCATTCGGATGAGTAACCTTAAGCATCCTCCCAGCGAAAAACCTGCAATCCTAGAGTTCGTGAACTCTGCCGCTCCTTTTAGGACTATGCCCCCCCGGTGGAGCCTCCCGTGCCATCTGTTCCTGACAGGAGGAAACTGCAATTGGACACCTTGTCCCAGTTGTCGTAGCCGATAACTTAGGCCGACGTGGTTGAAAAAAAAGGGCGCTGGAGCCCTGCAGAGTCTGGAAGAAAGCGCCTTGGAGGAGTGAAAACGGCAGTCGATTTCTTCCGCACAGCCGCTGTCTAAGTCTCTGTCCTTGGGCACAATCAAACTCTTCTGAAGGATGGAAGGGTGTCTGAGGTCGTCGACCTCTACAGATGAGACACCCAAAGGAAGCCCTCAGTCAGCGCGTCCAGATGGTACAACATCGAGCTTGTCCACAAGTTAGATACTTAACGACGAAAGGACAAGGTGCTTGAGCTCGAGAGGAGGAAAGTACCCATGATCTTCCTGTAGCTTCCTTGAACCAAACCTCGGGCAGTAACCGAGGAGGGAAAGGACCTGGTAAGCACCCAGAGGAAGGGGTAAGCAGTCACCCCTTGTCCGAGGGAGAAATCTCGAACGGAAAGCCAAAAATCCTTCCAGGGAATGACGGGGAAGGGCTAACCCAGGTTCTGGAAAGAGGAGTGTTGCTCAGATCTCCCTGAAGTTTCTCCTATTCTTGCAAGTGCAATGCTCTGCGTTTACGGGGTGAGGCCGTGTTCTGGAAATACGCTCCAGAAGAACTCGCCAGTCTGGCCATGCTGCGAAAACCCCAATGGGAATCGTGGTCGCAATCGCCCTGGAGCTCGCGCGATGGTAATTCAAAGATTTGCGCGTGGGCGGACGTGGAAGCGCCCATGCGCGGTAACGCAGGAACGCAAACGAAGGTGAGCGAAGGAGCGCAGAAGGAGGGAGCGTGGTAGGAAGGGCGAGAGCTGGTGGTCGGCGAGCGATAACCCATAGACAAGCAATGGATACTGCAAGAATTAAGCCGACGTTTGTGCGAAGAAACACCGTAGGTTCGAGCGACGGAACACCGTCGGTTCGCACGACGGCGTGCAACAGAACACCGTCGGTTCTCGCGACGGAACACCGTCGGTTCGCGCGACGGAACACCGTTCGTCCGTGCGATGGAAAACCGTTGGTTCGCGCGCGGGCGAACATTGGAGAGCATGGGCGCGGACGCGCATGAGCGTAGACGTGCAGGCACATGGGCGTGTGGGCGCGCAGGCGAATGATCGCGCGGGCGCACAGGCAAGCGGTCGCGCAGGCGAGTGGTCGCGCAGGCGAGCGGTCGCGCAGGCGAGAGGTCGCGCAGGCGAACGGTCGCGCAGGCGAACGGTTGCTCAGTCGAACGGTCGCGCAGGCAAACGGTCGCGCGGGCTCGCAGGCGAACGGTCGCGCATGCGAACGGTCGCGCGACCGGCGCGCAGGCGAGCAGTCGAGCGGTCGCGAGGGTGGGCAGGTGAATGAGCGTGAGTCCGAGGCGGTGAACGCAAGCGTTAACGCGATGGCGAGGAAACGCGCTGCCGCGTGGGCGAGGAAGACCGCTGGCGATATGGATCAATAGGCGATCGGTGGTGAGCTGGTGAGCGCTAACGCGCAGGTTGGCGATGGGGCGTTGTGGCATGCCGACGCGATGGCGAGCAGCATGCGCAGGTGAGCGATCGCACGATGGCGAGCAGCATGCGCAGGTGAGCGATCGCGCGATGGCGAGCAGCATGCGCAGGCGAGCGATCGGCGATGGCGAGCAGCATGCGAAGGTGAGCGATTGCGAGCAGCATGCGCAGGTGGGCGGTCGCGCGATGGCGATCAGCATGCGCAGGTGGGCGGTCGCGCGATGGCGATCAGCATGCGCAGGTGGGCGGTCGCGCGATGGCGATCACCATGTGCAGGTGGGCGGTCGCGCGATGGCGAGCAGCATCCGCAGGTGGGCGGTCGCGCGATGGCGAGCAGCATCCTTAGGTGGGCGGTCGCGCGATGGCGAGCAGCATCCTTAGGTGGGCGGTCGCGCGATGGCGAGCAGCATCCGCGGGTGGGCGGTCGCGCGATGGCGAGCAGCATCCGCAGGTGGGCGATCGCGCGATGGCGAGCAGCATCCGCAGGTAGGCGATGGCGCGATGGCGAGCAGCATCCGCAGGTAGGCGACCGCGCGATGGCGAGCAGCATGCGCAGGAGAGCTAGTAGCTGGCGAACCATGTTCCTTCAAAAATGTTGGAGAACGTTGGCGTGCCGGCTGTAACACACGCGGGTGATCCGGAGATCGCCGAGAGACAGGTGATCGCTGCCGAGCTGATGATCGCTGACGAGCAGAAGGCAACGCGTGGAAGCCTGCGCATAGAAGAAGAGTCCTTGACCCCGACCTGAACCGAAGTTCTAGATCGCGAGGCTGAATGTGGGTGCACAGGGCGCGTAACAGGAACCAACAGGAACAGCAGGGATGATCATCATGAGAGCGCTGACGAACAGGAGAGCGCTGATGAGCAGGAGAGCGCCTGTGCGCTAACACTGAGTAGGAGCAGGAGAGAACACAGCAGAAGGGCGCGCAGGGGAACCCTGACACGCAAGGGAACCCTGACACGCAAGGGAAGAACCCCCGTGGGAGGCAACCCTTTGCCCCGAAGGGATCGTTTTCCGTCGGGAGACTGATGTCCGTCGGAAGACCGTTGTCTGTCCGCCGGGAGACTGATGTCCGTCGGAAGACCGTTGTCCGTTGGGAAGACTGTTGCCCGTCGGAAGACGAGATTAGACTGCTGTCCATCTGCACCAAGGCGGAAGATCAAGAAAAAGGAGTTGTAGCCTGCAAATGGAGATTCAAAAAGGCGCCTCTTAGCACCCTTATAGGGAGATGAGAGGCCCTACGACGAGGCGGACGGTGTGCCTTACGGCGAGGGCGGCCAACAGCAACAGAAGAATCCTCCGAAGAGGAGTCTCTATGAGTGTACTCTCTCGCGAACGAAAGAGAAACACTTTGTAGAAGAGACTGGTCAGCCAGTGACCTAAAAGGAGCAATCCTCCGAAGAGGAGCTCCTGCAGTTGCCCAGCCCCTTGAGCGAAACTGCAGGTGTGATCGCTCAGCACCAAGAGCATAGTCGCACGAAAAAAAGGCAAGAGAAGAACCCCCCAAAAGGGGAAAAACTCAAGCCTGGACAGGAAAAACTTCCCTCGGAAGGAAAGTTACCCGCCCAAGGAGGCAAGCCTCCTGATAGTTCTAAAATGAACTGGAGAGCTGTCCGTCGTCACGGGAGTACTTCCAGTAGAAGGAGACACGCCCCTGACGAAAATACAAGGGGGGAGGCAGCAACAGCCGAATCCCCAGGCCTCAACAAGACAGCTCACACCGTTGCCATATTACAGAAACGAACTAGATCGGTAACTGTAAAAAAATAAAACAAAAAACATTAGTACACATTCATTCCCCCGGGAAGGCTCCGAAGAGGAATCCCGAGGGAAAGGAAACAAGAATTACACAACAGGCACGTGCCCTTACAACCACTTACACTCACGGAAGGAGAGCTGTAACCAAAACAGAATTATAACAATTATAATTATGTAACTATGTAATTATGTAATTTAAAAATGAATGAACACTAAAGAAAGAACGAAAACCCCGAAAGGAATCGTTCTACAAGCTGAAAAAAAAAAAAAACTACAATTAGATTCATAAACTAATTGAGACAAACGTACGGCGTAGCAACCCCCCCACACGGAAAGGAAGCTACAAGGGCGTAGTAACACATAGTAAAAAGGTGAACGACCTCAAGAGAGAGAGAGAGAGAAAGACATAAGTCAAACTCGATCGCCACCCATAAAATTACGCCGTGGTGGCCTAACTGCCGAGGACTCCACGTAGATATCGTACACTACACACGCAACTCTGAAAAGGAAACTTACTGATTTCTATACTCAAATATATATACAAACATGAAAATATGTTTACATATATATTGAGTAAATGAAAAGTAAGCGATTAAGTATAGACAAAACAAACAATGGCTGCCAAGAGAGGACCAAGATAGAGACGTCTGTCACAGTCCGAGCCAAAAGTGAAAGTGAGCATTCATCTGTGTGTGAGGGGGGGGGGAGGGGTAGCTAGCTACCACTCCCCTAAACCCACCCCCCCCCCCCGCTAACTAGCGCGGGAATAATACACCCTCATTAAATTCTAATGGCTCGCCATTTCAGCTGCACTAAAAGGTAAACCCATTGTAAATAGCGTGGTTTGTATTTCGGTTACGGAACAACTACAATTTTGACCAAGTATCATAGTCCACCGAAGAAATGAAACATTTAATACCAACAAATGAATGTTATACAAACTGATGAACTGGATCTTCAATCAACATCCTAAGAAAACCAAGGACTGACATTCAAAGTTTACAAAACATTGAAGAAACATATCCAGGAAACACTACATTCAACGGAAATCGGACCGAAAACATTCACCCAAACATCAAGAGAGAGAGAGGAAATCGGACAGAAAACATTCACCCAAACATCAAGAGAGAGAGAGGAAATGACGACATCACACAACACCATATAAACCGAAGCTAAGTACAATTTTCTTATTCATTTCAGTATTGAGCAGTGAGGTGTAGTTACCACAAGTCAATTGTCCATTATTACTGGGGTGAGTTGTTTGCTGATCTTCAATTTCCTTTCATTAAAGGAAACTGTGTTCAACTCCGAATTCTCATGTAGAATTTTTTTTTTCTCTCTTTGCTAATTCCGTTTTCTTTCAGAAATTCTCAGGAAAATTCTTTGTATTCCGTTTTCTTTCAGAAGTTCTCGGGAAATATCTTTGTATTAGTATTATTGTTTTGGGGAATTTTGTTATAATCTTTATCATTTAGTGTTTATGCGTTTACGCAGTAGACGTCTGTATTCATATAGATAATTTGATAGGATTGCAAGGGGTCCTAGAGATAGGAAAAGAAATACCGTAAACATGACGCCCCCTGTGAGCCCAGCCCCTGGACCGAGTAACCCAACAGCAGGACAGGGTAATCCCCTTCCTATTGTGACACTTGTAAATGCTCGATCTGCAATCCTTCCTTTTCAGGGTTGGGTTAATGGGTTCTTGCCTCACAATGTGGAGTCATGGATTTCATCCGTCGATGCCCATTTAAATGCCAAACAAATCGTAGACCCTTTTGTACAATTACAAGAAGCTAAAAGTTTTATAGACTTTTCTAAAGGAGATGCGAGTGCGTATTTAAGGGGTGTTTCCTTTCAAGAAGCAGTTACCTGGGATGATTTCAAAGTTAGGCTACGTGCAGTCTATGGGGGTGAAGAAGCCTTAGATGTAGTTTTAACATTAAGAAATACACTTAATCAAGCCACTATGACTCGGCTTAATGTTATTGAGAGAGCAGCTCTCATAGCCGATAGGCTTAATAAATATCAAGATATTTTAGGTAATTCCACTTGGGTTACTAGAGATAACATCTCCGTGAAAGATTTTTTACGATTAATGTATTTAACTTGCATGACACTTATGTTGCCTAAAGCTTTAGTGCGGTGTTTTGATAAAAAGTTAACGCCAGCAAGTACGGAATTGGATGTATATAAACAGATAAAGAAACATGTCTAAGTGTCCTGATCTTGATCCTGTGTTAACTCAAGTTCTTGCAAAAAATTAAACAAAGCCACAACAAGTAAATGTAGTTAATAATAATCAAGTTGCGGGAATGACGTGTTATAATTGCAAACGTCAAGGTCACTTGATTGCGGACTGTAGAACGAAATTCTGTTCGATACATAATAGTTCGACTCATTCATATAGTCAGTGCTACTCGTGTAAGACACAACAGAATCCTAAAAATGCACAGTCAATTCCACAGTCAGTTCCATATGGAAATAAAAAGAAAAAGGAAAAATTCGAAGATAATTTGTATTTTTCCTAACCATACAAACCTTAGCTATATACATTGGGTTTACCTTTTAGCGTAGCTGAAATGGTGAGCCATTAGAATTTAACGAGGGTGTATTACCCCCGCGCTAGTTAGCGGGGGGGGGGGGGTAGGGGAGTGGTAGCTAGCTACCCCTCCCCCCCTCACACACCGGTGAATTCTTCACTTTCACTTAGAGGTAGGACTTGTCTTGGGGGACAGGGCTGGCGGGAATATATATGTAAATAGCTAAGGTTTGTATGGTTAGGAAAAATACAAATTATCTTCGAATTTGTCATTTGTTCCGTAACCGAAATACAAACCACGCTACCGTATATACTCGTGTAATGTTCGACCCCCCTATTTTGCCTTCAAAATCATGAATTCATCATATACCTCATGTAATGTTTGAGTCTTGATTTTGGCAGTAGGCTAGAGGTTATGCCTCAATGGTCTTTTATCTCCAGCATACCATAATTACCAACAAAGTAAGGGTTATGCCTAAGTGCGACAAACAAATGTATAAAACAAATCGGAACAACACCTAAATACTAACATCTGTTTACAATAACAATTGAGTATTCAGCGTACATTTTCTAGCGAACACTTTAGTTGCAAACAGCCGATTATCATCACCGCCTAATAGCTTTCAAAAACAAGCAAACACTACAAGTAGCAAACAAAATTAGTTCATCGTTTTGAGTAACAAATTACCATTACCGGTAATTGCAGGTAATTACGGTGATTATAATTACCCGTTATGCAAATAATTTTTTTTCCTCACAATAAATATGAATAAGAATTTACTCATAACCCATCAAGATCTCTACCAATTAATATAAAGAATTTACTGCAAAATTCAAGCTTCAAGTTATTGCAGCCGCTGTCCGCTGAGACAAATAACGTTCAAGCCGTAAAAATGTATTGAGTTACCGAAACTACCGTTTGAACTTGGAGAAAAAAAAATGTGGATTCAATTAAGAAAAATTTTTGCGGTTTATTATTAATATCAATTAATATACCATACCAAGTAAAATAAAATGAGCCTGGTTTTTTCATTAACCATATCACGTTATAACATACGGTGCCCCACTGTTTGCTAGCTTGATACCTGCTGCGTTATGGTAAAGTCATTACTCGTAGCGGAAAAAAACTATTTATGATGGTTTAGGAAATAAAATCCATGCTAATAATATGCCTGGTGTTGAATGAACATGGTTAGTACTGTATATATAGGCCTAGCCTATGTTTACATACCGGTAGGTAGCCTTATATACGTGTAAGCATAGCCTACGATTACCAACCAGTAGGTAGCATAGCCTAGGGTAATGTTCGCGTAGGCCTAGCTTACGTTTACGTACCGGTAGGCCAGAAATTTTTACTTTTTCAAATATATATCTCGTGTAATGTTCGACCCTTACTTTTTTTAACTGAAAAATAGGCCTTAAAAAATCGATCATTACACGAGTATATACAGTATTTACATTGGGTGACTTACCCCTTAGGAAGGGTGGAAAGTCCCCAGCCATACTGGCTTTGGCTATACCCAGTGACTCAGAATCCGAGTGAGTCGCACTCGAGAAAAGGAGTCCCTGCACCTCACAAGTTCCTTGCTCCGCAAGGAACCATGTGGCCTACATAAGCTTGTGTGTGAAGGAAGAAGTGTGAGCCATCCTAGGCAGTAGACCTGGAGTTCCAGAAGGAACTATGGGTTAGGACATTCCCAATACCATCTCGTCAGAGTATGGGGGACGCGACAGTATTGACTCAATACTCGGAACACAAGGAAGCATGGTTTACCTGCAGAGGTTCGAGGTCAGCTATGCAGACCAGGATGCTGCTTCCTCGTAGAGGGGATGATGAAGAAAGAAGTAAGGGCCAAACATACTTCTTTCGTTCATGCAGACTAAAACCTGATAACAATGCCCTCAACCTTCTGCTACCTGTCCAAAAAGGAGCCCGAGGTTAGACCAGCTGTTGTGTAGCCACCACAGAGCGATAGAAACGTATCGAAACTCCTGTGGGTCACGCCCTGCAGGAAGCGGGCTGCGAAGGTCATTAGACGCTTCCAGACTCCAGCTTGTAGCACCTGCGTCACAGAGTAGTATTACTCGAAGGCGAGGGACGTTGCGATATATCCGACATCGTGCTGTAGGGCGACGTGACGGGGGAGGGTGTGGATTCAGGTCGAGATGAATGTCCTTGAGTCCGAGCTGAAGAGGAATACTGGTGACTCTTCCCCGTGTCCTTCTTGTGCTTCCAAACCGGCTGCACGTGAGGACAAACTGCAGCTGTTCCCAAAGCTAACCTCTCAATTCCTTTACTGGCAAGAAGGAGAAGGTTTTGGGACATCAGATACAGACAGGTGATTCAAAATCTTGAAGGAATTGGACCGAAGGGCCGGGACCCCAAGATTCTGAGTCTAGCCAACAACTCAGGAGCGAACCTGAATGTTGCCTTCCCCCATTCCTTAGAAAGGGCGGAGTCTTACGAGACCAAGAAGATTGCTTACACACTGGCCGCGGCCAGAGTGAGCAGGAGCCCCAAGACGGAATACGATCAGAGGCCTGACGTAAAGGGTCTTAAGAAGATCTCTTAAGGGACTAAAAAGTCCGAGCCATGCTCCATGTTGGAGGTCTCAATCCGACTAGGGCAGGGACGTTCGCAGCTTCGCATGAGCGAGGAAAGGTCCAGCGGGAAGGAAAAAGTTATTCCTTTAAGCCTGAAGGTCAGGGAAAGGCTGAGCAAAAGGCTTCATTGCCGAGAGCGGAAAGGAGTTTCCTCCCGTCGAAAGGCAATAAGTTCGTATTGCTGGAGAAGAGGCCTCAAGGGAAGAGGTATATCTCCCACGACACCAACCACCTTCGACTCTCCACTTTGCCTGGAAGACCCCTGCGGATGACTATCGCAGATGACGCGACCTCCGTACCGCGACTATAGCGGGTTGTCTCTTCTTGAGGAGGAGGCGTAGTGTCTCCAGGCATGAAGCCGAAGCGACGCCCCGGCTGGTGAAAGATGTTGCAGTGTGGTTGTTTGAGTAGCCTGTGCCGTGGGAGAAGCTCTCCCAGGAGTTTCGTCAGGAGAAGCAGAGGGTCCGGAAACCGTTCTACGTATAGTCACAGTGGAGCTCTCAGGGCCATTGAAAGGTTGACAGACAACCTGGTCTTGTTGAGACCCATTCTCAACGGACAACAAAGGAGAAAGACTCAGGAGTCGATGTTGTCCCACCATCACCGGAATGCATCTTGCCAGAGTTTCGGGGTCTGAGACTGGGGGGAAGAACAGCGAAAGCTTGAGGTTCCAAGGTGTCACGATAAGGTCCCCCAGGCCAGGACTTGCTGGTTACTCAGGGCCAAAGACCCCCAGGTGCACTCTCTCTACGAGGCTCTGCTCGGATAGTCGGAGAGAACATTCCTTTGCCCGGAATAAGCGAGCCGATAGTGGTATTGAGAGGATCTCAAATCATCTCAGTATCTCTACTGCAAGATGCGAAGGTATGAAAATGCGTCCCTTGCTGGTTAGAACATGCCAGTACCATGGAGTCGTCGCGCATGGAGCGACTCGGCAGGATCTGTAGGATCTGTAGAGGGGCCAAACTACGGCCCCTAAGCCTGCCTGAATGATGGAGAGGTATCCTTCAGGCCCTGACCATAGGCATGGACCGGAACATGCCCCCCCCACCCCCCCCCCCCCCACTTTTCTCTGACGAGTCCGAGAACAGCATAAAAAATGTGGGGAAAGGACGAGAATATCCACTACCATCAAGAGCTTCCATAGGTCTACCCCCATTGCAGGTCTAATCGTCCCGCTGGTCCCATACGGGCCAGAAAGTACGGTTAATCGTTGCTTTGAAACCACCGGAACTTGGGCCGCCCCACAGGGAACTTATCCTGAGGCGACCATTCGGAACTTTAGACGGGTCAATGAGGAAAGAGACCTAGAAAACGTTCCAAGGTAGGGCTGAAAGCTCTGCCCGACTGAAAACAGGTACTGCAATTCTCCTCAGCCTTGCCAGAGTCAACTGAAGGGAAGGCTCGGAGGAGGCGGCAACAGAATCTGGCGTCCCCAGGCGGTCACCCATCCAAGTACCAACCAACATCGAGCTTGCCCGCAAGTTCGAAACTTGGCGACGAAACGCCAAGGTGCTTGAGCCCCGAGAGGAGGAAAGTACCCATGACCTTCCTGTAGCTTCCTTGAACAAAACCTCGGGTCGCAACCGAGGAGGGAAAGGACCTGGTAAGCCCCTTTCACGAAATGGAGAAGAGGAAGGGGTAAACCAGTCATCCCTTGGCTGATGGAGAAATCTCGAACGGAAAGCTCCCTGGCAAAACCCTTCCAGGGAATGACGGGGAATGGCTAACCCAGGTCCTGAAAAGAAGAATGTTGCTCAGACCACCCTGAAGATTCTTCCTGCTCTTGCATGTGCCATGCTCTGCTTTTAAGGGGTGAGCCCGTGTCCTGGAAATACGCTCCCGAAGACTCGCCAGGCTGGCCATGCTGCGGAACCCAAACGGGAATCACGGTCGCAATCGCCCTGGCGCTCTAGCGATGGTAAATCAATGGTTTGCGCGTGGGTGAACGTGGAAGCGCCCATGCGCGGGCACGCAGGAACGCAAACGAAGGTGCGCGAAAGAGCGCAGAAGGAGGGCGAGCGTGGTAAGAAGGGCGAGAGCTGTTGGTCGGCGAGCGATAACCCATAGGCGAGCAATGGATACTGCAAGAATTAAGCTGACGTTCGAGCGACGGAACACCGTCGGTCCGCGCGACGAAACACCGTCGGTCCGGGCGACGAAACACCGTCGGTCCGGGCGACGGAACACCGGCGGTCCGGGCGACGGAACACCGGCGGTCCGGGCGACAGAACACTGTCGGTCCGGGCGACGGAACACCGGCGGTCCGGGCGACGGAACACCGGCGGTCCGGGCGACGGAACACCGGCGGTCCGGGCGACGGAACACCGTCGGACCGCGCGACGGAACACCGTCGGACTGCGCGATGGAACACCGTCCGTCCGCGCGACGGAACACTGTCCGTCCGCGCGACGGAACACCGTCGGTCGGCGCGACGGAACACCGTCGGTCGGCGCGACCGAACACCGTCCGTCCTCGCGACGGAACACCGTCCGTCCGGCGACGGAACACCGTCGGTCCGCGCGACGGAACATTCGTCGGTCCGCGCGACGGAACACCGTCGGACCGCGCGACGGAACACCGTTGGACCGCGCAACGGAACACCGTCGGACCGCGCGACGGAACACCGTCCGTATGCGCGACGGAACACCGTCCGTCCGCGCGACGGAACACCGTCCGTTTGCGCGATGGAACACCGTCCGTCCGCGCGACGGAACACCGTCCGTCCGCCCGAGGGAACACCGTCCGTCCGCGCGACGGAACACCGTCCGTCCGCGCGACGGAACACCGTCCGTCCGCGCGACGGAACACCGTCCGTCCGCGCGACGGAACACCGTCCGTCCGCGCGACGGAACACCGTCCGTCCGCGCGACGGAACACCGTCCGTCCGCGCGACGGAACACCGTCCGTCCGCGCGACGGAACACCGTCCGTCCGCGCGACGGAACACCGTCCGTCCGCGCGACGGAACACCGTCCGTCCGCGCGACGGAACACCGTCCGTCCGCGCGACGGAACACCGTCCGTCCGCGCGAAGGAACACCGTCTGTCCGCGCGACGGAACACCGTAGGTTCGCGCGCGGGCGAACATTGCAGAGCATGTGCGCTGTCGCGCATGAGCGTAGGCGTGCGGTTGCACGGGCACGTGGGCACGCGGGTGAGCGCAGGTGGTCGGGAGACCGATGACGCATAGGAGGGCGATGGCGCGTTGACAAGCGATGGCGCATTCTGGCGAGCGATAGCCCGTAGGCGAGTGAAGGCGCGTTGGCATATGATGGCGCATTGGCAACCGATGGCGCGTCGGCAAGCGACAGCGCGTTGGTGAGCGGTGGTGCGTTAACAACTACTAGCGCGCAGGTGAAGGATAGCGCGGGCGCATAGGCGATTGCCAACGCGAGAGAGACTAGTGATGGTTAGCGCGCATCGCGCTAACAGAAGGCGCGCAGGTGCATCAGGAAGGTGAGCGCTGAAGCAAGCTGTTAATCAGGCGATCCTAGATGGTCAGAAAACCGTTGGAGCCCATTGGTGCGTGGCAGAAAAGGGCGCTGACGATGAAGAAAGCTGGCGCAAAGAAAGACATAAGTAAAGGTGAGCGCTAGCGAGCAGGAGGAAGATCTAAGGCAAGACTCAGCTACCGGAGATCGTGGTCCACAGCAGGTGAGCGCTAGATTGCTACTGATGGTGTCCAGGGGAACTGACACGCGTGGCAGATCGATGGCAATCGTTGACGCGTAGGAGATCGCTGACGAGCAGGTGAACGTTGACGCGTCTATGGTCGCTGGCGAGCTGGTGATCGCTGGCGAGCAGAAGGCATCTCGTGAAAGCCTGTGCGTAGAAGAAGAGTCCTTGTCCAAGACCTGAACCGAAGTTCTAGATCACGAGGGCGAACATGGGCGCACAGGGCGCGTAACAGGAACCAACAGGAACAGAGAGATGATCATCATGAGAGCGCTGACGAACAGGAGAGCGAGAGATGATCATCATGAGAGCGCTGACGAACAGGAGAGCGCTGACGAAAAGGAGTGCGCTGGCGAACAGGAGAGCGCTAGCGATCAGGAAAGCGCTGACGAGCAGGAGAGCGCTGACGAAAAGAAGTGCGCTGGCGAACAGGAGAGCGCTAGCGATCAGGAAAGCGCTGACGAGCAGGAGAGCGCCTGTGCGCTAACACTGAGCAGGAGCAGGAGAGCGCCTGTGCGCTAACACTGAGCAGGAACAGGAGAGCGCCTGTGCGCTAACACTGAGCAGGAGAGAACACAGCGGAAGGGCATGCAGGGGAACCCTGACACGCAAGGGAAGAACCCCCGTGGGAGGCAACCCTTAGCCCCGAAGGGATCGTAGTCCGTCGGGAGACTGATGTCCGTCGGAAGACCGTTGTCTGTCCGTCGGGAGACTGATGTCCGTCGGAAGACCGTTGTCCGTCGGGAAGACCGTTGCCCGTCGGAAGACGAGGTCAGACTGCTGTCCTTCTGCACCTGGGGCGGAAGATCAAGAAGAAGTTGTAGGCTGCATACGGAGATTCAAAAAGGCGCCACCTTGCGCCCTTATAGGGAGATGGGAGGCCCTTACGACGAGGCGGACGGAGAGCCTTACGCGAAGGAGGCCAACAGCAACAATAGCAGAAGAATCCTCCGAAGAGGAGTCTCTATGAGTGTACTCTCTCGCGAAAGAAAGAGAAACACTTCATAGAAGAGACTGGTCAGCCAGTGACCTAAAAGGAGCAATCCTCCGAAGAGGGGCTCTTGCAGTTGCCCAGCCCCTTGAGAAAAACTGCAAGTGCGACCGCTCAGCACCAAGAGCATAGTCGCACGAAAAAAAGGCAAGAGAAGAACCCTCCAAAAGGGGAAAAACTCAAGCCTGGACAGGAAAAACTTCCCTCGGAAGGAAAGTTACCCACCCAAGGAGGCGAGCTTCCTGAGATTTCTAAAATGAACTGGAGAGCTGTCAATCATCACGGGAGTACTTCCAGAAGAAGGAGACACGCCCCTGACGAAGATCCACAGGGGAGGCAGCAACAGCCGAATCAACAGGCCTCAACAAGACAGCTCACACCGTTGCCACATTACAGAAACGAACTAGATCGGTAACTGTAAAAAAATAAAACAAAAATCATTAGTACACATTCATTCCTCCGGGAAGGCTCCGAAGAGGAATCCCGAGGGAAAGGAACACAAGAATTACACAATAGGCACGTGCCCTCACAACCACTCACACTCACGGAAGAGAGCTGTAACCAACACAGAATTATAACAATTATAATTAAGTAACTATGTAATTATGTAACTTAAAAATGAATGAACACTAAAGAAAGAACGAAAACCCCGAAAGGAATCATCCTACAAAGCTGAAAAATCAACAAATACAATTAGATTCATAAACTAATTGAGACAAAATGTACGGCGTAGCAACCCC
Organism: Palaemon carinicauda; assembly: GCF_036898095.1. Taxonomy (NCBI): domain Eukaryota; kingdom Metazoa; phylum Arthropoda; class Malacostraca; order Decapoda; family Palaemonidae; genus Palaemon; species Palaemon carinicauda. The sequence goes on from NC_090757.1 coordinate 65,240,432, forward strand.
CCCACACGGGAAGGAAGCTACATAAGGCGTACTAACGTATTAAAAGGGTGAACGACCTCAAGAGAGAGAGAGAGAAAGACCGAAGTCAAATTCGATCGCGACCCATGAAATTACACCATGGTGGCCTACTGCAGAGGGCTCCACGGAGATATCGTACACTACACACACAACCACAAACTCTGAAAAGGAAACTTACTGATTTCTATACTCAAATATATACATAAACATGAGAAACTGTTTACATATATATTGAGTAAAAGAAAAGTAAGTGATTAAGTAAAGACAAAACAAACAATGGCTGCCAAGCGAGGACAAAGACAGAGACGTCTGTCCATGTCCGAGCCAAAAGTGAAAGTGAAGCATTCACCAGTGTGTGAGGGGGGGAGGGGTAGCTAGCTACCACTCCCCTAACCCCCCCCCCCCGCTAACTAGCGCGGGGGTAATACACCCTCGTTAAATATTAATGGCTCGCCATTTCAGCTACGCTAAAAGGTAAACCCAATATAAATAGCGTGGTTTGTATTTCGGTTGCGGAACAAATCCTCATTTCAATAAGAAAAAAACAGCCAAACGTCAATGTAGTTCAGAATCCGAAACAAACAAACAGTTCTTCGAATAACGCTGATCCTGGTTCGTCAAACCAGACCTCGCAAGGTCAGACTAATTTTCAGAATGTGCAGAGCAAAGCAAATACCACATAATTAACTCTAGTGGGGAAGAGAGTGATGTTGGGTGAAGGTCATTCTTGTCAACATCAGTAGTATTGAATAATCAATTTAATGTTTTATCAGATCATTGTGAGGCAATAGATTTTCCTATGAAACACACGGCTGAATTAAGTAAATCAGTGTATGCTCCCGTATATTTGCAACGAATTCATACAATAATAAGCCAAAATGAGTTACGACCAACATTATATGCTGTAAATTAAGAACACAGATCATTTACATTATTTTTTGACTCTGGTAGTCCACGTAATATCATGGATTTGAGGACACATCATTTGTCGTTTTCGAACTTTCCAATAGAAAAATCCAGAGTAAGACTCTCGGGTATAGGAAATAATGAATTAAATGTAATAGGCGTAACTCATGTTCAGTTCAAGGTTGGTAAGCGCACGTTTGCCGATACATTTGTTGTTGTACAAAACATTGATATGTATCCAGCTGTAATTATAGGATACCCATCTATGGGCAATCAAAACATCATCTTAGCCCATGCCAAGCACGGCGTGTATATCAAAGGAAAATTCTATAAGTCTTCTAATACCTTAGAATCAGTTTTGGATAAAAAGGAGACGACAAATGAAACAGTGACGTACATTGAAGAACCAATACCTTGTCTCACTAATAAAGAAATAATTTACGCGACCCAACAGAATTCTCGTTCACCCGTAATATCATCTTGAACGTACCTTCGAATTTAATAGTGCAAGTAAAGAAAACATTACCGGGATCTGAAATATTAATCCTTTCCGACACTTTGAAAACTAACGGATTGTCTGTCACACAATCTATTTATGCAGTAGGCTCACATCAACAATGTAATATTGAAGTCTGTAATCATTTAAATACCACTTTAGTAATTCAGAAAAATCAACATATCTTGGATGTAGAAGTTTATAAACATCGTATTCTTACCGTTGCTGAAATCAATCACGCTCCATCAGTTGCGAATGAATCCCTTTTGCAATCTATTAAAAATAAAATCAATAAAGACATTCAAGACGAAGAAATTCAGCAGAAATTTTTTGGACTTTTAACTGAATATCATGATGTTTTTTCCACTACGGATGGATCCTTAGGAAAAACAGATGTGATCGAGCATCAAATAAGGTTAAAGGACAAGCAAAAAATTATCTATGTACCCTCGTACAGACTCCCTATGAAATTCCAGAATGAAATCAATGATGAAGTAGGTAAAATGCTAGAAGAAGGAGTCATTAGGAAATCGAACAGCCCTTATAATTTTCCACTAATAGTTGTACTGAAAAAAGATTGAACATGGCGTATCTGCGTAGACTTCCGTCGCCTAAACAAGGAGACGATCCCTGATCGATTCCCAGTGCCATGTACTGACGATATTTTGTCTTTGTTAGGTCAGAATAAATATTTTACCAGTTTGGAATTACCTAAATGCTTTCACCTGATATCATTAGAAGAAGATAGTATCCCATACACAGCCTTCAGCACAGCCAGGGGACATTATGAATTTTTACGGATGCCTTTTGGTTTACGTTGTGCTCCCATAACATTTACAAGAATGACTAACATAGTGTTTGGAGACTTGCTAGGGGATATATTGCATGCCTATATGGACGACCTTGTAATCTTTTCCAACACCTTAGAAGAACATCTACGTAAATTAGAACTAGTACTACAGAGACTAAGACAGCATAACTTAAGGGTAAAGATTATTAAGTGTGAATTTTTCAAGACAGAATTAGTCTATTTGGGTTTTATGGTGTCAAGCCAAGGTCTTAAAGTAGTCCATGATAAGGGGTCGGCTATCCGTAACTTTCCGATACCTACTATTGTCAAGGGAATACAGCAATTTCTGGGTTGTAGTGGATATTACAGGCGTTTTATACACAATTATTCAATAATAGCTGCTCCCTTAACTGATCTTACGAAGAAGGGCGTAGATTTCATATGGTCTGAGCAGCATCAACAGGCGTTTAATACCTTGAAAGATGAACTGTGTAGTTCTCCTATCTTAAAATTTCCTGACTTCAGTAAGAAATTCTTCATTGCAACAGATGCCTCAGACTTGGAAGTAGGGGGGGTATTGCTTCAGCAATATGAAAAACAATTTTTCCCGATAGCTTTTTATTCTCGAAAACTGAGAACTTCCGAAAGTAAGTATGTAGTAATAGACAAGGAAGGGCTAGCTATTGTTAATTCACTAGTGCATTTTAAGTTCATAATATACGGTTATCTCGTTAAGGTTCTTACTGATCATATACCACTAACCGACTTCTTTAAAGGCTTCAACCACAGCCCCAAACGAACTCGGTGGCATTTGATCATTCAAGACTTTGGCGCGTGAATCGGGTATTTACCTGGGAAAGCAAATATCATTGCTGATGCATTATCACGCAACCCCGTGTCATCTTGTACGGAGCCTTTAGCTGAATTAATAGATATATCAGCATCCATGCCTATTGTTAAAACGATATCTGAACCAGAAGATTTGGGCTGAAGTGCTGAATTATTACAGACTGAGCAAAGAAAAGATCAGAAATTAGAAAAAATTATAAATGCATTGAAACGCAATCATAAGGAAAAGGAATATATAAAGTATAAGCAGCAGAATTATATAATCAAAGACAATATTCTGTGTAGGACCGTGACAAGGAAAACCCGCAATACACCACATGTAACTAACGACCAGTTAGCGGTACCAATCTCACTTATTTCCACTGTCCTAAATTGGTTGCAGGCAAATCCATTGCATGGACACCCGGGTTCTCATTAATGTCACAGAAAGCCAAATCATTGTTTTATTAGCATAAGATGCTTACAGATATGAAAAAGCACATAGCTAATTGTCGCACATGTCAGGAAAACAAAGGGCATACGAAAACACCTGTCAGCCTAGGGGCTTATCCTGTGCCCAATCAACCCTTTGAAAGGACACATTTAGATTTATTAACAGGATTTTACGAATCAGACAGAGGAAATAAGCACCTCTTAGTAATTGTAGATGCTTTAACTCGATATACAGAACTAATAGCGATTAAAACTAAAACTGCGATTGAATGCGCTAGGAAGTTTTACGAGTGTTACATTTGTAAACATGGAATTCCACACATGATAATCTCAGACTCGGGTGGAGAATTTAATAATCACTTTCTTACCTCATTGTGTGAATTCCTTAGCATAAAGAAAATAAATACCATGATATATCACCCAGAGTCGAATGGGCTAGTGGAAAGAGCAAATAGGAAGGTTTTAAATATATTAAGAGTAGCACTAAGGGGATCAGACCACAACTGGGATATTGCAATACCTGCGGTACTGAGTACTCTGAATCATTCATATCATATATCAATTAAAAAGTCACCGCACGAAGCATTGTATGGTACCCCAGTTAGAACGCCTTTCCATGTATTAACGCCTACAACTAATCTATCAAATCCTTTAAAAGAATGTATAAATTAAAGCAAAAGTCGTTTTGATATTCTTCGAAAGAATTTAGAAGAATCACAAATCATAATGAAAAGGAATCATGATAAAATAGCGAAGCCAACTAAAACATATACCGTGGGTGATAATGCATACATACAGGTAAATGTATGTAAAGGACTCAATTATAAACTAACACCTAAGTTTGAAGGCCCATTTAACGTTTTGGAAACATTAACAGCCAATAGGTTTAGAGTTCAAAACGTATCCCAACCCACTGATGAGAGAATCATACCATTGGCTCACATAAGAAATTAAAATAAGAGGGAAAGAAGTGAGGGAAAGAAGTGAGGGAAAGAAGTAAGGGAAAGATTTTTATTTTTTCTTATTAAAATATATGTTAAAAGTTTTTCTTCTTAATACAGGAGTAATTACATATATTTTTCTCGTTACAGGTTTCCAAGATTAAGTTTTTGTTGTTGGGAGTGATATTGTTTGCTCAGACATTTTTTCTCGTGTGGGATGAGCTCTAAAACTAAAAATGCCAATTTCGGAGATAATTTGTGTTTTTCCTAACCATACAAACCTTAGCTATTTACATAGGGTTTACTTTTCGGCGTAGCTGAAATGACGAGCCATTAAGCTTTTAACGAGGGTTAACTAACCCCCCCCCCGCTAGTTAGCAGGGGGTAGGGAAGGGGTAGCTTGCTACCCCTCCCCCCTACACACCTGTGAGTTGTCTCACTTCACTTAGAGGTAGGACTTGACTTCGGGGACAGGGCTGTCGGGCAAATATGTGTAAATAGCTAAGGTTTGTATGGTTAGGAAAAATACAAATTATCTCCGAATTTGTCATTTGTTCCGTAACCGAAATACAAAACACGCTATTTACATAGGGTGACTTACCCCTTAGGAAGGGCAGAGAGTCCCCAGGCTTACTGGCTTTGGCTTTACCCGGGGACACGAAAACCGAGTGAGCAGCACTCGAGAAAAGGGGTCCCTGCACCTTGCACTCTCCGAAGCTTGCTACGGATGCACGGCCTACATAAGTTGTGTGTGGAGGAAGTTGTGACTCGTCCTAGGAAGTTGACCTGGAGTTCTTTAGATAAAAATCTAGGCTAGGACGTTCCCAATACCACCTCATCAGGGTACGGGGGATGCACACAGTATTATAGTTAATACTAGGAGCACAAGGGAGCATGGTTTACCTGCAGAGGTTGAGGTCAGCTATGCAGAGACCAGGATGCTGCTTTCCCCAAGGGAGGGGAGAATGAAGAAAGAAGTAAGGGCCAGACATACTCTTTCAATCACGCAGACTAAAACCGGGTAACAATGCCCCCAACCTTCTGCTACCTGTCCATTAAGGAGCCTGAGGTTAGACCAGCTGTTGTGCAGCCACCACAGGGCCAATAGAGAATGTATCGAAGCTCCTGTGGGTCACGTCCTGCAGGTAGTGGGCTGTAAACGTCGTCTGGCGCTTCCACACCCCAGCTTGCAAAACCTGCGTCACAGAGAAATTTCTATTGAATGCCAGGGACGTAGCGATGCCCCTGACATTGTGCGCTCTAGGGCGGCGTGACGGTGGAGGGTCAGGATCCAAGGTGTGTTGGATAACCTTCCGGATCCGGGCCGAGATGGTGTTCCTGGTGACCCTCCTCTTCGTCCTTCCTGTCCTTACGAATAACGCTTGCACCTGAGGACGGACTGCAGCTGTTCTCTTCAAGTAATACCTCAGACTCCTTACTGGGCAAAGTAACAGATGGTCTGGGTCACTTGTTACAGAACGAAGACTCGTTACCCTGAAGGAGTCGAACCTAGGGTCCGACACCCCGCGATTCTGAGTCTTAGCAACAAACTCAGGGACGAACTTGAACGTTACCTCTCCCCATCCCCTTGAATGGGCGACGTCGTAAGAAAGACCATGAAGTTCACTGACCCACTTGGCCGAGGCCAAAGCGAGCAGGAAAGCCGTCTTCCAAGACAGGTGGCGATCAGACGCCTGGCATAATGGTTCAAACGGGGCTCTCTTCAGAGCCCTGAGGACCTGAACCACATTCCAAGGAAGAGGTATTACTTCTGACTGAGGGCAGGTAAGCTCATAGCAGCGTATGAGTAGAGAGAGTTCTAACGAAGAGGAAATGTCCACTCCTTTCAGCCTAAACGCCAGGCTTAAGGCTGAGCGATAGCCTTTCACCGCTGGAACTGAAAGGCACATTTCCTCCTGTAAAAACACAAGAAACTCCGCTATTGCTGGAATAGTGGCATCGAGTGGAGAGATACCCCTCCCATGACACCAACCACAGAAGACTTTCCACTTCGCCTGGTAGATTCCGATAGAGGATTTGCGTAGGTGGCGAGACATCCCGTCCGCAACCTGCTGCGAAAATCATCTCTACGTGAGGAGACGCTCAATAGTCTCCAGGCGTGAAGCCGAAGCGACGCTACGGCCCTGTGAAAGATGTTGCAGTGTGGTTGTCCGAGTAGCTCGTGTCGTTGGGGGAGTTCCCTCGGAAGTTCCGTCAGGAGCTGCAGAAGGTCCGGGAACCATTCCGCGTGATGCCACAGCGGAGCTACAAGAGTCATGGAGAGATTGACCGATAGTCTGGTCTTGTTGAGCACTCTTCTCATCAGACAGAAAGGTGGGAAGGCGTAAACGTCGATGTTGTCCCACCTCTGCTGAAAGGCATCTTGCCAGAGAGCCTTGGGGTCCGGGACTGGAGAGCAGTAAAGGGGCAGCTTGGAGTTCAAAGGCTGTCGCGAACAGATCTACTGTCGGGGAACCCCACAAAGTCAGGACTTTGTTGGCTATCTGATGATCCAAAGACCACTCGGTACTCACTATCTGCGTCTTTCTGCTCAGACTGTCGGCGAGCACATTCCTCTTGCCTGGAATGAAGCGAGCCGAAAGTGTGACGGAGTGGACTTCGGACCACCTCAGAATCTCTACTGCAAGATGGGATAGCTGTCGAGAAAAGGTACCTCCCTGCTTGTTGATGTAAGCCACTACCGTAGTGTTGTCGCTCATCACCACTACGAAGTGACCCGCCTGGGTCCGTTGGAACTGTTGAAGAGCCAGGAAAACTGCCTTCATATCTAGCAGATTGATGTGGAAGTACCTTTCTGATTCTGACCAGAGCCCTGAGATCCTTTGGTTCAAAATGTGGGCCCCCCACCCTTCTTTTGACGCGTCCGAAGGTTCACGTCGTCCAGCCACCACCGAAGGTCCGTCAGTTCCGTGGGTCCTATAGGGACCAGAAAGTCTGGAGAATCGGAGCCTTGATTCCATCGGGACTTTAGCCGCCATTGCAAGGATCTTATCCTGAGGCGGCCGTTCGGAACTAGACGTGCTAGGGAGGAAAGGTGACCTAGAAGACGCAACCACGAAAGGGCCGGAAGCTCTTCCCGCCTGAGGAAAAGTTCCGCGACCTTCCTCAGCCTTGGTATCCTGTCGTCCGATGGAAAGACTTTGTGGAGATCGGTGTCTAATATCGTGCCTAGATATACCAGTCATTTCGTCAGGACCAGAGAGGACTTCTCGAGGTTTACCACGACCCCCAGGTCTCGGCAAACCTCCAGAAGCCTGTCTCGGTGTCGAAGAAGGGTCGACTCCGAGTCTGCAAGGACCAGCCAGTCGTCCAGATAACGGAGGAGACATATGCCGTTCCTGTGCGCCCAAGACGAAATCAAAGCGAACACTCTGGTGAACACTTGAGGAGCTGTGGAGAGACCGAAACACAGCACCTTGAACTGGTAGATCTTGCTGTCTAGGCTGAATCTCAAGTACTTCCTGGAAGACGGATGGATTGGGATCTGGACGTACGCGTCCTTTAGATCCAGTGTGCACATGAAGTCTTGCGGTCTCACTGCAAGTCTGACCGTCTCTGCTGTCTCCATGCTGAACGAAGTTTGCTTGGCAAACTTGTTCAGGGCTGAGAGGTCGATGACCGGTCTCCAGCCACCAGACGCCTTCTTTACAAGAAAGAGTCGACTGAAGAAGCCTGGGGAGCCGTCGTCGACCTCCTGGAGAGCATCCTTCTTGAGCATGGTCTCGACTTCCGCCCGAAGGGCTAACCCCTTTGCCGATCCCATGGCATAGGAGTTCAGCGGCACTGGATTCGCTGTCAGGGGAGGTGGAGATGTCAAGAACGGGACGCGATAACCTTGGCCGATCACAGAGACCGTCCAAGAATTGGCCCCAAGTTGCTGCCACCTGTGCACGCAACTTTTCAGGCATCCCTCCACAAGTGGACACGCGGGGGGATTGCCAATCCTAGCGCTTGCGGCCTCGGCCGCTGCCTCTAGGATTCTTACCTCTCCTAGAGGACTTGCCGCACCTTCTGTCCTTTGTCTGAAAGGGGTGGAAGAACGCTCAGGCGAACAGGAGCTTCGATGTCTTGCGAGGCTGCTGTTGCTGTTGAGGTGCCGGAGACTTGTAGGGCCGAGATGTCAGGGCCCTCTGGAGGAGAGAATCTTGATTCGATCTCCTCCACCTCTCGGCTGTTCGTTCTATATCGTTGGGCTCGAGCAGATCCTTCCCAGTAATGGAGAAGTGCCTGAGCCTGCAGACGTCCACGGCGGGGACCTTCAGATGGAACCTCTCGGTCACTGTGTCACGACGCTTGAGGATCGAGTTGGCCCACAGGTTAGCTACCTGGTGAGCGAGGAACTCGATCGAACGCGTGCCCGAGAGGAGGAAGGTCTCCAAAGCCTTCCTATTGCTCTCCTTGGACAGATCCTCAGAGCGCAATAGGATGCCCAGAGATCCCAGCCAAACCTCCAGCCACGAAGTTGCCTGCAAGGCACTCTTCGCTACCTTCTCAAGGATCAGGATCTCCGACACCGAGAACGTCACTTGCCGGGCGGAGAGCTTCTCGAGAGGAGTTCCCCTGGTCAGCTCTTCCACGGAATGGTGGAGCGGAAGGGCCATACTAGACTCCCCCATGATCTCAAAGTACCTCCTCTGATGTACTCGAGGAGGTGGGAGGAGTTTGAACCCAGCAGAAGAACGACCGGAGGAGGCGAGCTCGGAGAGCTGGGCTTCGACTCTGTCCCTGGCCCCTTTCACCCCTTTGGACCAAGGCAAAGCTGCGCTGGACTTAGGGGGCTTCTGGGTGCCATAGACTTTGTCTAGCACCGTGTCCTTGCCCTGACGAGGGGCAGTCTCCGGGTCCTTAAACTTGTTGAGCTGCCTCATCAAGCTAGGACCTGCCAGAAAGCATGTTCCGACTCGAACTGGTCTCCTCCTTGCGGACTGACAGCTAAGTCTCCGGTCCCCAAAGGCTCATCTTGGGGAGAAACGTAGACGTCCTCCTGGGGTTAAGTTGGCTCTGGACAAATCCTGGATTATGATTTAGGAATCGTCTTGGAATCCTAGGGCTCCCTCCTAGGAGGAATACAGGACTCCAGCAAAGAGGTCCGGAAGGGGGCATCCTCGCGAGCAGCTTCTCTCCGAAGAGGAGGAATTCCTCCCATTGATGCCGTGGGAGATACCCCTGCCTCGCTGGACTCTCCTGAGGAAGGAGATAACACGTCCACAGGAGAAGGAGAAACAGCACGCGTAGGAGTCTTCCTAACCGACCTCTTGGGAGCCAACTTCACCCGAGGAGAAGTCACCACGATGTCCACTCCTTTCCTTCTTTCAGCGGGGGAGAGCCTGCCATTGGTTTAAGTCCCGTATCAACGAGGGCGGGCTTCACAGCCTGGACCACAGCGTTCATAATGTGACAGAACCAAGGCTGGCGAGTAACTGACGTAGTGTTAGTTATTCCCGCTGGAGGAAGGGGGTCCACTGATCCTTCGGAGTGGACACCACGGGGCCTGCCTGAAAAGAAGAAGAGGAAAGAGGGTGTTGCTTGGACCTCTCCGTAGATCCTTCCTGGTCCTGGTCTTGGTGACAAAACCTACGCTTGTGTGGAGGCGATCCAGAGACCGCTCTGGAAGTCTGTGTCCCTGTCGGTTGGCCGCGCTGATGTTCCCTGCGGGAATGGGAATCGCGACGGTCTTCACGCGAAAAACCATTCAAGGAATCGCACGCGGGCGATTTCTGAAGCGCGGGCGCATTGCCGCGTGTGGAAGAATGCGCATGGGTGAGTACGCTCGCGGGCGAGGGGGCACGTGGGCGAGATGGCGCGTGGGCGAGATGGCGCGTGAGCGCGCGGGCGAGATGGCGCGTGGCCGCGTTGGCGAGGGAACGCGTTGGCGAGGGAACGCGTTGGCGCGCACGTGAAGGAGCACGAGACCGCGCGGGTGAAGGTGTGCGCTGAACACTAGGCGATCGATGGCGGCGCGTAGGAGAATGCGAAAGAAGTCGCGAGCGACTTGGCGAGCGTTTACCAAGAGGAGAGCGCTGGCGCATCGGAGAACATTGGCGCGATGGCAAGCGATGTCGCATGCGTTCAGGAGAACGAAGGCGTGAACCACCAACAGGCGAATGACTGCGCGCAGGTCGGAGGCCTTAGGCGATCAGGCTGGGAAGGGCGAGGGCGCTCAGGAGAGCGCTCGCGCCCAGGCGAGTGATGAACGCGCCCGCGAGTGATCGCGTGAACGCGCCCAGGCGAGTGATCGCGTGAACGCGCAGGAGAACGTTGGCGCGCAGAAAGGTTTCCGCGCACATCTGAAGAGGTGGAAGAACGCGCAGGGGAATAGGAGCTTTAGCTCGCTGTTGCGCCGGAGCAGAAGGGCGCACAGGGGCGCGAGGGCGAGGCGACGGGTTAGTACCCTTGCCTAAGTTCAGATCAGGTGATCGTGGACGAGATGATGAACGTTGGCGCACAACAGGCACAGGTTGATCAATAGCGCGGCTTTGCATAGGAGAACGAGGGTGCGCAATGCGCACATCAGGAACACGAGGGCGCTGCTTCGCAGGAGACCTGCGAGAAGGAGAGCGCTGGCAAGCAGGTGATCGCTGCCGCGCAGGGGAGCGCTGGCGAGCAGGTGATCGTTGCCGAACAGGAGTGCGCTGGCAAGTTAAGTCCGAAGACTTTGACTCTGGGGAGCGCTTGAGCACTACTGCACGCGAACGCGCAGGTGGGCGCGCAGGGGAACCCTGACGCGCAAGGGACTTACCCACACCGTGAGTAGAGTCCCTTAACCCCGAAGGGATCGGTGCCTGTTGGATAACAGAATGAGAAGGCGCCCAAACTGCATCTGCGGCCAGGAACGGAGAAAGCAGGTCGGAAGGTCTGGCAGGCGTAGGGGATCGTGAACGATCTATGGAGAGGTCAAGGGGCGCTGCTGTGACGGGCTGCTCCTGACGGGGAGGCTCCTCCTCTGGGGGAGGATCAGGAGAGGACGACCCAAAGAGGCGCCTCCTAACTCCTTTATAGGGAGAAGGAAGCCCTCTGCTGCGAAGAGGCCTACGGGCCTTACGTCGAATACGACCACGAGGAAGGGCGTCCGGGTCATCAGTCCTCCGAAGAGGAGTCTCTGTCAGCGCACTCCCCCAAGGGGGAGACACGCCCGCAGGAGAGTCCGTGGGACCCACCTCTCCCCTCGGAGGATCTTCGGAGGGAGGAGGAGGGCCATCAGCAACGTCCGCAACAGGAGCATCATCAAGAGTTTGACCAGACCCGTCGGAAGGCTCGGCGAAACAGTGTCGACAAAATCCGAAGGGAATACCTCCGGTATTACCAGCGACTATTTGACCGCAGCCCCCAACTGGATCAGGTCAAACAGGGCTTCCTTGGAGGGTTGCCCTCAAGCCCCTAGGAAGCCCAAAGCTGAAACAAATCATTATTAGCAACAGTCTGGTCAAATTCCTCAAAATCCAAATTATCCTCCCCCGGAGGAGAAGAGGGAGCTGCCACGCTAAGGGAGGCAACGCCCTCTCCCGCACCCCGAGGTCTGGAAACACCACTAGGGCCTGCGCTACCACTCGGCAGCCTCTCAGGAGAGACCGCTCGAGTGGGAGCTTTGGGGGAGATTTGGGCAGCGGAAGAGGAGTCCTTGGAGCCCTCCTTCTTCAAGGTTGCCCCTGAAGGAGAACGGTCTCTCTTAGACTTCTTCTTGCGCTGGCGGCCGAACTTCTCCCACTGGGAGGAAGACCACTCCCTGCACTCACCACACATATTCTCTCTATCACACCGTCGGCCTCGGCACTGCGGGCAAAGGGTGTGAGGATCGGTGTCCTCCGCTGACATGAAGGTCCCACAAGGGCGGCCAGCGAGTCCAGGGCACTTACGCATAACGATGACAAAGGTCGAGGCCAACTTCCAAGCACACAGCACTAGAAAAAGACAAAAAGAAAATTAAGTCTGTCATTAACGAGGACGAAAAACAGCAACGTCTGTCTTCGTCCGAGCCAAAAAGTGAAGTGGGACAACTCACAGGTGTGTGGGGGGGGGGGGGAGAGGTAGCAAGCTACCCCTTCCCTACCCCCTGCTAACTAGCCATTAGATTTTTAACGAGGGTTAACTACCCTCTCGCTAGTTAGCGAGGGGGTAGGGGAGGGGTAGCTAGCTACCCCTCCCCCCTCACACACCGGTGAACTGATTCACTTCGCTTAGAGGTAGGACTTCACGGGGGACAGGGCTGGCAGGCAAATATGTGTAAATAGCTAAGGAGAAGAGAAGAGTGGACTTCGTAGTGACTTCTCCTAGGGTTAAACTGGCTCCCAAGAAGTCCTTCAGGAAGGCGCCTTTCCCCCCTCAGACGGTTTCTCCTTGCGCTGTGGACGAAGCCTTTCCATCCTCAGGAGAGTTCAGCGAGGTGAGACATTCTCCCACGGCACCAATAGGAGGAACCCCACCTCGAATAGGAGAATAGTCTCGTGTGGGGGCAGAGAGGAGCCCTCAGACTTCTTTACTGGAGTCCTGTATTCCTCCTAGGAGGGAGCCCAAGGACTCGAAGACCGTCCCTATGTCTTCATCCTGGAGTCGACCAAAGCCAGCAAGACCACAGGAGAACGTCCACGTGTCCCCCCAAGTAGACTTTGCTGCCAGTCCACAAGGAGGAGAGCGGCACGAGTCGGAGCATGCATTCTGGCAGGTCCCGAGTCTGATGAGGCAACTCAACAGGCAAGGATACGGTTCTGGACCGAGTCTACAGCACTCAAAAACCTCCGAAGGCCAGTGCGGCTCTGCCCTGGTCCCAGGGTGTTAAGAGCGCCAGAGACAAGGTTGAGAGCCAGCTCTCCGAACTCGCCTCCTCCAGCCGTTCCTCTGCTGGCAACAAACACCTCCCATCTCCTCGCGTACAGCAGAGGAGGTACTTCGAGATCATGGGGGAGTCTTGTTTAGCTCTTCCTCTCCACCATTCTGTGGAAGAGCTCTCCAGGGGAATTTCTCTTGAGAAACTCTCCGCCCAGCAGGTGACATTCTCGGCTACAGAGATCTTCAGCCAGGAGAAAGTCGTAAAGTGTGCCATGCAGGCCACTTCGTGGTTGGATGTCTGGCTGGGGTCTCTGGGCATCCTGTTGTGATCCGAGGACTTGTCCAAGGAGAGCACCAGGAAGGCCATGGAAACTTTTCTCCTCTCGGGCACGCGCACCACCAAGTTTCTAGCTCACCAAGTTTCGAACTTGTGGGCAAACTCGATCTTGAAGCGTCGTGATGCGGTGACCGAGAGGTTCTATGCGAAGGTCCCAGCCGTGGATGTCTGCAAGCTCAGACACTCTTCCATCCTTGGAAAGAGCCTGTTTGAGCCCAAGGATGTTGAACGGACAGCTGAGAGGTGGAGGAAGTCGAATCACGATTCTCTCCTCCAAAGGGCTCTTACATCCAGACCCTACAAGCCTCCAGCACCTCAACAACAACAGCTTCGTCAGTCTAGGAAATTGAAACATGCTCCGGCAGCAAAGGCAAAGGTGTCCAAACAGCAGCCCTTTCCCGTCAAGGACAGGAAGGGTGGGAAGTCCTCCAGGGGAGGCAAGAATCCTAGAGGGAGCGGCCGAGGCCGCAAACGCTAGGATTGGCAATCCCCTTGCGTGTCCACCAGTGGGGGGATGCCTGCAGAGTTGCGCGTTCAGGTGGCAGCAACTCGGGCCCGATTCCTGGACGATCTCTGTGATCAGCCAAGGATATTGCGTCCCGTTCATGACATCTCTTCCTCCCCTGACAGCGAATCCAGTGTCGTTGAGCTCCTATGCCATGGGATCGGTAAAGGGGTTAGCCCTTCGGGCAGAAGTCGAGATCATGCTCAAGAAGGATGCTATCCAAGAGGTCGTCGACGGCTCCCCAGGCTTTTTCAGTTGACTCTTTCTTGTAAAGAAGGCGTCTGGAGGCTGGAGACCGGTCATCGACCTCTCAGCCCTGAACAAGTTTGTCAAACAAATTCCGTTCAGCATGGAGACAGCAGAGATGGTCAGACTTGCAGTGAGACCGCAAGATTTCATGTGCACACTGAATCTAAAGGACGCGTACTTCCAGATCCCAATCCATCCGTCTTCCAGGAAGTACTTGAGATTCAGCCTAGACAACAAGATCTACCAGTTCAAGGTGCTGTGTTTCGGTCTCTCCACAGCACCACAGGTGTTCACCAGAGTGTTCACCCTGATATCTTCGTCGGCACACAGGATCGGCATCCATCTCCTTCGCTATCTGGACGACTGGCTGATCCTGGCAGACTCGGAGTCGACCCTTCTTCGACACAGAGACAAGCTTCTGGGACTTTGTCAAGATCTAGGGATTATGGTAAATCTTGAGAAGTCTTCTCTGCTTCCGTCTCAACGACTGGTATATCTAGTCATGATATTGGACACCAATCTCCACAAATCCTTTCCATCAGAAGACTGGAAAGCAAGGCTGAGAAGGGTCGCAGAGCCTTTCCTCATACTAAAAGAGCTTCCAGCCCAATCTTGGTGACGTCTTTTAGGTCACCTGTCCTCCCTGGCCCGTCTAGTTCCAAACGGCTTCCTCAAGATGAGATCCCTGCAATGGCGGCTCAAGTCCCGGTGGAATCAAGGCTACGATTCCCCAGACATTCTGGTCACTATGGGGCCTGTGGAATGGAAGGACCTGCAGTGGTGGTTGACCGATGGAAACCTTCGAAAGGGAGTGGATCTTCTCGTCCTCCCCCCGGATTTGATGCTGTTCTCGAATGCGTCAAAAGAAGGGTGGGGGCCCCATGTTCTGAACCACAGGATCTCAGGCCGGTGGTCAGAATCAGAAAAGTACTTCCACATCAATCTGCTAGAAATGAAGGCCGTATATCTAGCCCTTCAACAGTTCCAACAGACCATGGCGGGTCACTCTGTGGTGGTGATGAGCGACAAACCAACAGTAGTGGCTTATATCAACAAGCAGGGAGGTGCATTTTCACAACAGCTATCCCATCTTGCAATAGAGATTCTGAGATGGGCCGAAGTCCACACGATACCACTATCTGCTCGCTTCATTCCCGGCAAAAGGAATGTGCTCGCCGACAGTCTGAGCAGAGCTTCGCAGATAGTGAGTACCGAGTGGTCTTTGGATCCTCTAGTAGCCAACAAAGTCCTGACTTTGTGGGGTTCCCCGACAGTGGACTTGTTCGCGACAGCCTTGAATTTCAAGCTGCCGCTGTACTGCTCCCCAGTCCCGGACCCCAAGGAACTCTGGCAAGATGCCTTCCAACAACGGTGGGACAACATCGATGTCTATGCCTTCCCACCGTTCTGTCTGATGAGAAGGGTACTCAACAAGACCAGACTATCGGTCAACCTATCGATGACCTTGATGGCTCCGCTATGGCATCATGCAGAGTGGTTCCCGGACCTTCTGCAGCTCCTCACGGAACTCCCGAGAGAACTCCCCCCACGACACGAGCTACTCAGGCAACCAAAGTGCAACATCTTCCACAAAGCCGTAGCTTCGCTTCGGCTTCACGCCTGTAGACTATCCAGCATCTCCTCACAGAGAGAGGCTTTTCGCAACAAGTTGCGGAGAGGATGTCTCGACACCTGCGAAAGTCATCTGCAGGGGTCTACCAGGCGAAGTGGAGAATCTTCTGTGGTTGGTGTCGTTGGAGGGGTATCTCTCCCTTCGATGACACTATTCCAGCAATAGCGGAGTTTCTTGTATATTTGCGGGAGGGAATGCACCTTTCGGTCTCGGCGGTGAAAGGCTATCGCCCAGCCTTAAGCCTGGCCTTCAGGCTGAAAGGATTGGACATTTCTTCCTCGCTGGAACTTTCCTTGCTCATACGAAGCTACGAACTTACCTGCCCTCAGTCGGAAGTGAGACCTCCTCCATGGAATGTGGTTCGGGTTCTCAGGGCTCTTAAGAGACCTCCGTTCGAACCATTACGCCAGGCTTCTGATCGTCACCTGACTTGGAAGACTGTGTTCCTGCTCGCTCTGGCTTCAGCCAAGCGTGTCGGTGAACTTCATGGTCTCTCGTACGACATCGCCCATTCAAGGGGATGGGGGGAGGTAACGTTCAGGTTTGTCCCTGAATTTGTTGCTAAGACTCAAAATCCTGGAGTTCCGGACCCACGGTTCGACTCCTTCAGGGTTTCGAGTCTTCGTTCTGTAACAGATGACCTAGACCGTCTCCTACTATGCCCAGTAAGGAGTCCGTCCTCGCGGGCAAGCCCTGTTTGTGAGCATGGGAAGGACGGAGAGGAGGGTTACCAAGAATACCATCTCAGCTTGGATTCGAAGGGTCATCCATCATGCCCTGAATCCAGATCCTCCTCCGTCACGTCGCCCTAGAGCACACGATGTCAGAGGCATCGCAACGTCCCTGGCATTCAAGAGAAACTTTTCTTTGACGCAGGTGCTACAAGCTGGGGTCTGAAGCGTCAAACGACCTTCACAACCCATTACCTGCAGGACGTGACCCACAGGAGCCTCGATACGTTCTCTATCGGCCCTGTGGTGGCTGCACAACAGCTGGTCTATCCTCAGGCTCCTTAATGGACAGGTAGCAGTAGGTTGAGGGCATTATTACCCGGTTTTAGACTGCATGAATGAAAAAGTATGTCTGGCCCTTACTCTTTTCTTCATCCTCCCCTCTCTTGGGGAAAGCAGCATCCTGGGTTCTCTGTATAGCTGACCTCAAACCACTGCATGTAAACCATGCTTCCTTGTGCTCCTAGTATTAATATAATATTGTCGCGTCCCCCATACTCTGACGAGGTGGTATTGGGAACGTCCTAACCTAGATTTCCATCTAAAGGACTTCAGGTCAACTTCCTAGGATGAGTCACACTTCTTTCCTTCACAAACAAGCTTATGTAGGCCGCACGTTCCTTGCGGAGCAAGGAATTTGCGAGGTGCAGGGACTTTTTCTCGAGTGCTGCTCACTCGGATTCTGAGTCCCCGGGCAAAGCCAAAGCCAGTAAGGCGGAGACTTTCCACTCTACCTAAGGGTTAAGTCACCCCATGTAAATAGCGTGGTTTGTATTTCGGTTACGGAACAAATGACAAATTCGGAGATAATTTGTATTTTTCCTAACCATACAAACCTTAGCTATTTACACATATTTGCCCACCAGCCCTGTCCCCCGTGAAGTCCTACCTCTAAGCGAAGTGAATCAGTTCACCGGTGTGTGAGGGGGGAGGGGTAGCTAGCTACCCCTCGCTAACTAGCGAGAGGGTAGTTAACCCTCGTTAAAAATCTAATGGCTAGTCATTTCAGCTACGACGAAAGTAATACCCCATGTAAATAGCTAAGGTTTGTATGGTTAGGAAAAATACAAATTATCTCCGAATTTGTCATATTAATAAATAAAGGTGCTCTAATACACCCATCTGATGACATGATTAATCTATGCCTGTGCTGTGAAAGAACTTCAGAGATTTGATAGGAATTAGCAGTGATACGCACATGGAGTTGGATAAAAATGGTATTGAAAAAATTAATCTATGGAGTAGATTATTTTCATATTATCAATACATTTTCAAAATCACGTAAGCATATGTACGAAACTGAACTAGATAATAATCATATTTTTTTTTCTTATTAAGGCTGTTGCATAAAAATACCTGTAGATCATAAATTTTTATACTTCTAAAAATTTCTCAGCAAGATTACTAGCAAAAATATAAAAAAAAACTTGTCACGTGTATACAAAATCGATACTCTTTAGTGGCCAGTAGTCACTTCCTCAATGAATTTTATGTCAACGTATAGTTGAAAAAAATAAAATAAAATCCCAAAACACAAATGGTCTCCTTTGACCTTCTTAATGACTACTTCGCTTCAGAGGCGTGAAGTCAATTTATCTTAAGTCTTGTACTTGATGTTTAAAACATTGATGGGAATTATCCGTTTACAAATGACATTTTATCACTTTGTTAATCTTTTACGTCCCTGTCCAAGGAATTGATCCTTCTTAGGATTATCATAATAATCAAGAGTAATGCAAAAAGGGTAAAGTGATAGCTGATTACTCTCCTCCAAATTAATTTCTGCCTACAGTAGGGGGCGTGTCAGCTATGACAGTACGCTTCACCGTTTCCCATTAGCATTGACTACCTGCGCCACCTCCCCCCATTTAACCTCCTTGCTTCAGCCTCGTCATCACAGCGGTCCCCCGCAGAAGAGTCTCCACTTCAATCGTCTCCTGGCCTTCGACCTTTGCCCATTCCTGGACGTTCTTCCGACGACTCTACTGCTAGTCCTCAGACCTCGGTCCTGGAGTCTTCTGTAGATTGTTCGCGATTCCCATCGGTGGATGTTCGCCCTTCCAAAGGGTACATTCCTACCAGCCGACCTGCCGAACTACTATCACCGTTCCTGTCTCCGGTACAGCCTCCTGAGGAAGTGTGCAACTGCGTGCCAACGCTCTTCAGGTCGCCAGTGCCCTGCAGTGCACCAGCACTCACCAACATCTCGTCAGCGCCAGCCTGCTCTGTAACGCTTTGCAGAGCGCCCATTCTCTCCAGCTCGTCAGCGCTCTAGAATTCGATGCTCGTTAGACAAATAGCCTTCACCTACTCGTCCTCAGCGCCTTCCACACAGCCTCGTCACAGAGAGCAATGTTTGGCAGCTCGGCAGCCCTCACTAGCCAACCTACAGTCGCCGGAGCAACATCACTCGCCGAAACCTCAATATACTCCCACGCATTTTCGGTCTCCTGCTCGTCAACGCTCTCCTATACGACCACGCACTACCGCACGCTAGCCCCCTCCCACGCGCAAGCCCCCTCCCGCGCGCTAGACCCCTCCCCACGCTAGCCCCCTCCCGTGCGCCAGCCCCCATTCCTACCAGCCGACCTGCCGAACTACTATCACCGTTCCTGTCTCCGGTACAGCCTCCTGAGAAAGTGTGCAACTGCGTGCAAACGCTTTTCAGGTCGCCAGTGCCCTGCTGTGCACCAGCACTCACCAACATCTCGTCAGCGCCAGCCTTATCAGTAACGCTTTACAGAGCGCCCATTCTCTCCAGCTCGTCAGCGCTCTAGAATTCGATGTTCGTTAGACAAAGAGCCTTCACCTACTTGTCCTCAGCGCCTTCCAGCACAGCCTCGTCACAGAGAGCAATGTTTGGCAGCTCGGCAGCCCTCACTAGCCAACCTACAGTCGCCGGCGCAACATCACTTGCCGAAACCTCAATGTACTCCCACGCATTTTCGGTCTCCTGCTCGTCAACGCTCTCCTATACGACCACGCACTACCGCGCGCTAGCCCCCTCCCGCGCGCTAGCCCCCTCATGCGCGCTAGCCCCCTCCCGCGCGCTAGCCCCCTCCCGCGCGCTAGCCCCCTCCCGCGCGCTAGCCCCCTCCCGCGCGCTAGCCCCCTCCCGCGCGCTAGCCCCCTCCCGTGCGCTAGCCCCCTCCCGCTCGCTAGCCCCCTGCCGCGCGCCAGCCCCCTCCCGGTGGATGTTCGCCCTTCCAAACGGTACATTCCTACCAGCCGACCTGCCGAACTACTATCACCGTTCCTGTCTCCGGTACAGCCTCCTGAGGAAGTGTGCAACTGCGTGCCAACGCTCTTCAGGTCGCTAGTGCCCTGCTGTGAACCAGCACTCACCAACATCTCGTCAGCGCCAGCCTGCTCAGTAACGCTTTACAGAGCGCCCATTCTCTCCAGCTCGTCAGCGCTCTAGAATTCGATGTTCGTTAGACAAATAGCCTTCACCTACTCGTCCTCAGCGCCTTCCAGCACAGCCTCGTCACAGAGAGCAATGGATGGCAGCTCGGCAGACCTCACTAGCCAACCTACAGTCGCCGGCGCAACATCACTCACCGAAACCTCAATGTACTCCCAAGCATTTTCGGTCTCCTGCTCGTCAACGCTCTCCTATACGACCACGTACTACTGCGCGCTAGCCCCCTCCCGCGCGCTAGCCCCCTCCCGCGCGCTAGCCCTCTCCCGTGCGCCAGCCCCCTCCCGTGCGCCAGCCCCCATTCCTACCAGCTGACCTGCCGAACTACTATCACCATTCCTGTCTCCGGTACAGCCTCCTGAGGAAGTGTGCAACTGCGTGCCAATGCTTTTCAGGTCGCCAGTGCCCTGCTGTGCACCAGCACTCACCAACATCTCGTCAGCGCCAGCCTGCTCAGTAACGCTTTACAGAGTGCCCATTCTCTCCAGCTCGTCAGCGCTCTAGAATTCGATGTTCGTTAGACAAATAGCCTTCACCTACTCGTCCTCAGCGCCTTCCAGCACAGCCTCGTCACAGAGAGCAATGTTTGGCAGCTCGGCAGACCTCACTAGCCAACCTACAGTCGCCGGCGCAACATCACTCACCAAAACCTCAATGTATTCCCACGCATTTTCGGTCTCCTGCTCGTCAACGCTCTCCTATACGACCACGTACTACTGGGCGCTAGCCCCTCCCGCGTGCTAGCCCCCTCCCGCGCGCTAGCCCCCTCCCGCGCGCCAGCCCCCTCCCGGTGGATGTTCGCCCTTCCAAAGGGTACATTCCTACCAGCCGACCTGCCAAACTACTATCACCGTTCCTGTCTCCGGTACAGCCTTCTGAGGAAGTGTGCAACTGCGTGCAAACGCTCTTCAGGTCGCCAGTGCCCTGCAGTGCACCAGCACTCACCATCTCGTCAGCGCCATCCTGCTCAGTAACGCTTTACAGAGCGCCCATTCTCTCCAGCTCGTCAGCGCTCTAGAATTCGATGCTCATTAGACAAATAGCCTTCACCTACTCGTCCTCAGCGCCTTCCAGCACAGCCTCGTCACAGAGAGCAATGTTTGTCAGCTGGGCAGACCTCACTAGCCAACCTATAGTTGCCGGCGCAACATCACTCGCCGAAACCTCAATGCATTTTCGGTCTCCTGCTCGTCAACGCTCTCCTATACGACCACGCACTACCGCACGCCAGCCCCTTTCCCGCGCGCCAGCCCCTCTCCCGCGCGCCAGCCCCTCTCCCGCGTGCCAGCCCTCTCCTGCGCGCCACCCCCCCTCCCGCACGCCACCCCCCTCCTTTGCCCTACCCCCCTCCTTTGCCCCACCCCTCTCCCGCGCGCCAACGCTCGCCAACGCTAGAGCTTCTAACTGCTCTCCAGCAACTCCCTGCTCAGCACTGTGATG